>NC_052515.1:14924752-15295806 GCF_014356525.2 Nilaparvata lugens
GGTAAGAATATTTTATTTAGTTTTGTAACCCGATCAGCTGGATTGAACGTTTCACATTTGTGAGGTTAGGTTGTAGCAAAGTCAACAATACGAAAACAAGTAGGCCTAATGGTGTCTCACTGGTATCACAGCTTGCTTTTCACAAGGACACCACTGGTGTGTTAGGATAAAATCATAGACAACTTATGTAGAATACTCTCCAAATTTTCTCTATGTTGTAACATTCATACTGACAACAATTCTCTCCATATTTTCCCTATGTTAAAGCTGACAACATGAGTGATAGTAAGGCTGGTCACTGACGGTAGGACATACATTATATAAACAGAAGAAGTAGAAGAAGAAGAGGAGGAAGAGGAAGAAGAAGAGAAGAAGGGGAAGAAACATGGATGTACACATGTTCATCATCAGAAATGGGCTTCTATAGTGAGGTCCACGTTATAATAAATGGCAGTGAAGAAAGATAGGAGAGAAACGTTGCCGATACTCTGTCTTGTAAAGGTCTTCTATAGACGGCAGCTGATACAGGTTTATTGATGTAATATTAACGGTTCATTCTGGTTTAAAATAATCAATAATTCTTTATTAAACAAGAAATGATATTTTTCAATAATTTAATAATTAATTTCATAATTTAGATGAAATATTTTGTGGAAAGACGATCTGGCAACATAGCAAAGCGAGAAAGAGATAGCGCTATCAGCTTTGTTGAGTGACAGACCAGGATAGCAATACCATTGCTAATCAAACACTGCCATTATAACGTGTACCTCACTATAACATAATTGAAATTCGGAACGTAAACGACCTCTACCATGGGATATCTTTTTATTTTCATGAATGAGGCCGTTAGAAGAATGGCGGGAGGCGAGGGTTATCTAGTAAACAACACAGAAGAGGCAGGGGGGGGGGGCTTCTGGATAGTTCTAGATCAATCCCGTGAGTTCATCTTGGTGCAGGGCGACGTCGACCAATGACAAGCACGTTCCAGAACCTTCAAATCACTGTGATTGGTCGGGCGTATTCGACACCTCCAGATCCTTCTCGATTGTTCTATAGAGCAATGGTGTGTGTTGCAGTTGGCCAGTTAGTTAAGAAACTACAGTGGAGTGTTCGCTTCTTCTCATTGTGACAAACTAGTGATAAAGTGATAATAGAACTTTGTAGTTGTTTTAACAGTTATTATTCTTGGTGACAGTTATTTATATTAGTTAACATGAGCTTGTAATAATTCGGTGTAATTTGTTAGGTAGTTATCATTTCAGTTGTTTCTAGTTTATTTCCGTGTGTTATAGTGCTGAAAGAAAAATAAATCAAATCAGTATAGATCGCCTCAAGTGTTTTATTAGTGTATAAACCCGCAACATTATGCTATATTTTCTCTATGTTAAGATTAAACTTGAGTGAAAAGAGCACTGACCAGTACTTGACATTGCTAGCAGAGAACATGCGCTTGGAGGCCTGAGTTGTGACTTTGTGCGCATGCTTGTCGGACATGTAAACCACCTCACTGATGCCAGCCTGTATGATGAGCTTGGCGCACTCGTTGCACGGGAATAGAGCCACGTAGATTCGACAGTCCCTCACGTCGGCTGAGTTCTTGTTCAGAATTGCGTTCATTTCGGCGTGACACACTGCAAAATTAACAGTGAAAAGTTGTAATTAACAGATGAAAATCATCAACAATTACTGAGAAATAACATTTATTTATTCATTCATTGTCAAAATACATCATACTCTGAGTTACAGCCATTTAAACGTCGTGTCCTTGTTTAGGATTGCGTTCATTTCGGCGTGGCAAACTACAGAATTAACTGTAAAAAGTTGTAACTGATAGATGAAAATGATTTATTAAATAAAAATACTATGAAATTGTCAAAACCACAGATTTATTGATACTTAGAGGGACCGGTTTCGATTGTTACACCATTGTCCATCTCTGATAAGGAGAGTTTATCAGAGATTGACAATGGTTTAACAAGCGTAACCGGTCTCTCTAAGTATCAATAAATCCGAGGTTTTTGACAATTTATAAGTATTTTAATTTAATATGAACAATTACCCAAATATGAACTTCTCAACTACACGAAAAGTGAAAATGATTACAATCGATCGTTATATATATATATTATATATATATATATATATATATATATATATATATATATCATGTACAAATGTATTGGTATATTGTACATGATACGGTATTATCATACTCTGAGTTACACTCATTTGAATGACTAGTTCTTTTTCAGGATAGTGTTCCTTTTGGCGTGGTACACTACAAAACAAACTGTAAAATGATGCGATTGACAGCTGAAAATAATTTACAATTAAACGATACCATCTATCGAGAAATGGATTAAAAAAATGTTTCAACATTTGATTTCAATAAAAAGCAAACATTTCAGAACAGAATAGGCTACAGTGCACTCATTGGGATATGTCAATAATTATTGTGAGACAGTATCTAAAAACACTTTTGTTAAATAATGTTTTGGTAGCACCAAAATGTTACAAATCTTATGTAAAATTTGATTTAGAGTCCAATAGAAACTTGAATTGGGAGTAGAATTAACTACACGTTTTATGGGAATGTTCAGGAAGAAGGTGGACAAGTGGCTGTACCAGATTGGTTGGGGAGCATCGGAAGAATAAATATTGCTCCTTGTTCCATACTCGTTATGTCTGGCTTGATAATCTTTCAGTTTATGTTCATGTTTCCAAACAAATTATTAGCATTAGAATATTATATAATCTGTAATATAAATTATATGATCTCTTTGACTGTTTTGCCTGTCTGGTCATTCCTTCTGTAGTGAGGTATAATGATAGTGGAGAAAGATAGGAGAACAGCGTTGCCTATTCTCTGCCTTACCACTGTCTTCTTTAAATAATAGTGGCAAGGCAGAGAATAAGCAATGCATTTGTTCTATCTCTCCACTGCCATTATGACGTGGACCTCATTATAAAAATAGTAGGAGGATTCCTAAAATGTTGTACAGTATTTTTACTTTCCTTGCCCTATTACCATAGGTAAGGAAAGTATTGCTTTCCGAAATAAATTAAGGTACCCAAATTTCTAAACGTTTCAAGGTCCCCTGAGTGTGTGTGTGTGTGTGTGTGTGTGTGTGTGTGTTTGTGAGTGTGTGTGTGTATGAGTGTATGTGCGTCTGTGTACACGATATTATTCATCTCCCAATTAACAGAATGACTTGAAATTTGGAACTTAAGGTCCTTACAATATAAGGATCCGACTCGAACAATTTCGATCAAATGCAATTCAAGATGGCGGCTAAAATGGAGAAAAATGTTGTCAAAAACAGGGTTTTTACGATTTTCTCGAAAACGGCTTCAACGATTTTGATTAAATTTATACCTGAAATAGTCATTGATAAGCTCTATCTGCCACAAGTCCCATATCTGTAAAAATTTCAGGAGCTCCGCCCCATCTATACAAAGTTTGATTTTAGATTCCCAATTATGAGGCTTCAGATACAATTTAAACAAAAAAATTGAGTGGAAAAAATTGAGCATTAAAATCTCTACAATTAATGTTCAGTAACATTTTCACCTAAAATTGAAAATAAGCTCGAAATTCGAGAAAATGTGATTATCCAATTGCAAACTATTGATTCTATCAAATGATTCACTATGAAGAGATAGCAGACGTCGCATGTCTCCAGTGGTTTTGTCCTGTCACCAGCTGGCTAAGATCTTTGTTTATAAGTAGACTTGAGATGCGCGTGAACACTGGCGTCAGGTGATCAATTTTCATAACGGCAAGGAAACTTGTGTGAGTGCGCCACACCAGATCTTTTATTTTATAATAGTGTAGTCATATTTTATGGAGAATGAATTTCAATTTAAATAAGTAACTCACCATACAAATACTTGTTCTCCATCTTATTCATCTTGTTCTTTTTGCCCCATGGGAACTGTTTGTCACTGCAGCCTGTGGGCATACCGTTGTACCCAATGCCCACGATTCGGTGGTCCCTGTTGACTATGCAGGCGCCCACCTGTGTGCAGGGGTCCTTGCTGCGTTTCGCCGACAGGAACGCGATTGCCATGAAATACTCGTCCCAATCTATGTAGTCGTCACGTGGAGAGTTCTGGTCTCTGTCGAGGAAAAAGGATAAAAAACTGTTACATGAGTTGGTATTGTTGAAGAGTGCATGTCTCTGTCGAGGAAAAAGAGAGAAAATTGTTACATGAGTTGATGTTTTTGAAGAGTACATGTCTGTGTCGAGGAAAAAAGAGAACAAATTGTTACATGAGTTTGTGATTGTTGAAAAGTTCCGGTCTGTCGAGGAAAAAAGACAGAAAATTGTTACCTATAGTGAGGTCCACGTTATAATGGCAGTGGATGAAGATAGAAGAACAACGTTGATCTAAATTATATTTCTACATTGTTAAAAACAGATTTGGCATTGTTGTGGAGCTAGAAAAGGATAGTACTACCTGCTTTGTCGAATTATAGACAAGGATAGCAACATCAAAATTAATCAAATACTGTCATTATAACGTGGACCTCACTATACATGAGTTGGTATTGTTGAAAAGTACTTGTCTTTGTCGAGGAAAAAAGAGAGAAAATTGTTACATGAGTTTGCGATTGTTGAAAAGTTCGGGTCTGTCGAGGAAAAAAGCGAGAGAATTGTTGGATGAGTCAGTAATTGTTAGAAAAGAGTAAGTGATTGCTATAGTGAGGTCCACGTTATAATGGCAGTGGAGAAAGATAGGAGAAGAACGTTGCCGATCCTCGGTCTTGTCAATGCCTTCTATAGACCGTATCTGATACAGGTTTATTGATGTGATATCAACTGTTCATTCTCGTGTAAAATAATCAATTATATTTAATTAAACAAAAAATTACATGTTTCAATAATTTAATAATAAATTTTTATAATAGGCCTATAGATTAAATATTTTGTTAATTATTAATTCTACATTGTAAGAAGAAGATCTGGCAACAGAGCAAAACGAGAAAGAGATAGCGCTATCCGATTTGTTGAATGACAGACAAGGATAGCAATACCATTGTTAATTAAACAGTGCCATTATAACGTGGACCTCACTATAGGAAGTTTGGGTCTCTGTCAAAAAATAGAGTCTAAATTAGGGAGAGGAATAGAACAAGTTTACATTATTTTCTCCTCTCCCTATCATTATTTTAATGATGAACTTGTTGGTAAGAAATAAATAATATGTCATCAAGTGATATCTTGTGTTACTTTTTTTGTGAATAAAGATCATTTGAATTTGAATTTGAATTTGAAGTTTTGCTTGGATTCTGTAAAGGTTGTGGCTAAGATTAACATAACTTAATATTATATAAAGTTGAAAGCTCTTTAATATTTTTTAGAGAATATATTTTTATTTCAACATTTCAAAGTAGCCCTGTATATTTATGATTTAAAATTTTTCCTCTTATTCACTAGTATCTTCTGGAATGAAATTTTATTGTAGAGAATTTGGCTGTAAACCATATCTTCCCAGATACTTGTTACATTATCCAAGGTTAGCAACAACTTCAAGGTCCACTATAAATTCAAGTGTGAGCTCATATGATGTCAAAGAGATTATTTATTAGCTGGATTCCCAAATACCAGTATCAGTGGAAGTGACCGGCACAGTAAAATATAATTTCAATGAGTTTTGATTGGTCTATTCACACACAGCACGACCGATCGTCACATTAGAGCATATGGAAATAATATTCTCACTCTACCGATCACTTTTACTCATAATTATGAGGGAATTCACCTTATAGTTTCTTAAATTGAAAATATTTTGATGTTCTATCATCTCTTCTTTTCCTTATCCCTACTTCTTCTTTGTGAAGATTTGTGTAAAATATCTTAAACATTCCAAGGATAAAATAAATTTTTGAAGAACTTAAATTACCTTTCACAGATTGTAGTTTTTACTTTCTTCACTGGTGTTTCGTCGAACTCATTAGAATTTCCATTCTTGTCAGGTGTGTCTTTCTTACAAACGTCGAGGTTATCCATGTTTCTTTAATAAAAATAAAAACGTTTGGAAGAAAAACAAGAGTAATTATTATATTTAATTTTGTGTATATTAAAATAAAATAAATTCAATAATTCAAGTATTGGACATTAATTCGTTTAATTGACAGTAAACAAATATGAGTTTAAGTAAATTGATAAGTTTTCTATCAAATCAGAAAATCTTTAAATTTGATGTTCAAGTTAATTTTAAAAATCAATCTTCTATAGGCCTACTGTAACAGTAGAATGTATTTAATAATTTATATCGATTGATACTTGCCAGTTGCAGTTACCTGAAGAAACTTAAATTTATTAGCTTTTTTATTGAGGTTCTGAAGAGACTCAATTTATTAGATTTATATATTGAGGTTAAGCGTAGATCAACAAGTGTTACGTTTTTACAGTAAGATAACCTCAACTTGTAAACGTTTTGCAAATGTTGAACAAACTATATTTATTATTCCCAATCATTATTATATCTGCTACTACCTCCATTGCCAACGCCAACCTTAGTGTTATAACAAGAAAAAGCGTACCAAAAATTGCTTTAAGGTGCAAATTACTGGTAATTTCAAGAAGAAAGTGTTTGTGAGTAACAGATCTTCTAGAGAATTTAATCTAAATAAGTAAGCTGAGCGACGCAACCACAAGGTAAACTGCATGCCATTATTAATTATTGCTTATCTGGATTTCTACGTAACTCAACATGCTGGACAAGCCAACACTACAAGCCCAATATAATTATTTATTCTGAACAAGCCTATTGTGTGAATTATTGGTATACAGCAAGCCTAAGTCTTACCAGAAATTCGAGCTATACGCACTCGATACTACTAAATAGCAAATGACATAACCTATTTCGACTTCAAATCAGTACGAACTCTTCTTGTTCAAGCTTCCTATTCTTTGCAAACCCAGTTCACAAAGCGGTCTACTACCTCTGCAAAGTAACAGTCTATGTCGCCATAGATTTTATTCTTCACAAACTTATATTAGTGTACTAAGATACGATCTCTTTGATGGTAAATAACTTGACTTGGCGACACACCTGGTAAATATAATACCTTGTGTAACCTATTGCAGAATACTCCATCTATAAACGAATTGCAATTAATTGCATGAAAAATTATTCTCGACTGTGTAGGCTGTGATATATATGTATAGGATAAACTATTTCGATCATTATTAAAATTTCTCATAAAATAACTGTGATATTGGCTGTGATATTACCAAAACTTGTGTATTATATATGTATCTCTGCTTTACTCAAATAACTGTTGTGGTGCAGACTTTTAGTCCTATCTTAAAATTCACTCGGAACAGTCAAATACTTTGGAGAAATAATCCAGTTAATTATGGCTAACAAGCATAACCACAGTGACAAAACTCAACAGGATAAAAATTTGCAAGAATATATGTGCCAAACCTGCCAACACTTAGTCCACGATAATGACAAGGCTGTCGCCTGTGACTGTGACATAAGCAAATGGTATCACATAGAATGCATTAATATCACCGACCAACAATATGATTGATGAAGGAGGGGACAACCACTGGTCCGGTGTGGCTGTGTGACAACTGTAAACAACGGATTAACAATGAAGCAACTAATATTTCAATGATGCTGAATGCCACTGTAGACTCCAACGAGGCAGTCAGCAACCAGTTCTGCAAAGGTAACAATGCAAAGGCAAAGAGACAGGACAATCACTATGAGGTTATAATCGAAATGCTGCGGAATGATATGGATGACTTGAAAGAGGAAATCAAACTGCTGAAGAAGGACAGAGAAAGACTCTCTGATACCCTAGCTAGGAAAACTGACACCATATACAAACTGGAAGATATAATTCTGGAATTTACTCAGGGCATACACCCTGAATCAAACTGTCCTGTCAGGAGGAAGACCGAGGATATCACTAAGAGACTGGTGGATGAGCTGGAGCCAAGCATGCACACCAATCACAGAGGGCCTCCGGGAGGTGACCGGCCCATCCAATCTACAGGTGCAGCTCAGGGGGGAACCGAGGAGAGTGCTGGAGAGCTGGTGAATGGGATACACCAAAACATGACGCAGACCGGCCACAGTGGTCCACTGGTAAATGACAAGCCTATACAATCTTTTAATACATCACAAACGGATGCAGAAACTGAAAGTGATCACCCCCTCATTATAGGAGACTCACTTCTCAGAGGAGTGGACGAAATACTGCGCAGTCAAGGAGTGAGCAATGCAGCTGTTGAAGTCATTCCAGGGGGAAAAATCCAGGACATTAGCAGGTTCCTAAAAAACCGAACCCACTTACCTAGCAAAGTAGTGATCAACATAGGAACAAACAACTTAGCCAAAGCAAAGACACCTAATCATGTAATGAGGCCTCTCTGGATGACAATTGAGGCAAATCAAAAAAGATTTCCCAGGACAAACTGGTATATCTGCTCGATTCCGCTCAGGGAGGACTGTAACCAGAGATTTTTGGAAGAGACTAACAAATCATACAAGTTTTTGAGCGAACAGCTGAAAATATCATACTTGGACAACACCCAAAAACTTCACAGGCAGCACCTGGATTGGGATGGCACACACCTTAACAATGACGGTAAAAACATCCTGGTAGCTGCTATATGCAACTAGCTATGCAACATGCTAGCTGCAACGCCCTGCAGCTGGGGAAGAACGAAGGCAGAGATGCTGATGATCCCGAAATTGAGAGCGCGAATATTGTCACGAGAGTCCACATTAACCCGAAAGAGACTAAAAGGCCTTTGAGGAAGGAAGAACAAGCTAAAAACATTACCACGGGAGTCCATTCTGCAGAGTAGCAACAACAGAAAGACATCCAAAAATATCCCAGACAGAATTCAAATAGCTTTGCCGAAACACACAACAATACAGTACAACCAAATGAAAATACAGACCACATGAGATCCAGAAGGGAAGGACAGAATAGCAAAACAAAGGACCTGAAACTCAAGATCTACCACCTGAATATCCAAAGAGGACTACAACAGAAACTTGATAAACTGCAGATTGAACTTCACCTGTATTCTCCCGACCTGGTCATCCTCTCTGAGCATGGCCTGCGGAAAGAGGAGCTCCTTAGTACACACATTCCAGGCTACACTTTGTCAACAAACTTCTGCCGCTCACACCTCATGTGGGGAGGTATAGCCATGTACAAACGGGATAATACAAACCTAAAAATAGATGAAATCATACCTGAAGAATCACTCCAACCTTCTGAACAGACATTTGAGACAATACTTCTGAAAATTCAACTCAAGAAAACCAACCTTATAGTCATAGGCACCTACAGATCACCTGATCCTGGAACGCTTAAGGACTATCTGGAGAAAATGGGAAACCTGCTGCACCAATACTCCTCAAAAAATTTCGAAATAGTAATACTGGGAGATACCAACATAGATACCCTGAAAACTGATGGAAAAAGCTATAAAGAGCTGAAAAACACACTGAATCAGCATGGATGTTTCATTCACAAACTGCCCGCAACTCGAATAACACCTACTTCAGCCACAAGCCTTGACGGATGTTACCACAGCCTGCCACCTGATTACATCAAAGTCACTGTTTACCAAAACCAGATATCCGACCACAATTCAATTCTCTGCCAGATTCAGCATAAAACAGAACCCAGGAGAGTAATGTTCAAATTTGCCAGAAACTACTCAAAAAATAACCTACACAAACTAAAATACAGACTCAGTCAGACTGACTGGGAACAGGTTATAAACCAGGACTTGATAGAGGATAAATATTCAAACTTTGTAAAGATCCTGCGCCTCAACATAGATGAAGCAATGCCCAGAGAACCAAAGAAAATTACATCAACTAAGAACGTGTTCTGGGACAACAATACCATTGCTCTAAAGGATCAAGTACATCAGGCAAATAATAAGTTCATTACTACAGGATCACCAGAGGATAAGCAGAACTTTATAAAACTTAAGAAAATCTATGAACAGGACATCCAAAGAAAGAAAAAATCCTACATTAACAAAAAAATCCAACTAGCTGATAACAGAACCAGAGTACTCTGGAGGATAATAAATGAGGAAAGAAACAGAAGCGGGTTGGGAAAAATGGACAACTTAAGACTCAAGAAAACTAACAAAATGATAGTTGATCCATATCATGTTAGCAACCTCCTCAATTCTGCCTTCACTCAGCCACCCTCTGAGACTGCTTCTGAAAATACCTCTGACCATATCCACCTGGCAAATAATAAACAGGAGCTCAAAGAATTCGAAACCATTCCAATGGCCAAATTAGAGCAACTCCTTAGAAATCTCAAACCTAATAACTCATCAGGACACGACGATATCACTGGCAAGATAATTCGACATTGTGAGCGTGAACTAAAGCTGCCACTCCTTGACATAGTAAATGCGTCAATTTCCCAGGCTGTTTTTCCGCAGAGCATGAAAATCTCAAAAATTTTCCCAAATTCAAGGGAGGTGACAGGTTGAATGCAAAGAACTATCGGCCCATAGCTAACTTGCCTATCACATCAAAGTTGATTGAAAGAGCTGTATATGACCAACTTATTGCATACCTTGAGAACAACAGCCTACTTTCAGCACACCAACACGGATTCAGGAGGGGCCTTGGAACGGTTACAGCGATCTCCGAACTATGTAACAACATCAGCAAACACTGGGAGGAGGGTAAAACTGTTTCAGGTCTTTTTATTGACCTCCAGAAGGCATTCGACACCATTGACCTTGGCCTGCTGAAACGAAAGCTCAAGATATTGAACATCAAAGGGAGAGCCCTACAATGGCTGGAAGACTATCTCCTGAATAGAAAGCAATATGTTGAAATCAACCATCAGAAGAAAAACAGCATAATAAGCTACAGATCCTCTCTAAGGACGGTCTATAAAGGTGTTCCTCAGGGGTCAATACTGGGGCCACTACTATTTCTGATCTATATAAATGACTTCCCCACAGAAATCGACCATAGGAAGAACTGTATTCTCTTTGCAGACGACACCACTATCTTAATACCATATAAAAAGCATGAACACACCGAAGAAGTGGTGGACACAACACTCAACGAAGCAAACGAAATATGCAAAAAACTAAATCTAACCATAAATAAGGATAAAACAGTTCACATTCGCTTCACCCCAAAAATAGAAACATTGAGGACCAAACAAACATAGGCATACCAGCACAGACAAATACTAAATTCCTGGGCATACTGATCGATGATCACCTCAACTGGCAGCACCACATTGAACTGCTTTGCAAAAAACTGTCATCTGCCATCTTTGTAATCCGAAGGATCCGGAATATCACAGAGGAGAAAACTGCATTCATGGCTTACCATTCTCTATTTGCGTCTCATTTAAAGTACGGCATTGTGGCTTGGGGGTCTGCAGCCCAGACGAATATTGATAGAGTTCTGCGATTGCAGAAAAGGGCCCTGAGAACTATCCTAAGAAGAGATATGATGGACCACTGCAAGGCGCTCTTCATCCAGCATAACATATTCACAGTTGTCGCACTCTACATATACGAAGTAACAACCCTGGCTGTGAGGAGTAGCCCAGAATTGAGGGGAAATAGACATGCCCACAACACAAGAAATGGAGCTGACATTGAGCTCCAGCAGCACCGGCTCACAAAATTCAGCAGGTCGCCGGCCTACTCTGGGGCCCGACTCTTCAACCTTCTGCCCAAGGAGCTTAAGGCAATTCAGGACTACGGTGCCTTTACTAGAAGTCTGAAGAACTACCTGATCATGAGACCCTACTATGCACTGTCAGAGTTCATAGACGACCATGCATACCGGCATCACCGACCGTGAATCCCCATTGATTGGGAAGAAATTTGACGATTCCCAGGTCAACGACCATGGAGAAGACTACAAGTAACAAGTAAGTAACAAGTAACTCATTGTAATAAAAGACTTGAAACTTCATACATAATCAATATTCTATTTCTTTCAATACGGATTGACTGCAGTTCCCTAACATAAGAAACTTTTAACATCTGAAAAACTGAATAAAAATTACTTACCGACTATTAATAGTGTAGAGCTGTAGAGTTAGAGTATGAGTTATTACTGAACCAAGTTACAGGTTTTGAGTTTCCTACTTCGTTCTCATGTCACACAAAATAAAAGAAAATAATAATTTATTACAAAAAAAAAAAGAAATATAAATAACCTCCAAATTCAATGCTGCATGTCTCTTGCTTTTGAGCGCGCCTAATTGTAGCGAGATTCGATGGTGAACTTTGGTGTCACATTGTAAAAATTTCATATCAAAATCCTTAGCATAATCAATCATTCAACTTCAATTTATTTTGTCCACTCAAATAAATTGATTCAACCGTCAAAATATTAACCATTATATTTTTATATGATTTTGTCATTGCCATCTCGATCATACTGTTAACTGTTCCAATGAGGATAATGAACTGTTCCAATACTCTGTTACAGAATGTAGTATCTGTTCCATTTCCAAATATTACTATGGAAGTTTTGAATAAATTAGCCTATTATTCTACAAGCATTACAGACCTTCACCTTCCAGTCTTACTATGTTTAGTTAGGACCTTAATAAGTGATGAAAATGTAATTTTATTCAGTATTATACTGTTGATAAAAAGGAAGTGATAAAAAGGTAACAGCTAACAAGAACCGCTATCCATCCGCTACAGTAGCGGTTACCAGGTTTAGTTGGTAGCTCTGTCTTATCACTGTCTCCGCTACCAAAGTCTGCTAGTGAAATTCGCGTTTCTTAGGCGACTCGTAATTGAGCTACTACTGTTCTTCATAAAAGAACTAATTTTCAATTCTTTGGTGGAAATGAACACAAATATTATTATAAATACTTGATTATTTGCAAATTAAAGTTCAGATGTTAGATCATATCCTGACTGATGAATTTGGAAAATATAATATCTACAAAAAAGTCTTTCTCAGTGCATTTAGTCTGGAGTACAACACTATTTGAAGAAAAATTGATTCTACCTCATTAAATTTGACGAATGATGCATGTTTATGAAAAAACACTCTGGTGGACTTTTTAATATTATCAGTCGACAATGTTGCCAATTTATTGTTTTTCACCGTCTACATAATTGGACTATGCTGTAATTCATCCCGGTAAATCTAAACCAATACAGAATTAATAGTTGATTCTTTCTAATAATCTCAATATATTTTATTCGCAAAAATATTAATACCTGAATATTAAAAAAGCTATCATTGCAAGTAAACCGGTGTGTATGTAGGCCTACCAGTTGAACAATTTGGCTAGTTCAGGTCATTGAGAGAATAATTCTTGCCCCTGGCCTTTCCTTACGTAGCCCAGTCAATGAATTGTTATAGAGGGAAAAGCTTGGAAGACAATTTTCGACCCCGCAGTTCTGTTTAGGGTAGTAAGGAGGTAAACATATCAAAAGTCCCCACCCCAGTCCCCCACATTGAATCCGATATAACAATAGGAGGAAAACATTAAGTAGTAAAATAATACATCAAATTGAAGAGAATACAAAGCTCTACAAATCTACGGTGAGCATTCATCTTCACGATGCATTGTTGGAGAGTTGTAGGCCCTGAAACATCAAAAAACCACTTTTTTGAACTCAGGGGACCTCCAAACGTATAGAAATTTAGAAATTGGGGTAGGCCTACCTTAATTTTTTTCGGAAAGCAATACTTTCCTTACCTATGGTAATAGGGCAGGAAAGTATTGCTTTCCGAAAAAAATTAAGGTAATAGGGCAAGGAAAGTAGAAATAGGATTAAAAGCTGTTATTTCAACAATTTTACATTTTTAAGAGCATACCGTACATCTCGAAAACTGTTGGAGATATCACAAATCACCACAGAACAAATATTGAAGACAATTTATCAAGCTTCATTTCTGAATAGTTAGTTATGTCGGTTGAATGCATTTTTCTCAAGATATGAGCGTGTAAGCACACACACACACACATACAGACCAATACCCGAAAACCACTTTTTTGGCCCTATACCATGGGGTATCTTCTTATGCTATTTTTTCTCTATGACAATATTTATTTTTCCTACGGTTACCTTAAAAAGTGACCATTCCTGCACTGATTACAGAACGCAAAGAATCACTATGAGCGTGTAAGCAAAACATTGAAAAATGCAACTTTTAAACCACCCTCATCCCTTTAGCACAAGGGGAAGGGATGGGGGACTTTCGATATGTTCACCCTCTAACTGGTCTCAACAAAGCTGCGAAGTCAAAATTTGTGTTCAAAACCTTCTCTCTAAATTCCTTTGTCAATTGGTCTATTTTTGCATAACTGAAGATCTCACGTTCAACACTGAAGCTGCTGCAACAGTCGTGGGGATGTGCGTAAACATGTGAAATTATACATCAAATTGAAGAGAATTTGATGCTTCATAAACTCATGATCAGCATGGATTTTTCCCATCGATATTCAAAAAGTTATAAGAGCAAAAATTGAAGGAAAATGTGGTTTTATAAAACATTTTACATCTTTTAGAGCGGATACCTCGAAAAGTGGAAGAGATATAGAAAAAGTTGTGAGATCAATGTTGTGGGAAATTATGTAAGCTTTAATTTTCTATAGAATAGTCATGTCTGTAAAATGCATAATTTTGGAGTTAAATTAAAAAATGGTACCTACCTTTGAACCACCCCCACCCCCTTAGCACAGGGGGTAGGGGTGGGGACTTTTTTATATGTTTACCTCCTCACTACCCTGAACAGAACTGCGGGGTCAAAAATTGTCTTCCAAACTTTTCCCTCTATGCCCTTTTTTAAGCATTCATTGCCTGGACGAACATGCGACTGGTAACCAAAATGTTTGAGATGGTACTAGAGCGGCAGTCCTACCTCTCGTCACCAGGACCGATGTTCCTATTCTCATTTTTGGTCAGTGGGCATGCAGAGAGGGGAAAATCATATGAGCAAGTGAGAAAATTGTTCCCACTTCTACCTGCTCACTTCCAGAGTTTCTGGTTTCAGGGCCAGGGAAAAAAAATAAATAAAATTCAAACAGCCTATTTTGATAGTTTGAATCTTGGTTATGACAACTTTTACTGTCAATTAATTTCAATATTACTAATTAATAATTTACAATAATGACCATATTTTTATACTATTAATATTAGGTGCGAGCTTTGCGCCCGGTGCAATATCATGGATAGATGGATGAATAGAATTTTCATTACTATTTTGAAATAATGTGATGAAAAAATTAATATAATTGCATATTTCAAAGTTTTGTCTCAAAATATATCTAAAAAATTGATTGAAATTTAAATTACGGTAACTAATATAAAAAAAAGGTAATAAAAGTCGAAATTCATCGACAAAAAAAAAGTCATTGACCGAGATTCGAACCTAGATCATGTTTGTTATTCACTGAGCTTTGAGTTCTGACTGACGCCTTAACGCTCTCGGCCATTCCGTACTGTTGAACGTTGGGGCCTGACTGATAACCCTTAGCATACACGTAATACTGTAATACTAGACTTTTAAAAAAGTTTACTTCACTCCTAAAAAGCGTACCGTACAACAGACTTTGGCTCATGACTTATATTATTAAAATTAATATTATTATCTGTCTCACAATAAAATTTTCACTCTGAATTAAGTCAGATAACGTAGGCTATGTAGGCTACTATAATGATAGAGTATAGCGCAAATTTGTAGCCGGTTTGCTGGCATTTTCACAACAAAATATTGCTCTGAAAATAGTTAAATCATAGAGAAAACATTCGAAGATTCAATCTTGAGTGGGCCTAATGTTTTCTCTATATGGTTTAATATTGAAGAAAAATTATCTAAAAGTTTTAATAATGAATTACGGAAAAATTACTAGGAATTTTTCAGTCAATGCTGAGTTTCACCAGTAGGCTTACCTTAAACTTCAGATCTGTGCTGTATTTGCTTATTATTATTGTTGATTGTATTGCATTAAGAAGTGGAATTCGATAATAAAAAAGAAACAATTATTACTCTACCTCACTTTTAAATATTGATACAATTATTGTACTTTGAATTCAAATTCGATTCTTCACTTTTAAATACTTGCGATACATACCTTTCTGACAATGGACAATGTAGCCAACATTATATTGTTGAGGCTATGGAGATATATCATCGTATTCTATTGTTTGATATCAAAAACACAATAATAAATATTAAATTATGGAACAGTAACTTATAAAATATATTATTATAGACATAATACCGCGATTCACGATACATAATTATATAGATTATTACAGTCATTATGAGATTATCTCTCTATGATTTTTGTGAGATCGGACACGATCAGCTGTTATTCAAGGTCATTTTACAGCCCTAGGGCCGTAAAGTTTTACCGGCCTGGTCGGAAAACAATCACTTTCGGCCTCCATATGACGCACGTAAACCAGCTCATTACATCCAAGTGTGGCGAAAAAGAATTATATGTCACTTGAATATTCATTCATCAATGAGTACCTACCTACCTAGTAGAATTGAATCACAAGAAAAATTATCACACTCCTAAACACTAATCTGTCTCACAGATAGTTTTATCACACACATATTCCATAAAAACACTACCATATTGAATAGATAAATCTTCCGATTCATTCTGTAAACATCTCCAATCAATACTTTGTAGAAATCATGTTTCTATTGTAAAAGTCATGGAATGAAACTTGATTCATGAAATTGCGACTTACCTTTTGCTAAGATAAGATTAGAGTATACCTGATATTCAATTTTAATACATTTATCAATTACTCTTTATGAAAGAAAACTTTAATTTTTGATTTTGATTGGTTTTTTAATAGCTTTTCCAGTATCATTTTATAATATTCAATTAGCACTATGATGTAAATACAATTATTACTAAAGGTCATATAATAGCTTCAACAGAGTTATATAATGATTAGATGATTAAAAATAAACAGTCAAGAAATGTGGAATGAGCGTTAATAAGTAGTATTTATGATACTTCTTAATATTAGTTTTGCACTGGATTTACCTCAAAATATTATTGTACAAGCACTGACTTTATTTCTTTAATAAAAAATTATATTTAATTACCAAAAGGTATTACCAGAATACCTCCGGAATTAACAGTAGAATACCTCCGATATTACAAAAATAGAAGAGTGTCTCCTATATTATCAGAATACCTCCAATATCATCAAAATACCTTTGGTATTACTGGATAGTAATTGCTAAGATTACATAAAACGCGATCAAAGAGGCAAATACACATTATTTGACACAGATAATATCATGGTAAGTAGAAGTAGAATATTATTGGATATGAAGTAGAATATCTTCTCCTATGCACAAATTAAGTTAGTCATATACCAAACAGGTTATTAATTAATTACTCTTTTTGAAATCGCATTTTCAGTATCATTTTATAATATTCAATTAGCACTTTGATCCACTTCGACCTCAATTTTTACAATAGGTTACAATATAATAAATCCAACAGAGCTGTATAATGATTAAAAAATATAACCAAAAAGAGTAATCATGTATCAATTGGGTGAAGCATTATTCAACTCTCGATGAAAGGCTGGGTGAGCAACGTATTGCTAGAGCTGGTTGTCATCGACATCTTCTCAACTTCGTCATTGGAATCAGTGACCCGATCAAGCACGACCTGCATTCGCATCTGTCCACCCAGGATACCATTGTACTCCATGCGGTTCCATATGGTGGCCATAACCATGGCGAAGAATATAACTCCCGAAGTGCCCACCAGGGTGATCTGGTAGGTGCGGCTGTAGGTGACGGGGATTTCGGTGAACGCGGGAATGGAGAAGAGCGAAACGAGAAGTGAGCCGGCCACCCCCCAGTACCACACCTTGTCGTGGGCCAGTTTGTTCAGTGCGTCCGCACAGGTTGTGATACCCGCCTTCAGGGTAGCCGCTATAGCGCCTCTGTCCTTTATATAGCAGGAGGGCATTGAGACTGCAACAAGAACGGAGAACGTAATGAAAATCTTGTTTCTGTTACTCTCCAACTCAATAACATTTTGTGCAATTCGACTGAAATATTTGGTCTTATAATCGAGCAAATTCTAACATCTTTTCCAACAACTCACTGTTTTAGGGTAAAACATAGTGGAGCGGCGAAGGTAGAGGGTATCAGCGTAGCGTAAGATAGCTTATGTTATTTTATCTCAGAGAATGTAGCTGAGAATAATGTATGTATCTGAATGCCTTCAATTCCTTCTACCTTCCACCCTACCTTTGCCGCTCAATGATCTGATACATTTGAATACATGCATTACGTCTCAGTTACACTCTCAGCTAGCTTCTCCAGCTCTCTGAAGTCTATTTCTCTGGAGTCAAATTTCTCTCCACATGTTTTTGTTTATCCTAGAGACAGAGAGTACGCCTTCATAGCAACTATGCAATGGGGGCTGTAATAAATGTTGATTGACATAATTATTTCCAAGAAGGTTTAAGTTAAACTTTGACAAGTTACATAAATCTCATTGAAAGCATTCCAGAGTTTACATTTACCGATTACCGGCCTGCATTTAACTTCCGATACTCAGAATTTTCTTCAGATTGGCTGATTCCCACCAATAACTGATTCTCAACTAATTGGTGGACAATTCTAAGACCCATATGCTCCATCAAGGTTTAAACGGAGAGAGATCAGCTTTTTGTTCAAACCCGGAATGAAACACATAATAAATTCAACCATACCTTTATGTTATCGTTAATTAGGTGGTGCACTTAGATGGTGCACTTCATGGCCCAGAGTGTCTGCCGATAAATGGCGGCCGACAATCGGTAAGTATGAAAACAGTCATTCATTTACTCACTTTCAGGCGACTGCGGTGTAACCCTGATTGTAGCCGCAATGCCTTCGTGATCAGAATAACTGAAGTCCCGCTCCGGTACCCGCGACTCAAGCGGCATGGAGTACTCCAACACATCAACCTGTGCATTGAGGCCACCTCTGTATAGGATGTAATCGATCCTCTCGCCGTTTGGGTTCTTCATGACATTGTTCTTGTCGGCATAACTGTTGCGCGCGCAGTCGAAAGTGCCGGTCTGGTTTTCGGCCGGTTGTCGGTGGAAGGTGTCCTCCAGCTGGGCGCAGTGTTGGATCAGCTGATGACACAGGTTGCCCGGATGCGTGTTCAAATCTCCCGCCAGCAGTGAGACATGCGCGCCATCTGCCGTCAACCGGATGAATTGCGCCGTGTCGAATGCTTGCACCGCTCTGTGTGCTAAGTACTCGTCGTCATGCACGTCGTATTGGGCATGCAGCTGCAATCAACAACAAAACTCATTAGGGCCAAGCTACATGAAGGGATTTTTCAGGTGTTTTTGCACTGGCGGCGGACGAGTCGGCAGGGCAGGAATCTCAAGATTGTCTGATTATCAGTTGCTTCCCGAACGTCAACCCAATCACCTGATAATCAGCCAATCATAGAGCTTCCTGCCTTGCCAACTCGTCCGCCGCCAGTGCAAAAACACCTGAAACCCCGCTTCATGTGGCTTGGCCCTTAAAGTATAGTGAGATACACGCTATAAAGTTAGTGGAAATAATATGACGGCATAGTTGACGTCTTATTTAGAATAGAATAGAATTCTTTATTGTCATTAAACACACAGTGCAATAGACATATTCATCAGGAAACATGAAGCTGCAATCAACAACAAAAGTGATTAAACTATATTATGTAATTCGGTTCAGTATAATGTTTACACAGGCTGTCATTAATTTTTCAAAGGTTTATTACAGTAATCATATAATGATTTTTAGTAGCAATGAAATAATTAATATATAAGAAAGAATTCCAAGCATTTCGTACGTTTGTATAGTGAGATTCACGTTAAAGTCTGTGCAAATGATAGGACGGCATAGGTGCCATTTTGTTTTTTTAATCGCCTTCTGTATATGTAGATAGCCGAAATTCAAGTCATCCTTGTAATAGAACTGATATAATACTGTATTAACTGGTGATAAAAAAATATTAATCAAGTCTCAAATATATCTTTTCATGGTTTAATAATAATGTTTAGTATTTAAGATGAAATATTCTGGTAGTTCATTATATTTCTTCATAGCCTATAAACTGCTTGAAAAAGCTGACTCAAACATATCCTACAAACCAGACCTGCTTGTGTAGCCGTACTAAATGTAAGTCTTCGTTTATGCGACTGGAAGAATACATTTGGTTCCTTTTCTTTTTACGTAAACGAGAAAGAATACCTTTGGTTCCTATTTGAGTGTTCACGTTTTGTAAGAACTATGAACCGAAGGTATTCTTCCTCTGATGTCGGCCGCTGCTGCATAAACATTCATTTTCATAAATGGAAACTATTCTATTGATCATTTTTCAAACTTCGGGTTTGCAAGCAGCGCCTATATGCTATTTGGATTAACAGAGTTTAATTTTTGTGTTCCTATATAAAAGCATTGATTATGAAGATAAAAGCTTCCCTAACACAGTATTATAACTGGATTATGTTGAGAGATAAAACCGAAATCAACTCACATGTGTGGTGTAGATGTTGATATGTATGCCATTGGTGGATATGTGACAGAGTCCGACTCCTTTACCCCCAAACCAATCGCCATGAAATATTTTATGGACGTAGCCATTGACAGGCCACTGGTGGAACATTATGTCTTCGATCGGCCATCTTGAGAATATGCACAGACCTGAACCTGTCACGCCACTGCAAACAGTACACAAGTTGTAAATGACATAAAAACGAAGAATCAACAAACAATATCACCTTTATTGTTTAATTACGTGTGTCTTCCCAGTCCAAAGTTGATGGAAACGTTATCATTGTTGGATTTCCAAGAATAGGTCTGGTAAGGGTTAAAATTAAGGGTTAAGTGATTTTTTAAAAACTATTCTCAAATACAGTATAATCAAATTGAGTGTAAAACTGTTCTCAAATATAGTGCTCTGGTATTTTTGTGATTGGAATTTCAGACCGAATTTCTAAGATTTTAAGAAAATAAAATGTAATGATAAAATTTACACTGTTTCCAGAAATGTTGTGAAACTTATTCATGATGAGGTGAAAAAGTAATTATACAATAATATTGTCTTCATTGGAAACTGAAGATGATGCCAAGTATGGCGTTGAAACTTGCGTATGGTTTTTAAATAAACTTAATTTTATGGATTTGACAATATTTGTAAAATTACTTTTCCACCTCAAAATTTAATGATATTTTTCAAATATTCATATTTTTCTTTCATATTTTCTTGCTGAATCCTACATTTCAAAAACTATTTTTCAACGATACAACCCAATGGAAAAATGTCTGAAATATTATTATTAAAAAAAAAACACTACAAATTACGCTAATTAGGACTGGCACTTTATGCATACAAATGTGAAGAATATACTGGCACTGAACAAAATACACTGGCACTGAGTTCCAATGTGTTTTAATGGGACTATTTCCTTACACTCAGCCTGAAATAGTCTCAGTGTGAATAGTCTCATTGGAACTCATGGGAATAATATATTTTCACTGCATCGGACACGTACACTGATACTGATGAGTAGAAATACGTCTTTATACGTTCAAACTTCAACGTTTTATGTAGATACAAAACAGTAATGTATAATATTATATTAATAGAATAAGATGCAACATGTATTTTCAATGAAGATTAGAATTTACTGTGTTGACAATGTTCCTGATCATTAGTAAAATACACACCAATTTGTAGTGAGTAAATTCTAATTCTTACCAAGAAATACATATCGTATCTTCAAAAGTTATTCTCCTATAGTGAGATACGCGTTATAATGGCAGTGTTTGATAATCAATTGTATTGCTATCCTTGTCTATAATTCAACAAAGCGGATGGTGCTATCTCTTTCTCGCTTTGCTCTGTTGCTAGATCGTTCTTTAACAATGTAGAAATATGATTAACAAAATATTTAATCTTGATTATACAAATTCATTATGAAATCGTTGAAAATATAATTCTTAATAAGAATGAACAGTTAATATTACATCAATAAACCTGTATCAGTTATCCTCTAAAGAAGGCATTGACAAGACAGAGTATCGGCAACGTTGTTCCCCCATCTTTCTCCACTGTCATTATAACGTGGACCTCACTCAAAAGCTAGAGGACACAATATAAAAACCAAATTGCATTTACAAAACTTACAAAATAACTCCTACAGATTGTATATGTAAGTTACCTGTAGAAGTAATGCGAATAAGGCAGAACACTTATGGTGGCATGTTTAATTATTTCATAGTCGGCTGCTACCCACACCTCTTGCAGGCAAACCACGTCGTAACGACCACTGGACAAGGCGCTTGCTATTGCTTCTATTCTCTGACTGCGGTCTTTCGACACCAATGCGATTCCCCTACAAAATTACAAAAATAAATTAAAAAAGAAACAAATAAATTGGATTAAAAACGAACAAATTCGGTAAAAAACAAACAGATGGGATAAAAACAAAAATGAATTGATAATAATCAAATAAATTGGATAAGAACAGCATACATTGAATAATAAAACACCAGCAATTGTGATGGTTGAGAATAAGCATGTTGAAGTCCCTAGAATGGACAGCAGCTATGCAACTATAGTTGCTGACGATTATAGGGGCTATACCCAGCTAGCCAGCTATATAACCAACTGATTGTGGAAAATGAATTTATTCAAGCAGGAAAAGTATTATTAATTACAACGTTCAATAGGGTGTGTGCACACAGAACAGTGTGTGGTCAGCGATCAAAACGATCTTAGGAGGATGAAGATATTAATCTATATAAATCTCAAATTCAAAAGTGAATGAAACAATCTACTTTTTGGATGAATAAAAATTTGGGAAGTAACGGTTTTGGGCTGTGCCTGTTAGGTAGGTGTGCGGTAAGGACCACCTAGTCATTTTAATGAATTGTGTTTTGTGAATCATTATTGAATAAATAAATAATACCCAGCTAGAACAGCTATAGGCTACTCAGGTCTGAGTAGTCTGGGTATATCCAACTGATTGTGGAAAATGAATTTATTGAAGCAGGAAAAAAATTATAATGAATTACCGTACAACATTTAATAGGGCGTGTGCACACAGATAACATAGGTCAGCGTGATCTTAGGAGGATATAGATATTCATCTCATCTTCTATATTCTTTTAATACCGCTGGAACTCGAAATATGCAAGAGAAGATGAAACATGTTCCTTGACTTGAAAATCGACAACATGGATGGGAAATTTAAATTATTGTTTGACAAGTGTAATATTCAGTACTTCAAAACTATTTTAGTCTCTTTTTAATCGAGAAATTGATTTCAACTCCTACAGTGAGATCACCTTAGCTTTAAACAGACAGTATTCCATCCTTCAAGATAAAACTGAGTGAGTATCAATAATTGATAAGTTATATATCTTACTCATCAATGTGATATCAACACAAAATCATAGAATGATTTGGAATAAAAAACAGGCTTATTCCTTACTATTAAAAGTATCATACATATGAGCATATTTAAACTACGATTTCTGTTACAAAGTTACCAATACATGCATTTGAAATAGAATAGAATAGAATTTATTGTTTCTTATGAACAACAGTACAATATTACAAGAAAAAACACGTTTTTTATTAAACATAAAAATAAAAATAATTTATTGAAAAAATGAGTAGATATTGAAATACAATAATTGACTTACCAAACATTTAAGGTGAAGATTGTCAACACCAAGTCTGATTGTGCACTCATGTCCTCAAGCTTCTATATAATGTTATTAATCAGGCCAACTGAAACATCAATATCAACATAGTTTTTAATTAATTAAGAAATAGTCTATGTACGAAATAATTATTACAAACTACAAAATTATATTACTCTTATATCTTATGAAGATTCTGTAATGACAATGATCTGAACAATATGAAAAATCCAAATTTCAAAGTTGAATGGTAGAAAACATCAAAGTTCTAACTTTGAAGAATAATAATGGAAAATTATTCTATTTAAAAAGTCTAATAACTGCTCGTTGCGATATTCAGGGTAAATAATTTATATTTTCACATAAAAATGCTAGCAACTCATAAATATGGTGTAAAACTTGATAAAATAACTGATGATTTCTTCTAACTCACTAATATTAGACCAAACAACAGATTAATACTTGAAGCAAGTCTCTCTAGTATGGATAAAATCTTCAGACTGGTTCCAACTCTCTAGTTACAAATGAAGTATCAGCTATCTCTTTTCAATCTTTTTCAACTAGATGCTTCCGGACTTTTATTGTCAGAGTACTCCTTGAGAACCATTCAGTACTGTACAACACTCGCAGCTTTCGAGAAAGCAATAGAAATGGTAAACGTACGGTATAATTGATTGTTTCGTACTTGAAAGTTGGAAATAAATTGTTTGTCTTTGCCAGATTTGACAAATTCGCAAATTTGATAATTATCAATTACGGTACTGGTGATGAATTGGTAATAATATTCTAGATAACACTGGAATAATAACTCTAAACTTGCCCATATACGTACACGGGCGAAATCTATTGGTGGATTGGAAGGGGGGTCACACACTACGGCCGGTTCCCGAGCTCGGATTTAGCTAAGTTCTAGACTTCAAACAGCTGGAGTCAGAAAATTGACTTTCAAAAACGGGGCGTAGCACTACCTCCGTAAACAAAGCCATAGTGCAAGACAGGTGGTTGATGGTGACGTCAGCACAGGTAGGGCTCCTACACCAATAAAAATTTGTTGATCTCAGCTAATCTATATCAGCTAGTGTTTTTATTGGTGTAGGAGTCACCCTGTGCTGACGTTACCATCAACCACCTGTCATGCACTATGGCTTTGTTTACGGAGGTAGTGGGCGTAAGCGCAGTTTTTATGATAATCTTTATTTTCTCATTTCTATAATTGGGAATGTTTTTCCTTGACGAAATTAAACTTTCCTAAAGAATTAAAAATAGCTGAAACTTTACACTATTTTATCTTTATTTTGTGTTCAATTTTCTAGTTTTTCGAAATTTAATTTAAAATAGTTAATTGTTCTACTGTGCCTACGCCCCGTTTCGGAAAGCCAATTTTCTGACTCCAGCTGTTTAATCTAGAACTTATCTAAATCCCGAGCTCGGAAACCGGCCCTTAAGGTTTCCTTCCATACTTGAACTGTTTGAGGTTGATAGCATAGTGGAGTGGCGAAGGTAGCTTCAAGATTGAGATTGTTGAATGTAATTCACGTATTTAAATGGTGGCGCACATTTTGCTCAATTGTTCACCACACCTAATTACATACATTAAATGCAACACTCTCAAGCATGGAGCTATCTTCACCATGTTAATGGAGCCACCCTAAGGGCCGTTTGCACAGTCAAAGCTTGAACTGAATTTAATCAGCTGGTGGCTCTTGGCACTCAGAATGATCCACATTATAACCAATGAGACATGATATGAAGTTGCCAGTTCAAAATAAAATCTAGTTTAAACTGACACTGTGCCAATAACACTTAGGGCCATTTGCACAGTCAAAGCTTAAACTGAATTTATTAATTATCTGGTGGCGTAAACTCAAAATGAACCACATTATTACGAACGAGGCATGATATTATTAAGTTAATCCAGTTTAAAATAAAATCTAGTTTAAACTGACAGTGTGCCAATATATGACACTTAGTCATGTTAAGGATGTAAACATTGGAGACTGACAGTTCTCCGATGTGGGTACCGAATCACACAGTAACACATTTAAATTTTAGATAGTTTCTTAAAAATTACAAAACAATGTTAACTGTTTTTTACTTACATTTATCAGGAATGAACAGAACAATCCATGCACTTGTCAACAGCTGCAGGAATCCATCTAATCCAAAATATTGGACAAATCTGTCATTGATAGGAACTTGGGAAAGTAAATACATTAGATTATTATTTCAAAATGGCTTGAAACAAAACCAAAATGAATAATTTGATGTGAATATTAATTTTTTGAGGAGTTTCTGCAGTCAATACTGAACAATTCCCTTCTTGTACTACATAATTTTCCTCTTAGTACCCTTTCATATATTCAAATTTCCTCTTAGCACCCTTTCATATATTCAAAATTTTTCTGGTACAAGGATAACCAATAAGATAACACTTTGGGCCCCAACTATACGAGCGTAATAGACAAGCTGAATTTATTCCGCGTGTCTTAAGAATGCATGGCCTCTCACGGAGCGCGTCTATTACCCTCGTATAATTTTTCTCATAAGAGGCCTTGCATCCTGTAAACGATATGAAGAAAATTCAGTGCGTCTATTAAGCACGAATAGTTGAGGCCTAAGAACTGTGGGTGTACATTGTAATCCCTTTATCTCGTTGTTTAATACCAGGGATCAGTTTTGTGAAAATTCAGACGCATTGTAAATATTTGGTCTTTACATATCAGGCAAGTAGGCTACTATTTCAATTTAGATATAATAGCGTAGCGAGACAAAGCAAATAAGCCTTTAATGATTTGATTGTATGGTATGAGATGTTGTGGTATTTTTCCATAATTGAAAGAATAAGACTTTGATATTGTCAATACCACTTTTATTTATTCGAAAATTAATTTATAATTCAGAACGAGGTTTCATGGTAAAACCTACCACATCTTCAGCTGAACTAATAAGTTTGTTGTTATTGGAGGAACAGGAAATTCCTGTGATTTCTGTGATTACAAATTTGCCGTTCCATGCTTGTCTTGTGTCAACACATATTATGTCAACTTTTTTTCAGGATCATGGAGTACCAATCCGTTGTAAGCGCCAACTGTAGTACAGAACATGACTGAAACTTTTCAATTTGATTTAAAAAAGCGTTTAAACCAACAAATTATAAAATCCATTCATCGACGGAAAGTCAAGGGAGATACTATTCCGTACCTATTATTAAACCAAGCATTAAATAAATACCTTGGATCTTGCCGGATTAACATTTTACCTCTCAACAGAAGAAACCATAAATTATATTATTTATTTTTGATTTATTTCTAAAGGGCAGATTTATATCCGCTCTCTAAATAGTTTTTTTATAGAATTACTTATACCCTTCATTCTTTTTTTGAAGACACAACATGTTTCGGCCAATCCAATTTTGAACACTTGATAATGGTATAATTGGTCGAAGCCGGTTGTGTTTTTAAAGAAAGAATAACATATTACTAGTAATTCTACAAGAAAAATAGATAGGCTACTTATTATAAATTTGGACGTAAGCTTTATAATAAGTGCAATTAACAGAAATATTGTAAGAAAACTTCATAAGGGCTGAGATCTATTGGAAAGTTGCCAGTTCCATAATCACTAAGAAATTAAGGCCCGTTTCATAATATATATACAGTAAATAATTCAGTTAATAACAATAATTGATTGAATTTTTCATTCAATATTCAAGCATGTACAGAAATTGAGTCCAACCAACAACCAAATTGTATAATTATTTTTGTGACAAAAATTATAGTAGGTACTGAGTACCTAAGTACTGTACTGAGCAAGATACAAATTGTATTACCGTACAGTATCTAATTAAGATTAGATTTTAGTAATTTAAAGAGAAATTTCCAAAATAACTCAATATTTTTCAAGTTTCCAATTCATCAAGTAATACAGTATTTTTTACTATTTCCATATCTGATATGGAAATTCAACTTGAATTTTCAAAAAAAATCCTTTTTTGGACTATGTTATCAAATTGTAGAGAGAAACTGTATTTGGTTTTATCAATATTGATTTTTTTCAGAACCATTATGACAATGAAAAAAATGATTCGAGCATGTTGTATGAATAAATTATTAGTTAAAAAATCTATTCTTGTCATTATAAGGTGAATAATTTTAAATGTTCAATTCCAGTAATTAATTTTATATTATTAATATAATATTTGACCATTGGACCATATGAATTGAAGTATGTTCGTTTTGATTATTTATCCAATAATATTTTACCATTTATACAGGACAGATTAATATTTTCCCAAGTATTCTACTTACATTGAATAGAAGATTGGTGTTTATGGGGAATGGAACACTCAAGGAAACTCAGCTGTCATTGGAGAAGATCAGCTTCCCTGTAAACATCCATAAGGAATCCTTTTTTAATAGCTTAGAGTTCTTCAGAAATCTAAAATAATATTTTTAAAATATCACAATAACGGGGTTTCTTGATTTGTTTTTGGAAATTGATTCATAGAGATTTTTTTAGTTGGAATTTTCTGTCCTATTTCTATTTGTAACATCCCACACTACAATAATAGAAGTAGTAATGAGATATCTTTTTTTAAGTTTTATTCTAGTGCAGATGAATATGGAACTGGCAACTTGAAGATGAATAAAGGTTCTCCCACAGTGATTGCGTTTTTAGATTTAGCCAAATCTATTATGATGGAAAAGGTAAATGCAGTTTCCAATTATTGTAACACTGACAAGGATAATAGGACAGCTTTGCATTCGGTTTACAAGCACTTGCAAATTAGTTGTTGTAATTTGTTAATTAAGATTCAATTATTTCAACATTTTACAAAAATTTGTGAATTTTTTTACAATTTCTTCAATTATTAAGGCAATATCTTCAATATTGAGCATATTACACTGAAAGCCGGTTAAATTTTAATCGTGATTAATTCCATTAGAACAAATCAGAGATGCCGTCTTATCAAAAAGGCCATCTCTGATTGGTTCTCGTGAAAATAATCACGGTTAAAATTTAACTGGCTTTTGTCTGAATCGGGCCTTAATCTACTCAACTTGAATGAACAGGATATTTTTTAAATGCTATATTTTTATCATGTTATCACTAAAAAGTGACCAGACTATAGTGAGGTCCACATTATAATGGCAGCGTTTAATTAGAAATTTCATTGCTATCCTTGTCTATTACTCAACAAAGCGGATAGCGGAAAATATTTAATCTTGATTAAGAATATAATTTCTTGTTTGATAAAATATAATTGATCATTTTAAACGAGAATGAACAGTTAATATTATATTAATAAACCGGTATCAGTTACCCTTCATAGAAGGCATTGACAAGACAGAGGATCGGCAACGTTGTTCTCATATCTTTCTCGTTTGCCGTTATAACGTGGACCTCACTATAGTAGCCAGACAAGAATTCATTGTGTAATTTTCAGCTAGCAAAACAAAGCTACAGATGCTGAGATGCAGCTGAAAATTATTAACAATGTAAAATATCAGTCATTAGTTGAGACATGAATAGACAATATTATAGTTGAGGAAAAATCTAAGAAATGGTTGAATTTTGAGAACAAGAATTAATATAGAAACTAATAAGAGCAAGTTTTCCATTTTAGGCTATAGTATTAACAACCAAATATTACCGATTTCACATTATACCAAGCTTGAAATCATAGTTGACAATTCTTTCAAGGGAAATCACACACAGTCTATAAAGAACTATGATGGAAAATTGTCAGACCTTTATGAAACAAATTGGAAACGATGATTCTGTGCTTTAATAAATCCTGGAATTGGCAATAAGTTATTATTCATTTTTTCAAATAAAAGCCACATGAATTCGGAATATCCATCAAACTACTCAAATTTCTCCTTCTAGTTTTAAATCTCATCCTAAATATAACTGATACTTCTAGACTTATTAAAAAAATAATTGATAGAATACAGAGGAGAAAGAATGAAATAAAAACTAATAAAAATATTATCGAAATATGCAGAAAATTTATTAAAGTAAAGATATTGAACAAGATACCAGCATCATAAATACACTTCTTACATTTTGAATAAAACCGACTTGACACTATCAAAAACACTAACCTATTAAAATAATCCGATATACTAGTTTCTGTTGTTACACCATAATCAGTCATTAATAAACTCATTGATCAGCTTAAAGTAGGCTATATAAATTCAATCTAGTACCTACATTCCTCATCAATAAGTTAAGGAAATATCAAGAATTAGGAAATGAAGTTAAAGGGTCAAATTCAACTTAAAATCTGCCAGACTATATTACGGTACATTTTCAACTTTATCAAAAATATAACAAGGAATTCTTTAAAAATCCTAAAAAATTAATTACTCTTATTTGAAATGCTTCAACCTATACTCAACTTCTATCCTACAAATTCATCAAAAATACCTAGAGCCAATCACTTGTTGGTTAATGAAAATAGAGTAAAATCATTTCACTCGACCATGACGACGAAATAAGAAGTGATTCCGTGTAAAAGCTATCTATTCCTATCACTGGAAATCGTCTAACTACCTTCTTTATCAATAACATCTGAAGCCAAAAACTAGTTTTAGAGAATGAGTAATATTTATTTGAAATGACTTAATAGAAACTGAGTCTAAATTCATGACTTTTGACAACACCATATTACATTTTGAACTCTCTTCAGCTATCTTCATAATAATTTATTACTGTAACATGAAATTGTCCAGAGCATAGCAAACTCTGATAACTTATCACTGTATTTAGAAATGTGTAACTTGATAATTTGTTACTGTAACTTGAAATTGTCCAGAGTATAGCAAACTTTAAACTTTGATAAGCAGTCTGATAACTGATCACCATTATTTGAAATTGTCCAGAACTTATTTATCTGTAAACTTTGTCCAAAATTTAGTAATAATTGAAGTGACTTGAAATATCGTAGTAAGTAGCACTCAGGTCCGACTCAGAGGGAGAATAAAAGCATCACGGAGACCTGGAATGGCTGCTTCGTTGTCGCCGGGGAGATCCGGTCAGACTCTCGGTCTGATACCTGGGAGGTGGCGAGCGACTGTGCTCACCTCGCGGCGACCGCGATTCGCTGGGTTGCGGCGACTGTGACATTGACCTGACACCCATCGGCGAGCGACTGTCGCGTCTGATCGGTGAGCGACTTTTGCGGCTGTGAGTGGGCGACCGGCTCTTGTGACTCACCGGGGATCTACTCTGTCGACGGTCATCCGGTGACGCACTGCGTTTCCTCGGTGACTGACTCCTCTTCCTGCTCGGCGACCGACTGCCGTCTGTCTCCATGGGCGACGGACTCCTTCGCCTTGACGGGGATGGCGTTCTTCTGCGCGATGGCGACCGAGAAGCCCTCACCTTCTCAGCACTCCTCGATCTCGACTTCGTCTTACCTGGTTCCGCCGATTCTTTGGAACGTTCCTCCTTTCGGCTATCCTTCTTCACACTGCTCTCCCGGTGTTTATCAGACCTCGAAGAATCCTTATCCTTCTTCTTGTCATCACGGTCACGATCCTTATCCTTATCTCTATCCTTGTCCTTATCCTTATCCCTTCTCGACTTATCCCTACTCTTATCTCTCCTCGAATGCGACGATCTTGATTTCGATTTAGACCTGGACCTTCTTTTGGAACGTGACCTTTTCGAGCGTGAGTACGACCTTGACCGACTTCTTCTGCGTTCCTTGGACCTTCTGCGGCGGTCCCTGTCTCTGGACCTCGACCGCCTCGAGTGGGAGCGTTTCCTTGAGCGTGATCTGGAGCGACGTCGTGATCTTGACCGTGACCTCCTATGGCGCCTATGACCTCTTGACCTTGACCTGGATCTTCGATGACGATGGGACCGTCCGCGGGATCTGGACCTTGAGTGACCTCGAGTCTTGGAGCTGCTGCGACTGCGCTTCTTGTCTTTGGACAAAATTCCAATCACTGGATCGATGGCTGCCGAAATCAAGCTCTGTGCTTCCTTGACACGTGTCATGGCCTCCTCAATCTCCCGCTGTGCAGCTTCGTTACTCTTAGCCATTGGTTTGGCGATCGCTTGTGTAGAATGATAGACCTGTATCACTTTGCCAGCCAACTCACTTCCATTCATCTTCAAGCCGGGGATAATGCTACTCTGCTCAGAAAACTCTACCAAAGCATACCGGTTACTGTCATTGTCCCTAGTGCAGAATCTCACATATTTGACATCCCCAGCTGTACTAAAGAAATCGATCAACTGTTGGGCTGAGATGGAATTATCAATGTTGATGACCAACAGTGTTCTTCTAATCTCTTCAATTCGCCTGGCGTCGTATGTGACTGGTAGAGGTGGATAGAGTGGCAGTCCATTTGACACTAAAACTGGATCGTGAGTTGTGATTACCTGATTAGGCGGAAGTCCCTCGATCTGGTTAGTCACATGAGGAGGCAGTTTAGGATCATTAGGATACAATCCTGGCACAACGTTGGCTTGAGCAGCTATATCCAAAGCCCTGTACTCATCAGGTATTTCGCCGCCTGATGACTGATATGGTGTAACAATCAAAGCTCTGTCGATGAATACCGTGTTTGTCATATGCTGAGAAACTCCAACACTAGCTGTATCAAAGAATTTGACATAACATATTCTCGACTGAACAGGCACTGATACATCCCTGATGGTTGGGTACAATCGTATGTCTTCAATTTTCCCTATGAATCCAAAAAGTGTTTGCATCTGATCTTTAGTAGCCTGCGGTGCTATATTTGTTATCTGAATGACTTTGGATCCAGGGCTAACCGTGGAATCCGTTTCGGCAGTCATTTTAGATGACCGCCGACTACTCTTTCTGTAAGAACTAATATTAAGGCTATTGATTTACTGGTAAAAAATAAAACTTACTCGCATAACCACTCAAGTAGAACAAATACACACACTTATAATTGTACTAGGACATTTCTAAAAGTTTATATACTTTAGGAGATAGCACAATAAATAAATAATACGAATTGGAACGTTGCAGTCATAAACAAACGTTCATCAGTTGTACAAAAAACAAAACATGGCGGTCGGCAACATCGTGTTCGTGTAGGATAACATTCATACCATCCAAGTTTCAGTTCATCTACAATCAGTTGTCAGTTGTTTGTTGAATAATAATTGTTATGTATGTATTTAATCTGATATTATCGTAACAATTCAAATTATGGCAAAATATACTGTTATTTGGGAACAAAAACTTATCTCTCGCCCTTCTACCTTAGAAGCACAATTGAATAGATTACACAGGTTATGTTCATTTATGTAAGATTCAGGAAAGATGAACTGAAATTTTGAGAATCTGAGATCAACTTTCCATGTACTTCTTTGTCAATGCCTTGTGAATATAACTTTTCTTCAGTATAGTATTTTGTGATTTTATGAAAAATGTCAATTTGTATGTTTTTTGAGATAAAAATACATCAAAGTTTATTGTTTGTCAAATTGAACTCGAGTATTTACTATAATTATTACTCAAATTAAGGAGCGAGAGCGAGAAGGCTGGGTATTCTACAAGACCGCGAGCGCGAGATTCAAATTGTATACTCACTACCTTCTATGCCTACTCCATTTACTTTTTTACCTGTTTTTGGTTAGAGATTTTAAAATACGATAACAGATAGAGTCTTATGGACTATGAAGTTAATGATAAAATACACTTGGAATATTTATATTGTTCTCTAATAAAGTATTTTAATAGGGTTACTCAAATTGTTTAATTATTAAATACAAGTAACTAATAGGTACCCTTTTTACTTTCCTTGCCCTATTACCATAGGTAAGGAAAGTATTGCTTTCCGAAAAAAAATTAAGGTACCCCAATTTCTATACGTTTCAAGGTCCCCTGAGTCCAAAAAAGTGGTTTTTGGGTATTGGTCTGTATGTGTGTGTGTGTGTGTGTGTGTGTGTGTGTGTGTGTGTGTGTGTGTGTGTGTGTGTGTGTGTTGGAAACGGCTCCAACGATTTTGATTAAATTCATCATTAGAATAGTCATTCATAAGCTCTATCAACTGCCACAAGTCCCATATCTGTAAAAATTTCAGGAGCTCCGCTCCATCTATGCAAAGTTTGATTTTAGATTCCCAATTATCAGTCTTCAGATACAATTTAAACAAAAAATTGCGAGTGGAAAAGATTGAGCATGAGAATCTCTACAATTAATGTCCAGTAACATCCTCACCTAAAATTGAAAATAAGCTCGAAATTCGAGAAAATAAGATTAGTCAATTGCAAACTGTTGGCAACTGTTGATTCTATTAAATCATTCACTATGAAGAGGTAGCAGATCTCGTGTATATCTAGCGTTATTGTCCTGTCACCAGCTGGCTCAGATCTTAGAAAAGTAGACTTGAGATGCGCGGTGTAGTGTTTTGGGTGGGTGCACGCAAATTAACCAACATTTTAGAATTCACATAATTCCATTTATTGAACGTTTCATTAAGCAGCAAGAAGAGAACAGACCAAGCACACAGGCAAGGCAACATACCAATTCACAACTGTTGGTCGCACTCAATCGGTCCAGCCAAGCAGAGAGTAAGAACATGGGACAAAATAAGGGGGTATGCTATTGCTGTGGTAAGTCCAATCACTATTCACCACAATGTAAGCATAAAAATAAGAAATGTGATAATTGCGGGAGAGTAGGACACTTGAAAGTAATGTGTAGATTGAAAACTTCAGATTCTAAATCCAAAAGCAACGGTAATAAATTTGTAAAGAAACAGTCCTTGAATCAAATTAATGATGAGCGAGGTGAGCAGTTGGCCCATTCTTATATTTTTTTAAATGAAACAACCCCGGATGTGACTAAAAATAATTTCTACATTAAACCGTTGAGTACTATACTTATTGTTGAAGGTAAAGATATTTCATTTGAAATCGATACAGGTTCAAGTATTTCTGCTATTTCGTTTAAAGATTATGAAAAATATTTCAAAGACTTATCGATGATAGACAGTTCGATCTCACTCAAGAGTTATGTTGGTGATCCTATCAAACCAATAGGTATATTAAAAACTAATGTAGTCTATGGTTCCATTTCAAAATTGCTTGAATTGTATGTCATTCCAAAGGGAGGCCCACCGTTAATTGGTAGACAATAATGGATGGCTGACTTGAATTTTAATTTCAATCAAAATGTAAATGAATCTGTAAATGCTATTAAATTATCAAATGTTGATAATAATGCTATGAAAGGTAGGAATATCCTTATGAGTAGATATCCTAATGTTTTTTCCGACAAGCTAGGACTTTACAATAAAACGAAATTTAAGTTGTATTTAAAGGATGATGCATCTCCGAAATTTCTCAAGCCTAGGCAAGTACCTGTTAGTTTGAAAGAGAAAATTGAAAACAAATTGTCAAGATTAGTTGATTGTAAAATTCTAGAACCAATTGAGAATAGCGAATGGGGGACTCCTATTGTTCCAGTTTTGAAACCTGATGGTACCATAAGAATTTGCGGTGATTATAAGGTAACTATCAATCAGCATTTGAAAGTTGATAGATATATCCTATTCCACGAATTGATGACTTATTTTTAGCACTTGAAGGAGGTGAAAAATATTCGAAATTGATCTATCTCAAGCTTATCAGCAAGTTGAATTAGAAGATGATTCTAAAAATATTGTGACAATTTCTACCCATAAAGGTTTGCTTGGATATAATCGTTTACCTTATGGTGTTGCTTCTGCTCCAGGTTTATTTCAAAGAGAAATGGAAAAATTAATTCTAGGTATTGATGGAGTTGTATGATTTCTTGATGATATTTTTGTAACAGGAATTAATGATAAGGAACATTTCTCACGACTTGATAAGGTAATTTCTAGACTTAATGATGCAGGTCTGACTGTAAAACAAGAGAAATGTGCGTTTTTCCGAGATAGTGTTAGTAAAAATGTGTTGATAAAAATGGTTTGCATCCTTCTGTGAGCAAAGTTGAAGCTATTAAAAATGCACCAGTACCGAGGTCAGTAACTCAGCTGAAATCATTCCTAGGTATGGTCAATTATTACTCGAAATTTATTCATAATATTTCTAGGTACTGTTCTTAATCCTTTTTACAAATTACTGAAGAATGATATAAAGTGGGTTTGGGGAAAATAACAAGAAAATTCGTTTAATAAAATCAAAGAGTTGATGTGCTCAACTAAAGTGTTTTTTAATCCAGATTTAAACAAAATTTTAATCCAGATTTGGAAATCAAATTGACTTGTGACGCATCTCCTTATGGAGTTGGTTGTATTCTATCTCATGTAATGCCGGACGGGCAGGAAAAGCCTTTAGGATACGCTTCACGAACGCTATCTAAAGCAGAGTCTGGCTATAGTCAAGTAGATAAAGAAGCTCTAGCTATTATTTTTGGTATAAGAAAATTTCATCAATTTTTGTATTGTCGTAAATTTATTCTTGCTACTGATTGTAAACCTCTAACTTCTATTTTTGGTTGTAAGAAAGGTCTACCTTTAATGGCAGCTAGTAGATTACAGCGTTGGTGTTTATTTTTATCATGCTATGATTATGATATCCAATTCATTAATGGAAATAAAAATTGTGTAGCTGATGCATTGTCTAGACTACCTCTCAAGGTCAATGATGGAATCCATCAGGATGATTTTACATATTTGAATCTAATAGAAGAAGCAGTATTCAATGAAATTGATGTCAGTAAGCAAACGCAAAAATATCCTATTCTATGTAAAGTGTTTAATTTGATTTTGAATGGATGGATTCAAATACCATCAGATGTAGATTTTTTGAAACCGTATATTTCTAGGAAAGATGAACTGTATATTGAGAAAAACTGTATTATGTGGGGACATCGAGTTGTTGTACCACACAATCTTAGAAATTATGTTTTACATGAGTTACATAGTAGTCATCTAGGTGTTGTAAAAATGAAATCTATGGCAAGATCTTATGTGTGGTGGCCTAAGTTAGATCATGATATTGAAGAAATCTGTAAAAGTTGTAAATTATGTTTGAGTGTAAAAAGTAATCCTCCTAAGGCAGTTTTACATAATTGGGACTGGCCTAGTGGTCCAGGACACCGTATTCATGCAGATTTTCTAGGTCCTTTTGCTAGTAAAATGTATTTAGTAATTACTGATGCTCATTCTAAGTGACCTGAAATTGTTGAAATGAAAAATATTACTACTGAATTGACTATTCAAGCTTTAAGAGACTATTTTGCTAGATGGGGTATTTGCTATAAATTAGTAACAGATAACGGCCCTACTTTTAATTCAAAAGAATTTGACATTTTTATGAGAAATAATGGTATAGTACACATGAAAACGGCTCCTTATCATCATGCAACAAACGGTGCAGCGGAAAATTCTGTAAAAACTTTTAAAAAGAGTATTGAAGTTTTGTTAAAATCAGGTTTACCTATCAAAGAATCTATTAGTAGATATCTCTTGTATTATAGGAATGCACCTCATTGTACAACCGGCAGGACACCTGCTGAATTGCATATTGGTAGAAAATTACGTATGCGTTTAGATAGAATTAGACCAAATAGTTCTATTGATGTTGATGAAAAACTAGAAAGTCAAAGACAGTTTTCAAGAGGAAAACGTAATGTAAAATTTTCAAAAGGGGAAAATTTTATGATTAAAGATTACAGATCGGGTGAATGGATTGAAGGTAAAATTTTCAATGAAATTAGTCCAGTTACTTATAGAGTTGAAACTGATAAGAGATTTGTATGGAAAAGACATGTGGATCAACTTCTTCCATTGTTGGAAAATTATTTCAATTCCAAAATGATTGATGATAAACGTTCATGTTTATTTGTGCCTGAAGTGTCAAAGAAAAATGATATTTGTATGATTCCTAAGACAAGTATTACAGAGAGTCAATGAGATCTGTACCATCTGAAAATAATGTAGTACCAAATGCAGATACTAATGCTATTTCTAACAACGATGTTTCTATTGTAAATAATGATGTAGAGATTCCAAACTTGAGAAGTTCTAACCGTACTGTGAAACCAAGAGTTGTCCTTGATTTGTAATTTCGAAATTTGAAATGTATCCTTGAAATGAAATTCTATTGATTATGTACTTACCGGATTTGACCTACCGAATGTGTACTTAATTTTAAGAGGAGGAGAGTAATATATTAATAACAACAATCATTTCAATGTTGAATTACTTTATTATTTTATACATTTACAATTTATTATTTCTCTATTAGTTATGTTGGCGGCAGTGCGACCAACAGTTTTGAATTGGTATGTTGCCTTGCCTGTGTGCTTGGTCTGTTCTCTTCTTGCTGCTTAATGAAACGTTCAATAAATGGAATTATGTGAATTCTAAAATGTTGGTTAATTTGCGTGCACCCACCCAGAACACTACATGCGGGAGCACTAGCGTCAGTTGATAAATTTTTATAACGGCAAGGAAAGTTGTGTGAGTGCACCACACCAGATTTTTATACTTTCTTATACATAAACACATTGTGATCCAAATTTATTATATTATATTTTTGATTTAGAGAGCATTCAGATTTCTTTATTAGAAAATTTAATAAGTAATCTGTTGTTTTTGATTTTATTAATTGATTTAGGCCTATATTCTTTATTGTCGAATGCGTCTAGTTTCAACTGTGTGTGCCGGCTGCACAAAAGCCGGTTAAATTCTAATCATGTCTCCACAAGAGCCAATCGGTGAAGCATTATTTTCAAAAATCCTTCTCTGATGGGTTCTCATGAACTAAATTAATCAAGATAAAAAATTATTAACCCGGCCCAAGTGTGAATTTCTTATTTGCTCTTTCATGAATTTCTTAATTATTTTGAATGTGTATTTTTCAAATACTTTTTTAAATTTATTGAAGGGTTTTCCCAGTTTTGAATAAAGAATAAGAATTAATCAAATGAATTACCATAAATTTTTGTTTTCATCACATTTTCCAAATGGAAAACTTGAAGTTCTCTTGAACTATTTCTTGAAGTTTCTTCAACTTTGAATATAGGTACCTAGTTTATTATTTTCTTTCAAGTGCTGGTTCAAATGATATTCCTTTTCAACTTTAATAATTATTTTTAATGCTGATCTTGATTTAGATTTAGGCTCAACTCACACTGACGCGACTCAGGTCAAGAAGAGACTCGACTCTAGTCGAAAGCATGTGTTTCCAAATTATGACACTCAGACCAGTCGATTCTAGTCTCCATTTGAAACCACATGCTCTCGGCTAGAGTCGAGTCTCTTCTCGACCTGAGTCGCGTAAGTGTGAGTTGAGCCTTAGTTTTAATTTGAAATGGTTTTCATTGAAAAATGTTCTATAAAAATGTATAATTTCTTTTGTTTTTTTATCTTGAGCCTTATATTCATATTTTAATTGGTGAACAATTCTTGGTTGTTCCATATTTTTATAAAAAGTATTTCAATAGGGCTACTTGTACAACATGTTATAGTGGAATAGAATGAAAGATTCTTTGTGTTTATGCAAAAAAGTATAAAAAGGGTACTAGTTATTTCTATAATATTATTTGTTTATTTCTTTAACAAATTGAAAAATGAGTTTCAAGTTGGCCCATATTTATAAACTCAGTCGTTTCAATTACAGTACACAGTACTTCACGTACAACCATGTGAATCTCTTTAATTCTTTCATTAAAAATACCATCATAATTGCCTCACTGTATTAAAATATCGTAGCCTACATAATATTATTGTAGTTGTAAAAAACACTAAATTTAGTTTTCTTTATTTAAAATAAACTAAACTAAATTTCTCTATTCTGAAATAGACTGATATATGATATTTTCATATTTTAAGATACTGTATCAATATTTGAGACAACAGAATAAAGCAAGTGTTGTTTATCATTCTATATTAATTTTATTGTAGTGAATAAGAGGAAAATATAATTTATAAATTAATTATGTTAGGCTTACATAAAACAATTGTAAATGAAATAGTAATACTTTTTAGTTCAATTATTAAGTTATAGGAATTTTAGAACCTTTATGCTATTTTCAAGTGTCAAAATTTGACACTTGAATATTGCATTAGTGCTCAAAACTAGTGTTCATGTAAAAAAGTACGAAAAGGGTAAGGTACTAGTAATTAATTATATAATAATCAAACAATCTATGATGTAGTCCTATTGAAATCTTAATAGTTGATACATTCTTGATTAAAATGAACAATTTGTGGACATTCTTCTTCTTTTTAATTATGAATCAAGAATCAAACAAGTTGAGACTTGGAAAAAATATCCGCGTTGCCAAATTGTACAAAATGCGGTCTTTTCATGACTAAATGTAAATCCTACATGACAGTGTTGTTGAATTGAATATATTCAGTGAGAAAAGAGTTCCATAAAAAGTTGCATTTTTAATCAATTTGGCAACGCTGATATTATTCGGTTCAAGTCTCAACTTCTTTCCTTCAGAGTGTACCTTGAAAGTAGATATCAATCGCTAGGGAGCGCCCCAGAATACAAAACTCTTATAAAAAATGACGCATAAATTTTGTCAGTTTTCCTGTTGAAAGTAGTGAAAAATCAAGAGAAATAAAGATATGACCTTATGAGGATATCCTTATAATTGTTCGGTACGGGAGTGGGTGGAAATTTTAAAAGCCAACTGAGCATTCCTGAATGTTTATAAAATTACGGCGTGCTATAGCGAGGTCCACGTTATAACGGCAGTGGAAAAATATAGGAGAACAGTGTTGATTTTCTTCTTTGCTCGTGCCTTCTAATCCTGATACCAGTATATCTGCTGTTATAATTAACTGTTCACTCTTGTTTTGAAATAATGAATTATATTTTGAATGTAAAAGACTAGGAAATTGTCAAAAAAACACAGATTTATATAAACTAAATATTTAGTTTTAGTTTATGAGAGATTGACAATGGTGTAATAACCGAAACAGGTCTTTCTAAGTATCAATAAATCTGAGGTTTTTTGACAATTTCTTAGTATATTCCATTCAATATGAATAATTACCACAATATCAACTTCTCAACTACACAAAAAGTAATTATATTTTATTTGTAGAGAATATCAACAGCAGCAATCACAATATATCAAATAAAAGAACAGTGATGCTAAACAAAAAAGGGAAAAAGATTGATTTTCAACTATGGTTATCCATGTACTCTAGGAAAAACTTGAATATTTGAGAAGGTAAGGTACCTAATCAGGAAAAGTCAATAGACGGTGTAGGTATGAAAGGATGGGATATAGGAAGAAAAAGAAGTGATGGGAAAAATATGATAGGACCAGGCGGTGAAAAAGGGATTGAAAGACTAGAGGATTTACAATGGATTGCAGAATAAGCAATCACACAAGTCAGAAGAGTAATCTTAGTGAAGGTATCTCATATATAGAAGAAAAAAATGCATTTAATCCAGGTGTTGATATACTTATTTATTTTTTCAGTTGTTATAGCACAGTTAATATTCTGTTCGGGGATTGTATTAACTTACTATTTTACTGCTTATATTTATAGGCGTTGTCTTTCGTGACTTGCAACTTGTGGTCTTTTTTTCCTGTTCTGAGCTTCTTCTGAAAAATGGCTGGCTACAAATGTTTGTCGTGGAGTTTTGCTCTAAATCATTTTCGTTTATTAATGTTTTAGATTGAGTTTTATATAAATTTTGTGCAAAATTAGCTATTAGTGTAGTAAAGCCATAGCCACTGTGTTTCAACTGTAAACTAAATAAGTATTTTAGTTCGTAGTTACTTGAAATAATTAGCCTTAAGATATTTTCTCTTTCTGTATTTTGTGAAATTTTATCTGAAGATTATAGTTAATTTGCTCTGAAAACTGGATTTCTCATTCATAGGCAATAGATCCATTCACAGTTTATCAAGAATCTATTTTATTGGAGCCGACAACTGTCCTTGTTTGATAGGTGTTAAATGCTATTCCAACCGTTCAAGGAAAAATTGGTAGCACGGCAAATGTTACCCCTGTTGTGGGACAGAATTAACAAAATAAATATGTCCCAAATGGTACACCATGAAATCCCTGGTTATAGAATTATTAGTAGGATAGATATCTTGATAGGTTGTGAATGGTTTGTTGCTGAGTGGGAAATCGGTTCAGAGAGATCAAGTCCTAATGAATATTATCTGTGCAGACTAGCAAAATGGCATACATATGAAAAATATTAAAAATGATAATGAGTTAATAGCTGCCTTAACACAACTGTTTGATAATTTTAAACAAGAGCAAAATGCTAGGTTTGATGAGCAAAATGCTAAGTTTAATGCTAGTTTGTGATATGAAGCAAGAATTTGCTGAAACATTGAGTGATAATCATGAAAATGAAAACAAATTGAAGCAGGATGATAGTAGTGTTAAGTTACAAGATCAACTCATTCAAGTTTCTGACAATGTAGCCTAGTTACTGTTGTTGAAAAAGTCAACCAGTGAGACAGTAGAATTGAGTAAAGAAGTAGGTACGGAGTTGTCTTCATTGAAAGTCAACTATCATGAAAGTACTATGCTACATTGAAGGTTAGGAAAACAGTAAACAAACGAATGTTTCTATGGATCAGATTACTACATCGAAAGTTAGGAAAACAGTAAATAAAATGAATGATTACATGAGACAGGTTTCTGTGGAGGTTAGGAACAATGTGAACAAAATGAATTTTGCTTTGAGTCAAGTTGATGAGTTCAACTTTCAACTGAGAATTGAAAAGGTGTATGCTATGCATTCTCAAGTGAAAATGACTAACTTTTGTAGGCAAAACTGCTTGTTGAAACAAATGAACCTATTAATAAAATCATGCTATTGAAGAAAACAAAACGCAAAGTCTCCATATGTGTTAGTGTTCAAAGTTGTTTTCAAGTTGCTTACTTACAAGATGATGACAATGAATCGCATGATGAAGGGTATTCCCCAACACACAATGATTAGGAATCCTGTGTCATGCCGGGATTCAGAATAGCAATGACCGTAAATACTACGTATGGTAAGAGTCCATAATTGTATCTTTTTTCTTTCCTGTAGCCTATTTTCTTGGCCCTTATCTTTTCAATTTTCTATTCTTTCCTGTCGTTGTGTAATATTCAGTAAATTTCTTCTATGATGCATATCTTAACCAATCTTGTCCATAGTCATTTAAATTGTATTTTTTCTGAATAATATTAGAAGTTGAAATAGTAGCTTATTTTCCTAATCTTTAAATTGTTGATAAAACTTAACTTTTCCAAAATCGTATCCATTGTTGTAAATAATTGTTTGCTTGCGGTATATTTTTTCATCATGTATTACATATTTTAATCATGTCTATTTTTTTTTCAGGTATCATATTAGGTAATTAGTTTTTCAGAGCAATTATGTCCCATGTTCTCATCTTTCATTGCATATTGTGCCATAAGCCATATGTAATTAGGTTATAGTTTTCTTCTGGCTTTTAACCCATTTTGCATTTTATTTTTTCTTTGCTGTCCAATACTTTGGATTTTTGGTAGACAAGTAGGTGTGATTTTTTTTAGAGGTGTGGCGTGAACCACATACGGCTGGACTCAATTATCTGACCTACTTGTTTGCGATATAAAAACCTTATGACTGCAACAACAAATGTTGTAAAACCTTTTGCATACTTTTGTTTTTGTGGTCCGATACTAGAGTCTGCTATCACATTGCCTTACAGACATCTAGGAACTATCCACCCAGTCACACAGTCAACATTTTTTTTCCTTCACCAGTTGTTTTTGTGGGAGTGATAGCTCACAATTATAACAAATTAGAGTCATACTTGGAATTTACAAAATTCCATAGTAGTATATTTTATTAAATATACTTCCTCATGAAAGTTCAGTACTGACATGTAGGATAGGCTCTAATTAATCTTTCTCTTCTTTGTATTGTTTTAGGGATTTATTTACCCAGTTTTCTTTTTCTCTTGTTTGTATTTTTTAGGGAACTTATTTACCCATTATCATCTTGATCATCTTGTATTATAATCTGAAATGTTTATACTTATTTACAGTCCTTTAAATTTTAAATTATTTTAAAAAATAATTGGTTTAATTTAAAACGTTGGTTATATTATCAATTGAAATGAGTTAAAGGCTAATTTTTTCTAAAGTGTTTTGTAATTGATATTTTTTTCAAATTTTAAAACTGTTTGTTCTATAATTTTGATATGATTGATTATCGTTTGAAATGGATGCTGGAGTGTATGTAGAAGCGGTCCCTGTCTCTGGACCTCGACCGCCTCGAGTGGGAGCGTTTCCTTGAGCGTGATCTGGAGCGACGTCGTGATCTTGACCGTGACCTCCTATGGCGCCTATGACCTCTTGACCTTGACCTGGATCTTCGATGACGATGGGACCGTCCGCGGGATCTGGACCTTGAGTGACCTCGAGTCTTGGAGCTGCTGCGACTGCGCTTCTTGTCTTTGGACAAAATTCCAATCACTGGATCGATGGCTGCCGAAATCAAGCTCTGTGCTTCCTTGACACGTGTCATGGCCTCCTCAATCTCCCGCTGTGCAGCTTCGTTACTCTTAGCCATTGGTTTCGCGATCGCTTGTGTAGAATGATAGACCTGTATCACTTTGCCAGCCAACTCACTTCCATTCATCTTCAAGCCGGGGATAATGCTACTCTGCTCAGAAAACTCTACCAAAGCATACCGGTTACTGTCATTGTCCCTAGTGCAGAATCTCACATATTTGACATCCCCAGCTGTACTAAAGAAATCGATCAACTGTTGGGCTGAGATGGAATTATCAATGTTGATGACCAACAGTGTTCTTCTAATCTCTTCAATTCGCCTGGCGTCGTATGTGACTGGTAGAGGTGGATAGAGTGGCAGTCCATTTGACACTAAAACTGGATCGTGAGTTGTGATTACCTGATTAGGCGGAAGTCCCTCGATCTGGTTAGTCACATGAGGAGGCAGTTTAGGATCATTAGGATACAATCCTGGCACGACGTTGGCTTGAGCAGCTATATCCAAAGCCCTGTACTCATCAGGTATTTCGCCGCCTGATGACTGATATGGTGTAACAATCAAAGCTCTGTCGATGAATACCGTGTTTGTCATATGCTGAGAAACTCCAACACTAGCTGTATCAAAGAATTTGACATAACATATTCTCGACTGAACAGGCACTGATACATCCCTGATGGTTGGGTACAATCGTATGTCTTCAATTTTCCCTATGAATCCAAAAAGTGTTTGCATCTGATCTTTAGTAGCCTGCGGTGCTATATTTGTTATCTGAATGACTTTGGATCCAGGGCTAACCGTGGAATCCGTTTCGGCAGTCATTTTAGATGACCGCCGACTACTCTTTCTGTAAGAACTAATATTAAGGCTATTGATTTACTGGTAAAAAATAAAACTTACTCGCATAACCACTCAAGTAGAACAAATACACACACTTATAATTGTACTAGGACATTTCTAAAAGTTTATATACTTTAGGAGATAGCACAATAAATAAATAATACGAATTGTAACGTTGCAGTCGTAAACAAACGTTCATCAGTTGTACAAAATACAAAACATGGCGGTCGGCAACATCGTGTTCGTGTGAGATAACATTCATACCATCCAAATTTCAGTTCATCTACAATCAGTTGTCATGTTGTCAGTTGTTTGTTGAATAATTGTTTTATATGTATTTAATCTGATATTATCGTAACAATTCTAATTATACTTTCATTTGGGAACAAAAACTTATCTCTCGCCCTTCCACCTTAGAAACACAATTGAATAGATTACACAGGTTATGTTCATTTATGTAAGATTCAGGAAAGATGAACTGAAATTTTGAGAATCTGAGATCAACTTTCCATGTACTCCTTTGTTAATGCCTTGTGAATATAACTTTTCTTCAATATAGTATTTTGTGATTTCTTGAAAAATGTCAATTTGTATGTTTTTTGAGATAAAAATACATCAAAGTTTATTGTTTGTCAAATTGAACTAGAGTATTTACTATAATTATTACTTAAATTAAGGAGCGAGATCGAGATCTTGATGGCTGGGTATTCTACAAGACCGCGAGCGCGAGATTCAAATTTTATACTCACTACCTTCTATGCCTACTCCATTTACTTTTTTATCTGATTGTGGTTAGAGATTTTAAAATACGATAAAAGATAGAGTCTTATGGACTATGAAGTTAATGATAAAATACACTTGTAATATTCATATTGTTCTCTAATAAAGTATTTTAATGGGGTAACTCAAATTGTTTAATTATTAAATACAAGTAACTAGTAGGTACCCTTTTTATACTTTCTTATACATAAACACATTGTGATCCAAATTTATTATATTATATTTTAATGCTTTGGAGAGCATTCAGATTTCTTTATTAGAAAATTTAATAAGTAATCTTTTGTTTTTGATTTTATTAATTGATTTAGGCCTATATTCTTTATTGCCGAATGCGTCTAGTTTCAACTGTGTGTGCCGACTGCACAAAAGCCGGTTAAATTTTAATCATGTCACCACAAGAGCCAATCGGAGAAGAATATTTTCAAAAATCCTTCTCTGATGGGCTCTCATGAACTAAATTAATCAAGATTAAAAATATTAACCCGGCCTAAGTGTGGATTTCTTATTTGTTCTTTCATGAATTTCTTAATTATTTTGCATGTGTATTTTTCAAATACTTTTTAAAATTATTACGCAAATAGCAATGCCAATGCCTGCGCCAATGCCAATAGCTACGCCAATGCCTGCGCCAATGCCAAAATCTGCGCCAATGCTGATGCCTACACTAATACCTACAACAAAATCAACACTAATAACTACGCCAAAATGCCAAAATCTATGCCGATGCCTGTGCTGATATCAATGCCTGCGCCAATGCCAATAGCTACGTCAATGCCTGCGCCAATGCCAAAATCTGCGCCAATGCTGCACCAATGCCAATAGCTACGCCAATGCCTGCGCCAATGCTGATGCCAACACCAAAATCAACGCCGATGCCTGTGCCAATGCCAATAGCTACGTCAATGCCTGCGCCAATGCCAAAATCTGCGCCAATGCTGCACCAATGTCAATAGCTACGCCAATGCCTGCGCCAATGCTGATGCCAACACCAAAATCAACGCCGATGCCTGTGCTGATATCAATGCCTGCGCCAATGCCAAAATCTGCGCCAATGCTGCACCAATGCCAATAGCTACGCCAATGCCTGCGCCAATGCTGATGCCAACACCAAAATCAACGCCGATGCCTGTGCTGATATCAATGCTGCACCAATGCCAATAGCTACGCCAATGCCTGCGCCAATGCTGATGCCAACACCAAAATCAACGCCGATGCCTGTGCTAATGCCAATGCCAATAGCAATGCCAATGCCTGCGCCAATGCCAATATCAACGCCGATGCCAAAGCCGACACCAAAGCATACGCAAATAGCAATGCCAATGCTTATTGCTGACTCTGTATCTCAAACTTCAACACTACTGCATTACCTGGAGGTAATTGCCATCCATGTTCACATTCACAACTTTGAATTCAGAAGAACAGTCACAGTATCATGAAAGAATTGATTTAAAAAATCCTCTCCTAAATTATTCCTGTATGCAGAACTCTAAACCTTGAAAGCTGAAAATATCAAAAAACCAAACCTTACCTAAATTAATCCTCACCTAAATTAATCCTGTATGCAGCGTCTATCTCTTTTCCAAAAAACGAATTACATTGTCATTTCAAGCCTGAAATGTACATTGTATAATTACAAATATGATACAAAATTTATGTGACTCTGTATTGAATTTGGAATGCAGCCGTCTACTACAAGCATGAGGCAATGCCAACTGAGATGTCACCTGTATCGAGTTTGGAATGCAGCCGTCTACTACAAGCATGAGGCAATGCCAACTGAGATGTCACCTGTATCGAGTTTGGAATGCAGCCGTCTACTACAAACATGAAGCAATGCTAACTGAGATGTCACCTGTATCGAGTTTGATATGCATCAGTCGACTACAAGTATCAGCTCAACACTACGTGCATCCAGATCAGCCCAACACTTAACGTCATCACATTGGAGTCACACTTAACTGAAAATCATACTGAGTGCCTTAACGGACTGTTTTCAAAATGTGCATCAATAAAATCAACCGCGTCAATAGTGAAAGAAATGAACATTTTTTGATTTATTGAAATTTTATGTGAAAATTAAATGTAACAATTCATCAATTCATTTAAAAAAAAAAAAAAATAAATAATAATAATAATTTTTTTATTCAACATACTAAATTTTTTTATGCAATAAAAATAAATTTTCTATCTATTAAATTTATGTGCAATTTCAAAAAAACTATTCTTTACATATTAAACTTTCTGTTGAGATATTTTTCTTTAAATTATAAAGCTAAATCAAAAGTAATATTGATATTTTATATTTTGAAATATTGTTTGGAAACATATAACAAACGCTATTGATGAATTTTTATAATAATTTTCAATATTTTTGGATGACATGTATTGTTTTTTCTAGAAAAAATTGTTACTGTTCTCAAATTTAAATTTCAACAATTTTCATTAGGGTCAATGTAAATTTTTTCTTTGAATTTTCAAACAGTAAATTTTTTTATGTCAAGAGGGGGTATTTGTAATATTACATTTTTCTTCTTACATTGGAATCGAATCTTCAATTCGAGATCTATGGAACTTTATAATAAATGTCAGAGTTATCAATAGACGGATAAACTTTTTGACGGAGAATTTATTATCGTAAATGTTTGTTGCATTGTTCCATGATGTCACCGAGGCAGGGTTAACAAATTACTAAATAAATCGTTTATTTAAATAGAAGATATGTATAAAAATTTAAAATAACATTTTCAAAATAAAGTTTTATTGAGAACAGATGTAGAATGTGAATTCTAAACTTGTAAATTATGATTTTGTGGTGACGTGTCTGTAATGTTGGAGGCGTTGTTTTCGTGACTTGCAACTTGTGTTTTTTCCTGTTCTGAGCTTCTTCTGAAAAATGGCTGGCTACAAATGTTGTCGTGGAGTTTTGCTCTAAATCATTTTCGTTTATTAATGTTTTAGATTGAGTTTTATATAAATTTTTGTGCAAAATTAGCTATTAGTGTAGTAAAGCCAATAGCCACTGTGTTTCAACTGTAAACTAGATAAGTATTTTAGTTCGTAGTTACTTGAAATAATTAGCCTTAAGATATTTTCTCTTTCTGTATTTTGTGAAATTTTATCTGAAGATTATAAGTTAATTTGCTCTGAAAACTGGATTTCTCATTCATAGGCAATAGATCCATTCACAGTTTATCAAGAATCTATTTTATTGGAGCCGACAACTGTCCTTGGTTTGATAGGTGTTAAATGCTATTCCAACCGTTTAAGGAAAAATTGGTAGCACGGCAAAGTCTCAACTTCTTTCCTTCAGAGTATACCTTGAAAGTAGATATCAATCGCTAGGGAGCGCCCCAGAATACAAAACTCTTATAAAAAATGACGCATAAATTTTGTCAGTTTTTTTATGTTGAAAGTAGTGAAAAATCAAGAGAAATAAAGATATGACCTTATGATGATATCCTTATAATTGTTCGGTACGGGAGCGGGTGAAAATTTTAAAAGCCAACTAAGCATTCCTGAATGTTTATAGAATTACGGCGTGCTATAGCGAGGTCCACGTTAAAACGGCAGTGGAAAAATATAGGAGAACAGTGTTGATTTTCTGTTTTGCTCGTGCAATTCTATACAGGAATGCTGATACCAGTATATCTGCTGTTATAATTAACTGTTCACTCTTGTTTTGGAATAATCCATTATATTTTAAATGTAAAATACTAGGGAATTGTCAAAAAACCACAGATTTATATAAACTAAATATTTAGTTTTAGTTTATAAGAGATTGACAATGGTGTAATAACCGAAACAGGTCTTTCTAAGTATCAATAAATCTGAGGTTTTTTGACAATTTCTTAGTATTTTATTTCATTAAATATGAATAACTACCACAATATCAACTTCTCAACTACACAAAAAGTGATTATATTTTATTCGTAGAGAATATCAACAGCAGCAATCACAATTTATATTAAATAAAAGAACAGTGATGCTAAACAGAAATGGGAAGAAGGTTGATTTTCAACTATTGTTATCCATGTACTAGGAAAAACTTCAATTCTTGAGAAGGTAAGGTAACTAATCAGGAAAAGTGAATAGACGATGTAGGTATGAAAGGATGGGATATAGGAAGGAAAAGATGTGATGGAAAAAATATGATAGGACCAGGTGGTGAAAAAATAATTGAAAGACTAGAGGATCTACAAAGGATTGCAGAATAAGCAATCACACAAGTCAGAAGAGTAATCTTAGTGAAAGTATCTCATAGATAGAAGAAAAAATTGCATTTAATCCAGGTGTTGATATCCTTTTTTACTTTTTCAGTTGTTTTAGCACAGTTAATATTCTGTTCGGGGATTGTATTAACTTACTATTTTACTGCTTATATTTATATGAGTTGTCTTCTGATTGTTTCGTTGTTAGTAGGTATTGTAAATTTAATATTTATTTGATGTATAGGTCGTAGGTTATATAGGCTGTTGGCAGTTTTATCGTACGCCGAGGTAATTCAGTTTATGCTAATAATATATTATTTTACTACACTCAACATATATAATTGTCTAATACTGACAACATTGAACTCTTAAAAAGTGGCACTGGCTGGGAGATGTCTAGGCTTATTTAGAATAGTTTTGATAATATTAATAGTTCTGATAGTGAATGATTAGTTGCTCACTTATCATGTTGTGATATCCACAATGCACAAAATATCATTGGAAAAGAAGGAAAAAGATTGGAAAATTAAAACGTATTGCGTACGGTATTGCTTAATATTAGAATACTGATAAAAATACATATTCAGTTACAAGAGGAATGAAAACAAAAATAATATACGTGGTAGGAAATTGTGACTCATTTCATATTTTCGAAGTAACTTACGGTAGTGACAATCATCAGTATGGTAAAATTGCCAAGTAGAGATCACAATCAAGTGGGAAGTGCATTAGCCATTATTAGCACACTATGTAGGTGAGCAAAAACTCTAAATCGGGCCGTAACTTGTTTTCTTTCGTTGAAAATCATTTCCACGTCACGAATTTCTCAGATCAGTGGGTGAGTTTCTGAATGAATGCATGAAATGCTTCACGTGTGGGACTCGGCTCGAAGCTGCTAGAACTATTTTGTATTAGGCGTTAATTTTAGCCCGTTTTGTCGTTTCTGTCGGCGGCGGGGAGTAAAGGTGTCTGTTGTAAACTTGCCAATTTTATAGCTGAAAAACTCTGCTGTGAGCAAGTGATTGAGTGAACAGCATGGGAAGACAGGCTTGCAAATTTGCTCCAGGAACTGTTATTTACAGTCGGTTACTGATACCGGTTACTGGTTAAATTTGAGCGCCTTACACACTTTTTTAAGTTCACTATTGGAACTGGAACATTTTTTCGAATTCTGCCTGCAATGGTAGTATAACTTCAACATAGATAAATGAGAATTAAACGCAGGAAACCACATACAATCTTGGGCGGAGCCAGCCAAGTGGCCTTATAGAAGTGAAGCTTTTGGGCTTCACTGTGGCTGGAGTAGCCAAGCCACATCAACAATGTCTGCTTGAAACTCTCCAGAGTGATATTTCTTCTCAGACGACTAAGGCCTTTGATCCCTAGGGAGCATCTGATGGAGGTATACTTTGCCATGTTCCACAGCCATACCAATTATGATATTCAGTTGTGGGGACATGTACCTGCCTGTAAAGAGGTTTTACTCCTCCAGAAAAAAAAACACTCAGGATATTGGACTCAGCAGGTTACCTTGACAACTGTCGACCCATCTTTATCAGGCTGGAAATATTCACTGTGTTCAATCAATACATCTTGCTTTCCTTGTTAGGCATGAAGAAAAAACCATCACTTGCTGGCAAGAAGAGCTGATAAACACTTTTATAGCACTAGAGGAAGAGTGAAATTAGATGTTCCATTCTGCAGGCTGAGCAAGAAGAAGGATTGTTTTCTGATGCTAACCCTGAGGATGTATAATCCTCTACCTGGGGGAGTGAGGAGCTTGGACATCCGGTGCTTCAGGATACGGTACTAATTAACAAATATTTTGAGGCTAACAAAACATCATTTGAATCTGTGATGCTTTTAATGACGGGGCATCTTGAAAAATGTGCAAAATGCCTATTTTTAATTGTTTTCATATGAGCCGTAGTGAACAAACGTAAATAAGTGTTATTTCTGACATAACTTATATGTCAATACTATGGCAAGGACCAAGTCATGTCCACTTCCAGACACAGTCAATTTTTAGCTTTGGTCATGACTGAGGAGAGAAGTATGAGAGTGAGAAGTGAGTACATTGTTGAAAATAGGATTCACTATTTCTATTGGCAAATAGTTGAGAGGAAATAGCTCATTGTTTGATCTATTTATAATCATATTATTTTAACCCAATCAGTCAAAAATGTAAAAAAGTGGGTTATAATTCTATAACACACAATATAATTATTGTAAAATAATATAAGAAAAAAATATTATAAAAGTCTTAATTTATTTCCATTTGCTATGTATAAAGAGCAAATAAAGGGCAATTAAAAATAACAAAGAGTAAATAAAGTGCAATTGGTAGAGAGCTGATTTACTTCAAGAAAAAAATATGCGATAGAATTATTGAAAAATATAGAATCATTGCTATCTTTTTTATTTGGGGCTACTTTTAATATAAATGAAAATATTATTCTGAGTACCCTTAAAAATTATTTTGGCATTAGTAGCCAAAACTTGTAGTGACAAAATAATTTATAAAGGTACTCAGAATAATATTTTTATTTATAGAATCATTGTTATGTATATGTTGCTATATATCTATCAAATGTCAAGTATCTACTATTGAAGGGAAAGAGAAGAGATTTATGAAATAATACATTTTATTTATGTGTTATGTGATCTTATATGCTTCCGAAGTTGCATCATCAGAACATAACACAAGCTGTAATGTAGGCTACCTATGAGGCTATGTACCCCAAGTTTCATTATGGATATAGTAACTTTCGGAAAGGCTTTGGGTAGACTTTTGTTCGCATTTTGTCCATTTACTGTCTTGGACAGAGTGACCCAAAGACACTTCCCATGGCCTTAGCTTCGCAGTTAATTTTGGACCACTCTGTAAATTGAGTGTCTCCACAAAGTAGAAGGAATTTCTTTCTCTGTGGTGTATCTGAAATTGTAGTAACCGTTCTACTAGTAACAACTAGTATCAGTTACCACAAGCCTCTCTAGCCACAGCTTGATGCAGAGCGTTGTGACGTCACGCATGAGTGGGTAATCATGACGCATGCGCAGTGTAGGCGTCGCTTTCCCCTCTCTCACAGCAGACAGCCGTGTTTTATTCTTCTATTTAAATAAGCCGACCGGCGAAGCTGCCAGAGCAGAGGTTAGTTGTTGCTAGTTGAGTGGGCAGACTTGTTCGCGAATAAACGTGCATACACGATTTGATTGAGCTCAGTACTCAGTAGAGTTTGCGTGGTGAGTGAAACACATTGACCATCCGTGGCAACAGCGATCGATTGTCTTTTTGTTTTGGTGGTTTATAAAAGCGTTGTGTTGCGATCACCACTTGTCACTTATGGCTGAGAGCGGCGTGAGACGCAACATCCCAGTGAGGCTCGGCGATTTCAGCGTCATCGACTCGGAGTTCAGCAACATCAGGGAGCGCTTCGACGCTGAAATGCGAAAAATGGAAGACGAAATGACCAAGTTCCGGTCCGAGCTCATGAACCGCGAGTCCAACTTCTTCAAGACATCGTCCAGGTGAGAGAGCCTTATCATAGCTGTTGCTGCTTATCATTATCTCAATAACCAAGCCTTATCATCAAGCTAGACCCGGTGTATTCTGATTCAAATTGATCCTCAAAATGGATAAAATTTATTTCATTCTTTGACAATCACAAATCATTATAGTATACAATAATATGATTGTGAGAAGACAACAGGCATAGTAACAGACAACAAAGTTAAAATCAACAATAATGCCTTATCATGAAGCTATCACCTGGTGTATCTCGGTTGTTATGATTTTCAAAATATATTAGTTCCATAAATTGATAGAGTAATATAAATAATACATGGTGTTCTGCACTAGTAATAGGACACTTGTGATGGCATAATAGCCTAAACAACTTGTGTCTTGAAAAAATGAAGAATAGGTACAATGATAGTTCATGAAATTCAACAATGTAATATGAAAATTGAATAAATAATAGCATATTCAATACATACAATGATGTATGTAAATTGGTGAAAGATGAATAAGTTGGTTTTAGTTGATCGATTTTCTCCACACTGGAACTAAATTTGATATAAGTGAACTTTGAAGTAAAAAATTAGCTCTTAAATAATTATGTGAGTGGTGATCATAAGTGATGAGTTGTTGAATGAGAATAATAATCCATTCAGAACAGTGAGTTATCTAGTTAACTTTCCATGGCAGCTATATATTTCAATCAAGAATTGAGTCCCCATTTTCAAGGAATATTAGTTAATGAATTTGGGTAAACTACATTTCAGAGATGTGGCCAATGAATAAAATCTACAGTTTCATTCATAACTGATCTCTCAGTGTAATTTCACATAGAATACAATAAATCATAGCAAATTGAGAAAGTTAATGAAGCTGAGGAAGAAATAGAACAGTACAGTAAGTTTCATCCTTTCATTCAAAGGAAATAGTAGAAAAACTAATACTGAGTTGTTATAATTAGTTAAAACTTATTATATTATTGTAATTGATCATTTACTGTAGGTCTAAACCAATGTGTAATACTATAGGTTTGATGTGTTATTGTTTTGAGATTTGTTACGATAAAATAGAAGCTGTCAAGTAGAGTGGAGATATCACTGTAGTGATGACCATGCGGGTCTCTAATTACCCAATTAACCCTGCAATGAATAGGGTAGGCTACTCCTCTTAACACGACCTTTCACACGTTATTAATCCAATTATCACATCTCTCGATAGTCGATCTCATCTCAACTATCGACTTTCCGATTATTTATCGATAATTGTTGACTAGTGATTCACTTCAAACTGTCTGAATTGTTTAAATAAGAAGCATTGATGTTATTTATAAAGAATACTGATACTTGAAAGAGAATCTCACTCTATTCTATTAATCGGATTAGATCTTTGAACTATCGACGACTCTTCGATTAACGATAATCGATGATCGATTTCATTCATTTCGTAAATTTGGATAATATTCCGCACTTGGATTGAGGTTTTCGAAATAATGAAACCGTTTGATCATTAAACTCCAAGCGATGAAGACTTTCATGATGAAATCTTCCCATGTTACAGTGATGAATTTATTATAGTCTATTGTATAGTTTGAGATTTGATGTTTGGTGTAAAACGTTTGTAAATCCTTCATCACATAATGACAAATGCTTTTGAGTAACAGCTTTAACAGTGTATAAAATACGACAATTAATCCATCTGAGATGTTTTTGTATTTAAATAATTCTACTAATATTGTGTTTTTTCATTGTAAACTAATGACTTACTAACACCACTTATGTTTACAGGTCTACCGAAAGGACATTTAGGTATGTTTTGAAAGTTTTGTGTAGCCTGAGATGTATGTTTCGTATTTTCTGATGAATGTTTCTCTCTATTCTTCAGATGCACACACAACATTTCATGTTTATTGTTTGCACATCTTTTGCATATCTTATTCTGTGTTGGAGATTGAAATTTATGTTCACATTCAATGCAGTATTCTTTCATTTTGTTAATGCACAAGATTTTTTGCTATAATACTATTCGAAATTGAATGGGAAGTGGATTCAATTTAGAGCTTTCCCAACTCAAATAATATATGTTCATTTAAATACATGAATAATCCATCACGAATTACTCCCATTGATCACAATATGTAGTTATGCTTGACATTGCTAGTATTGATATGATCTGCACCGCTTATTATATTTAATAGAATCAAGTGTATATATTCAGAGTCACATTCTTGTCATTCAAGTCCGTACATGTTATACAGTATGTTATGTGCTAAACAACATACGATATAGTGTTTGCCATTTTCATAGCTGCAATAGCCTAATTTCCTTTCCAATTCAATAATTAATCAATCATTAATCATAGCAGATCTCTCCATAGAAATTTCCATGCAAACACATGTATCCAAACTCCCATAATTTTAAAATCCTTATGCTTTTTCAATAGTATTTCTTCTTGTATTTGTTCCAAACGATGACTAACATCAAGCACAACGATACTTATTGAGAATAGTAAATATTGAAATCTTACTTATCTATTTTCTGAGTAGCATCTCGAGTATGGATATCAGAGAATGAACTTATTTGAACAATATTTGCAAACTGATTTTAAGATAAGGCCAACATAATGATCATACAATGAGTCATATTTTGGACTATGGTTATCTTACTCATTCAATAATCCAAATACACAGGCTACTGGAATGTTATCCTTGAAAGCTTGGAAAGTTACTGATTATGGAATAAACCAGTAAACAATGCATAATGAAGCATACCATATACACAATGCATGTTGAAGCATGATTGCACATTCTTGACATGGAAATATCCGAGTATAATCGAACCAAAGTTTCATAATCAATGAATTCTCTTTGTTGCTCATACTTGAAGAATAGAATAGAAGTTTTATTGTTCTCAAAAAGTACATTGTAGCAAAATTTCTAAGAAGCCGATGTTGAATGAATCATTTTCTTTCAACATGCCCCAAAATATATGTTGTGGGGTAGGCGGTTTCTTAAGTTGTGAAATATCCAAGTTAAAAATATTTGTCTCGTTCTAATTTGATATTGTTGGCAAGGAATCAATTGATTTCGAAATCCAATTAAGTTGTTTCAGAACAAGATTAATAGCGGTGTGAGAAAACAACATTGGTTGTCCTGGTTTTTCTCTCAAAAATTCCGTCATAATATTTGAATTCTGTTGTTTGAGGTTGTTATTGAAATGTGGGCAAATCGTTGAAAGATTCTTTCTGGCTTCTTAGTAATCTTTCATTCAAATTGATTAAATAGATTTTAGAGGAATTTTCAAAAAAATCATCTATCAATGTGTATTAAATACTAACTCAGAGGTAGTTGAGCATCAATTTATCATTATGTAGTTAATTGAATTGATGAAAATTTAATTGAACTAATTGGAAAAATACTATTTTTCACAGAACTTGACAAAAAACCTCTCCCTCAATTCTACCTATACAGCTTCTTTCATTATCATCATAATATTGTTTTTATCAAGCATTTGAGTCTTGAACACAAGCTTATTGAACAAGTCTAAATACAAGTTTTTTCAATTAATAACTTACGTATACTTATATTATCTTCTAAAGAATACTCCACTTTCTAAACTATATTCACATTACAACTAACCCTTAGAACTACTGAATTATCACAATAATGATTACCATAATTTATAAATTATTCACCACTTAATCATAATGTTCAATAATTCAATTCATTGCCAATATGTCTTCAAGAATGTAAAATTTATAACGATACGATCTACTATAAGTTATACGACTTTTCTGTATTATAAACAATAGTTCAGGCTACATCCAATATTCGTGGAACTTGGTACCATATCGCAATCAAACATTATCTGTCAATCTAACCTGGAAAAATAATATACAAAACTAACACACCGCAAAAGCTTTTTGTAACCGGATACCACATTTAAACACAATCTTACATTGCGCAATACTTGAAAGTGCATTGGATCGTAAATGGGGTGATGAGTAATAGGGGTGAAAAAAGGGGATTGAAGAGAGAGAAGACGAAAGAAAGAGAAGAGAGATGACAGAAAGAGAGCAGAGAGGAAATGAGAGGGAAAGAGTTACAGAGAGGAGTGTGTTTTGGATGACGTCATGAATTGACCATTTCGCAACTTGGAGGGTAGAAGGGGTGGTTTTTATGACCCACCCCTTACTCCCACCACTTCATATAATTTATTAGGGGGTGTAAACTCCTATACTAGCGTGTTATATATCTATTTTGTAGTTCAACGCTTAGTAATACTCGAAAGTGCACCTCTATCAAAGTCTCCAGCCATGACGTAAGTCCTTTAAAGTTTCAGATTTTATCTTGAGCTCTTTTCCTGGAAGCAATGAAATTTCTCTTTCAGGGAATTAAAAATTGTTTTTCCAGTTGCGTGTTCCTGTGTAGCTACGTCTCCCTGTGAAACATTCAAAACATTTCCTATGGGGATGTTTGTATGACACTTTATTCGTTTTCCCAGCAGAGTTTTTGTCTCTAAACATTTTTAACAAGTTATTCTAATGATTTAATTATTATATCCCTCATTTTCTTATAATGTACAGAATCAGTCTTACAAATTTGTGCAAAACCCAATCACATCAAAACACAATTAATTACACAATCAAATTTTATATCAATGAGAAGGTATGGCACTCTATTACGATAAGCGATAGAGATAGACTATTCAATAGAATATAATATATAAAATAAATTTTGTACGTGAAGTAGTTGCAGTAGTGCTCTATTAAGAATAGCGGTTCTCCTTTGATGCTTCATCAGTATAGAAAATTATTAATTGTGAATTCACGTGTTCAATCAAATTCCCGAAGATTAACTTCTTCCTCTCTTGTCTTGCAAAATAAATACATTGTTCTCCATCTGAGTAAAAATTATGACTTAGAGTAGGCTCTTCCTCGAGCTTCCTGAGTTGTAATTTCCACTCGTTATTTTCCTTTCGTATGTTTTATTCTTTACTATCTTCATCTCAAGGACCGTTTTCACACTTACCGATTGTTGGATATTTATCGTCACCCAGAATGTCCTCCGATTGATTGGCTAAGATTGATTGGCTGTTGGTGAGACTTAGCCAATCGGAGATCGGAGGACATACTGGGTATATTAAACAAGAATATCTAAAACCTTGTATATTAAGCATTGTATACTAAGCTGGAATAATATATCAACCCCAGAATATCCTCCGATTGGCGAAGAATTAGCTAATCAGAGGACATATTGGGTATATCACTTAGAAAACAAAACTGATACTACAATGAAATACGTGAAAACGAGATATCAAGTGAAGAAGTCTGATATTGACTTGCTGTGAATAAAACTATCACCTACTTTTGAATACTTTGAGAGCAAATTTCAAATTAATTGTTCTAATTATGTAACAAGTTTCATTATATGATGGTTAAAAAACTGAACAGAAGTGTTACATTATTTATTTAGACATAGCAAATTGCATTGAACTCGAAAGGATTTGGTGACGAGCATAACCCATTTTGAACTTTTCAATGTGAACTCACATTTGGGAGAGAATCGACTCAAGTTTCATCTTATTTTTCCTCTGCCAACCATTTCAATGTGAGATGTTTTGTACAAAATTAACAAAGAATAAATAGCCTAATTTAAGTGTAGGCATTGCTTCCTCGATTGCTGTGTTATTCAGTCGCAGACTATTGTGCTTTTGATGCTATGTTTATGATGATCAGTTTTTTACTTATAAAAATCACTGATTTTTCGTTAATGATTTGTTTGCAGCACATCCTCGAACACAGTGTCGACAAATGACGGCGTGAAGAGCGGTGGAGGAGGCCAGAACACGTGGCTCGAGTCGATCAACTCGCCCTTGATCCAGGAGGACGGTGACAACAAGTGCCTCAAGCTACGATTCGACGTCAGCCAGTACCAGCCCGAGGAAATCATTGTCAAAACCGTCGACAACAAGCTTCTGGTGAGTCTTTTTCTCGACATTTTTTTAACTTGTTCACAATGGAATTTGAACTTATAAATTATAAGTAATGAATAATAATATAATTTCTCCAGAATAATACTAAGTAAGGATCGTAGAGGAAGTTCTTTTCCCCTATATTGCCAGTTGAATCTAGTTGTTTTCAAGGTTCTAAAACTTTTCTACCTGAAAAGAGGACATTAGAACAGATAAATTCTACTATCATTTTATGAGAAGCTCTAATAGAATGCTGTATAGGTCCCCGAAAGACGATAAAGAGCTCTTTAGCCACTGAGTGCCGGTTGCACAAAAGCCGGTTAAATTTTAACAGTCATTAATTCCACAAGAACCAATCAGAGAAGGGCTTTTTTAATAAGACGACTTCTCTGATTGGTTCTCGTGGAATTAATCATGATTAAAATTTAACCTGCTTTTGTGCAACCGGCACTCATTCTTGATAAATGGCAGAAGCTAGTTTTGACGCAGCGTTATTGCATTTTTCCTTTGGAGGAGAGGTGGGGCTCAAAAACATCTTAGAGGGTTCCAAAGAAGGTTAGCAGTGCTCAAAATGACGACTGGAGTTTTGTTCATTTTTCATTCATTCATCAGTACAATCACAAATTATAGATATGACTGGGCGATACCAACAGACCTTGCCCGAAACTGTTCTACTTCCAAACTGTATAAATCGTAGAAATTCCAAAAGATAGGTTATGAGTCCAATTATATTACATTGCAGGGTTCCCATTTATTGGGTGGTAGGAGCTAAATATTCATGAAATGGTGCGTGGGTGCGTCATTGAGATCGGTGAGGGTGGCCACTCTTGATTGGTTACCGTACTTATTAGGTGAAAAATTAGGATTTCATTGTAGATCTTTGTTCTTTTTGGTCATTGTCAATTAAGTAAAATGTCCCGAATTTCTGGTATACCATGAATCTTTTATAGATTAGTGACTGTATAGAGATTCACGTTATCAGCACCTGATCAACATTGGTTTGCTCTACTCTTGTCTGTCATTATCCAAGCAGTTAGCTCTATTCTTTTCCACATCCGCACGGTTTTTTCTTCATCAACGATCATTCTAGGATTTCAATCACTAGAGCTTCCCAGTAGAGTCAATTGAGAGAGGGAAGTATTATTAGAAAAATGGACTTGGAGAAGGCAAAGAATATTATGGGATTGGAAGGCTAGATGGGAGATACTGTTTCACGAATCGTGCAAAATTTCCACTAAATTATGAGATTAAAGACTTTGAAAAATAATGAAAATCGGAATAGGAGAAATTAATATAAGAGGTAGAATAATAAACAGGTAGCACAAATTTATTGAAAATATTGGATTTCTAAGTATGGTTAGGTTGAGTTAGGTTAAGAGTATCACCTCACCTAACCTTTGTAACCTGATCTGTCCTGTTCAAGATTCTCAAACTGGTTCTCTTATGCCTTAATAAGTTTGTGGTTGAGGTAACAGTAGTAGAGAGGTTCTGATACTGGCTAGAAATATCACACCATGGAATAAATGAACTCAGTATGACATCTAGAGCTTAACTAATGTTCATAACAATATAAGTCATGAGGTATTTTTCAAATCTGTGTGACTGAAATTACTTGACAAACGATAAATATTATGGAGTGCGGTAATACAATCTCCTCTTTCATAGTCTTTTGACACTTGAAAGTTGTATCACAACAATCTCCCAGACAGTCTAAAATTGCTAAAATATCCATGAAGTCTCTAGCGAAGTCTCTCTTGGCCACCAAGTTAGCAAGGCTAAAAATAACTTTGACTTGAAGTTCCATAGTGGAAGGAGCACTGAAATATTATAGATCACATGGTTGTTTGTGTGAGTGCGTCCAACAATGTATGGCCACCTGTGTGTATGTGTGAGTATGTGGATGTCCTGTATAAGTATAGTGTCCTTGCCTTATAAGGAGAAACAATCAAAGACTTGAATAAGCACTACAGAGCTTGGAAGTAGCATAGGCCTAAATTCATTGTGTCTTTAACTTCTGTTTCAATAATTTACATCAGAATTCATCAATATCTCAGAATTCTATATCAATTAATATATAAATCATCAATTTTAATTCCTATAATAACTAGAATTTCTTATTCTTGGTTATCTGATTGTTTTTTTCCCTACAACCACTTTCTAATTCTGGCGCCAATTCAGTAAAATCAGGAGCTTTAAAGAATATATAAGCTGCCCACACACTGAAAAATTCAAGGCGAGCTGTATATTAAATTTATAACTTGTTCGAGAGTGTGGGCATTTTTTTCTGCTTTACAGGTTATTTTATATACTAACATGTACGATGAGCATTTGATATATTATCTCAATATCATTTAAATTATAACCTTTTTATTTCGACCATGTAACTTTCAATACTGCTTTTGTAATTAGAATTCACAAATTTTGTAATAGCACATAAAAATACCTCACATCAACATGAGAATAGCTTTTCTCTAGTAGTGCACTAAAACCATGCATTTCAAAATTCAAATTAAATCACTTGATTAAAATGAGTAGATGCTTGAAAAACCTGTACTCAAGAGTTTTGGATCTCTAGTAATTTTGAACTCTGATTCCTCTAGAATCTAGAGCTTTTCTTACTCGATAAAGATATCTTTCACAGAGAAGCTTGAACAGCAACTAAAACACTACATGAAATAAACTGCAGAAAAGAATGTGGATGTGAACATTTCAAAAATATCTCATTTCCTGTCAATTTTCCCTTCTCACAAATTAGCAACTATTGAGCTCAATTTTGCAAAATTGTATTCATACTCTGTTACTGCGAATACACACCACAGCTTACTATAATGTGGTACACTCTGTATATAGATAGATATATACATCACATTCCTGCAGCCTTTCATATATATGTGGCGAGAATCCACTCAGTAATTGGTGATGATGTCACTTCTATAATAAGCTGTTATCTAAGAGCTGAATGCAAATGCTAAATTGACCGTGACTCTTGAAATTGCCAAGTTTTGAATGACTAATGTTAGTCTTATCTTAGTTATTAGGGCTTTAATTGAATTATGTTCACACTGCCCAAACTAATTATATGTTGCAAAGACAACGTCTATCTAGATGTAACCTTTGGTATGATTATCATGCAAAATATAAGTTCTGCATTGCTAGATTTCAACAATTTTAATCCTCATAATATTTTCTCTCACAAACTGATGTTAATTTTATAGCATTGTCTACTGGATTCAGTCATACAACATGAAAAAACAAGATTCTATTGTCTAGAAAAAAAAATTGTTATATTATTTATCTGTGGTGATACTAAAACATTTGTGACAATCCTGGACTATCATCATCCCTACATCACTACATTTTTTTGTATTCCTTTTTCTCTACTTGACTGCAACTGTTATTAAAAAGTGTTTCGTCTTGGGGAAACAACATAAATTTTTCTTTACTCTTATTCTGGGTTCTCTTTCGTCTTGATTATTACTCCTCTTTCATTCAGTTATTCTCAACAGTAATTCTCATATGTTAGTTTCTCAAATTTATTTAATTTCTACATTATTTTTTATTATTTTTTACGGCCTTAATTATGAACTATTTCTAATATGAAAAACTAAGCTCTATTAAATACCAACCATTTACAACAACCAATATATACGATTTAAGTAAGTACTTGGTTAGTGAGCACGATCTTAGATCTTAGATCTTAAGATCGTTCATTATTTGGCCCAAGACTATTACAAGAGTAGTAATCTAGGAAGTCTAAAAATAGGGAATTAGTACTGAAATACCGATATGAAAATCAAGGATTTACCTATCGGAGTCATAAACAAAAATTGAATTAAATGCATGTCATGATAAAAACGTAATTTTCGAATCACTTTTCATCATTAATTATTAATTTCTTACGAATTATCAACTAATATAATCAACTACTCATGAACTTAGTTAATGATATTAATGAGGAAATTTGGATTACATGGAAAGCATTTCCACCTGAAAAAATGAACGACTCTGGTACTATTTGCATGGAATTCATTCAAGGAATTTCCATGACAACTTCAGTTTAATTGATAAAGTTTTTTCAGCGAAAGCTTCGTGTTTCAAGTTAGATAAGCCCTGTACTGCACTGCTCTGAATAGATGCCATTCATTGATCGCATCTAGTAATGTAATTTCAAAGGAATTGAATTTAGAACAATGACCTCGCATGCTAAGAGGTTAAGTACTTCTCAACTATTTAAAGCGATCTTTCGGAGATCGTATCGAAAGGTATTCTCTCTCCCTTTTTAATCCTATGAGTTTCTCTCACTCTGTTTAGTCTCTCATTTTCTTCTTCATCTTTCTGAAATTTCTTCTCTTGGCTTTTCTATCGCGACGACCTTCTCTCATTCTTCCTACTTCCACATTATTTGTTCTTTATTCCTTGATATATTTTCATTCTTCACTTATTTCTGTCTTTTCCAACTCTTTTCTTCCTTCATTTTCCCACCTATGTTTTCTTTTCCTTCTCCTTTCCTACTCCCAATTCTTTTCCTCTTTCTGTTGCTCTTATTTTTGGGTTTTCTCTATCCTGATCCATTTCCACGGAATCTCTCTTCGATTAAAATTTTTCTTCTATTATCTCACTAATTTTTCAGGTCCACGCACTCCTTCCCACCCCATTTTCTTCCGTTATTTCTCTTCTCTATCTTCTTCTAAATATAATTTTCCTCATTTTGATTTTTTTCATTTTCCTAAACCTCATTATTTCTTCCATTCTTATTCATATATTTTCACTCTTTCTATTAGTACGACCTTTTTCTTGTTCCTTCTATTTTTCTCATTTTTCCTTCATACTACTACTTTTCTCTTCTTCTTTTCCGTCTTCTTATTTCTTCTTCCTCCTGCTTCTCATTTTCTCCTCGTCCTTTTCTTCCACTTACTCTTCTTCCTCCTCCTCCTCCTCATTCTTCCACTCCTCCTCCTCCTCCTTTCCCTCCTCATTCTTCTCCTCCTCTTCCTTCTCCTCCTTCTCCATATCCTACTCCTCTTCCTCTTCCTCCTCCTCCTCCTCCTCCTCCTCCTCCTCCACCTCCTACTTCTTCTTCTCCTCCTAAAAAAACCGAAACCTTCGTGACAATATGACCCGGCGGCAGCCATAATACACGCAGAGACGACAATAAATGCACAATGCTCTGGAATGCATACTGCACATTTGCATTGCACATTGCAGACTGCATTTATGGCTTCTGCCCAGCTATGGAAAGTGCAACTCGGCTACAAAAACATGACCCATACAAGTTACCGACACTTAAGTGCTGTATTAAGCCTAAATTAGTATTCAGATGTAAGCGATAGTACGGCATGAGAAGCTATTGCGATAAGGTCTCATATCCTTCTATAGGAATAGATCTTAGTTCTGTGCAGTTCTATATTTGTTTGGGTGAAACACAAAGGAATTATAAAGCATCACGATGTTGGATGTTGGCAGTATTGTACCAGACACGTACAGTACTTGGTCTTTGTGTGTGGTCGCCAATGGGTTCATAACCTAGATAATAGTCTCAATTCAAAGCTTGATAAAAAATCGACGTTTTTTACCTTTGCATGAACTTGTGGCCTACATAAATGAGTAGTGGGTGGATCTATTGATAAGAAATTCAATCTTGACTGGATATAATATTCTAGATCACACATATAATTCAATAACCTTCTTGAAGGTAAATTTCGATTAAAATTCGGGAATGAAATACTAAAATAGTATGAGGGATTAACCTGTTTTTCATCCTCTATCATTCTTTCTTTGAATATGTACTTTATCATTGATGAATGAATAATTCTCTTTATATGAATGGGAGAAGATGGAATACGTCTGCTCCTTAGGGGTCCATTGAACTTTCAAATATTAAAAGTAATATATTTGGGGAACTTCTAATTAATAATGATTATCACTTTTGATATAAATGAGCTTCCATCATTTTTGGGATAAAATGAGTAAAAGCTGACAGATTTTGATTCTTCTCAACTCATAAAAGCATATCAACATTTCCATGAACATGAAAATCAAGTAGTGATTTAAAAAGCACAATGATATTCAAATCATTGAAAAATTCATTGATTTTTCGATAAAAAAGTACAATGGAAGAAATTCATTGTAGGAGTTGATTTAGGAGTAATTTGATAAATTGATAAACAAGTTTGCTGGTATTCATATTACAAGATCACAGTCCCATGTAACTATAGAGTATCTTTAATTAAGTTTGTAGCGTGAATGTTGATGATGATGATGATGTGTGAGCACATACGAAAGCATGTTCCTGTAAAATATTAATTTTTATTTAATTAAAGTGGATTTTTGACAACGTTTTAATTCTATTCAACTATAGAGTAATTTAATTGATAAACAAGTTAGTTGAGTTACATTTGTATTTGTATCACGAGTTAACAACACAGTTTGGATTTTGCAACTCATAAGCCGGTTACAAAACTAATAATATTCTTCTCTATAAAATATTCCCAGAATAGCATTGTTTGTGGGCGAAGAGTGAGTACAACAATCTACTCCTTATCATAGTTAGATGTGAATGAAGAAAGAATTCCTATTTTTCATCTTGCAATTACTCTTATCAGAACTGAGATTTTTTACTTGTTGCTTCCTACTCCTCAAGTGCTTGTACTTGGAAGTTGTGAACTTTGAAGCAGTTTCTCAACAGCTCACTATCAACCAAGTTGCCCAATCTTATTATCTCACGGCGTCTTCCAGTTTATTCTTCAGTGTTTCCGGATTTCAATTCATGCAAAGATAGAGAGAAGTTGCAGTGCAATCGCTGCATCATTATTGAACATTATATTCTTACTATAATTGACTTATAGTATATTATGCTTTTAAATTATGTGGGCTATTGCTATTGAATGAATGAATGAACAACGAAAAATAATACAGAGTTAGAACGGTAGAAGCAGTAGATTTGCTCACAAACATTAGATTAAGAGAAAACAATCTCAACTGCTATTTCAAACTGTAGGTGTTGAAAGTTGAATAATGCTGTTTCAATTTTTTCAAGAGAGTTAAGCTAAATTCTACTATTCACAATCAATGTAGACCTATATGAATCCAATGATTTGTTTCATGTTTTAAAGAAAGTTTCATTATCAGTCTATCTAAATTTGAAATTGTTTGTTTTATTCTGATTTGTAGTTCAGATTGATGATTTGGTGAAGAAATTGAAATGGTCATAGCCTACATAACATTTGGATTTGAGACAAAATTAGAAAATTGAAGAAGTTTTTGGCAATAGCCTGTTTTTTTCTAATCCAATTATCATATTGTTCTCTCTATCCAATAAATGATAGCTTCGTTATCAAGATTTCTATCACGATTACTAGTATCCCGAAGAAATCAATTAATTTGCGTGTATTTTAGAAGATTATACAATCTTAGACTTCAAAGCTTTAGAAACAATTACGGATTCAACACGAATTTTGGAAATGATCTTCACAGACAAGTTGTAAATCAATCACTAATCCTGTCACGGTTACCCATCCAATCTCAAATCCAAGCCCGCGTGACTCAGCTCACGACCATAATCAGCCTCTCCTCACAAAAGAAACAATTTAATGTATTTTATCCACTCATTGTCAGTATTCCACACAAGTGACATCAATGCTTTCTTATTCAAGCAATGCTGACAGATTAAAGTGAATCTTACTATATATTTTTAAGCTATCTATTACTATTGCTATTGAATGAATGAATGAACTTTATTTCGAAGTGAAAAGTGTAAATTTAAATTATTGTGCTCACTATAACCTTAGTGTCCGGTTTCCCATTAGGGAACTTTGGACTATATACGGCGAGGTGGAACTACCCTTGGGTCTCCCCACCATTCAAAGCCATACGCTAATAATAATAATAATACTAATGCTATCTAGTCATGAGACTAATGAGCAAATTTCATCGAACCTAACCTACTAAATAACAATGAAAAAATAACAATAAAGTTTTTTATTTAAATAGAAATAAAATACAGTGAAACTCTCACTAGTATAGAATCTCTTACTGCTAATGATAATATTATGTATACCTTATCCTACTATATGAGTTGGATAGTGTGGTATATATGATATATTTATATTATAAGAAAATTGTGTCTTCCATTCAACAGATGCTGTAAGTTTGAAGTGAGCCACACAACTGTGGAACCCTTCCTCGTGAATCTATTTTGAAGTGCAATTTATAGCTTCATTAAAAAGCTGTAGGCAAGCAGAACACAGCAGTCCGAACCAGAAGGCGCGTGACTTGAGTGAAATTCATAATTTCTCATAAATAACTTCAACGCTATCCATTCAACTAATGCTGACAGTATAATGTGGAATTCACTGTGGCGGAATCATTAAAGCGACAAACTCTCGTAAAATTTGAATTGAACCTCGCACTCACAGCAGAAATAACGGAGACGAACTCTGTTGATCGTCCAACTGAACACAGTTCGGTTAGTAATGAGTCTGGCTATCGTAAAATTGTGTTGTGAGCAGCCAAATAGAATGTCAGAGTTTATACAATAAGAGGACAACTTGAGAGTGGAATGAGTGTAGGTAGAAAAGGGAAAAAGATAGGGTGAAACGAGGTTTTGACGAAGAGGAAGGTGGATGGGAAAAAGATTTATGGTTGAATTCCTCATTTACAACGCAGATGTTTGGCAGAGAACAATTGTTGCATTCGGATATTTTATGTACTAAGGAAAACAATTATTAAAAAGCTGTAGAAAACTAATATAGAATAAAACTATGAATAGAATTCGTAAATATTACAAAATTATGACGATAAGGTGACCATTGTTGAATGCGATTGGAAGAGATAGTGAAATTAGTGAAGAATTGGAAAAGAAAAACTCCTAAAAATCAGAACACAAAAACAATTATAACGATAATTATCCATATTCTACCAGTTAGAGTACTTACTCAGCAGTAGAAACTTGTTTCACCGATGATGTTTCTCTGAGTAACTTCACTTTTGTGTGAGATCTCTTTTTCTTTTCAATTTTCCTTCATCAGTCTTTCAAACGTCATGACCAAACTTCAAACTTTTCAAACTCATCAGGTTCAACAATTCAAACAATCAGACCACGATTTCAAACTCTGTCAAAGCTCTTCCAAACTCTAGATAGAAATCGTTCAGGTTCAGCAACATATTTGTATCCCAATTATTCCATGATATGTGCATGTATGAATGAATGGAGGCGAATAAACATAGCGAGAATTACTCAGCTTAGCTAAGAGTGAATCAGAGATATACATCTCAAGAGTATTATTCACTACCGTATTTTTTCATCTAAAGGGCAGCCCCTTATCCCACATTCGAAAATACAACACAATCATGTTACAAGTTCACAAGTTAACAAGGTGGGCGTACCAGATTGAGATCTTAATACCACTCTCTCTCTCTCTCTCTGAAGAATACAGTACAACCTTCTACAGTCGAATTCACTTAAACTGGCAGCATTGGTTGAACGGGAAGCATCAATGTAATTCGTATAGGAACGCTGACAGTTTGGAGACAGTTTTAAGGTGGACAGCATTGTTCGAATGGGAATCTTTGATTTTTTACATAAGAAATGATGACAGTTAGAAGTGAACACCAGAATACTTGTAGGCGTTTTAGCATTAAGACTGTCAGTATTAATTGAATGGGAACCTTTGCTGTCATATATACAAAGAATGCTGACAGTTTGAAGTTGATACTAGAACACATGTAGGTGTTTCAGGTGGTACTCTGTCTAGTTCACGATTCTGGTTTTAAAAAAGTGTTCCAATGCATCAGCATGCTGATAAGATCTAAGTGGGCGTTTAACGCCTTTGCGAGATCAATCCATTGATGCCTACTCAATTTCGAGTCACCCGTCGAAAGTACTCGACTATTAAGAGACCATCGACCATCGCCTTATAAGCAGATGGTCGAGAAATGTGTGCTTTTGTAAAGTGCAGGGTATGATTCATAGGTGACAATTCAGAAATGTGTTTTTAGTGGCCAGTTAATGGAAGGGAAAAAATGTAGACGACGACATATGATTCATGGAGTTGGTAGTTCATGAAGATCTCTGTTCCTCCTCTCTGGTAGTAGTGTCAATAGCTTGAGTGTCTAGTCAATGGGAAGTTGAATTGTAGCAGAGCTTAGAATAGATCACCTCTATTTATTATCTTCTAAGCATGATCATAGAGTAAATATACTGTTTAAAGATACTGATACGTGTATCAGTTGTCCCTGGCATAATTCATCATGAATTTCATCAATAACATGGATACATAATCATAGAATGATTGGAACAGAAAAGACAGGCTCAGTTCTACTATTTCATTCCCTAATTTTGACCAAAATTTAGTCCGTCAGCACTGTTAAACACATTCATTTACATTAAGGAATTATGAAGAAGGAAAGTTTCACACTAAGTCAGCCTTCTCCTTGTTCCTTATTGAGCTGATTTTTGATGAATCGATAAACTATATACAGTAATACCACTATTTTATCTTTATTGTTTAAATAAAGATATTGTTGACTCACCATCATAATTATATGATAATCCATTATCGTATGAATTCTCACTTTTTTTAATTGAATTCTATTCAAAATAGTCACTTGGACTAACCATTAATTTTAATTTAGCATTTCTTAAAAAGTAAAATACATTAGAAAATACCAAAGTCCACTGAATCCTTCAGCTCTGTTCTACATTTATTGCACTATATAATTTGTACGAACTCTCCTGACATGATCTCCATAGCTTCACAGGAGGTGGTTTTCATTCAATAACTAAGTAGTCCTGACAATAATTACAAATAATATAGAGTGGTAAAATAGAAAAATAGAGATAAATAAACATAGATCAGCAGACTAATAATAGATTACAAAATGTACAATTGATTAGTGACATACAATGTAATAATCATAGTATGAAAATGTGCGGCATTGTCTCAGCTTCTAATTAGTTCATTTTCAGGCATTAATTTCATAACGCTGAACCTATGGTTGTTCAACACTCATTTGAGATAAGACAACGACGATATTGTCATGTACAATTCATTGAGTATTCACCTTTAACTGTCAGAATTAATCGAATGTAACCAGTGTGATGCTTCTTATAAGGGATTCTGACAGTATGAACTTATGAAATACACTATAGCATTGATATAAATCTAGGAAGCAGGTTTCCGTTTATGGCTATACATCTCAGTTGGCTGTACATATCCAGTTTGATTGATTAATTGAATATAAGGAATGTCCAGTTGATATCATTGACAGCAGCTGTTTGCTGACTAGTATGCCCTTGGTGGAATGTTATAGAAGTTTACATCACAAGGTGTCATGCAGGACAAAACTCATTTGAGCCTTGAACAATGCTTTTCCAAGTTAAACACCTCAAATCAATTATTGATTAAGAAAAATGGATGGAATCCTACAAAACTCAAAGTCTTGAAACTCTTGATTCTCTTAAACTCTATCAATCAATAAATTATTGATAAAGGAATTCGGATCAAATTCTACAAAACTCTGAATTATGAAACTCTGAAATAAACCTATTTAATAGTTTTGTAAACGAGAATCCAAATTGAATGCTGTCAACCATTTGAAGATTATTAGGCCTGTAATCTATTTTTTTATTAGAATTTGAATGAATGCAATCTCTTATTTATTCCCACCTGAACCATATACTTGTTGTACTGTTGATATTTAACAATGATTGTGAACTATTACACGTGGAGTCCTCATCTTTATATGATACACTATTGCAATTCTCAACTCTGGGAGTTGAAACTCGAGTTCGTGAAACTCGATTGATTACCTACTGTTTTCAAATCTATTTTTGGTGTAAAAGAAGTGTGAAAATCTTCCTACATTGACAGAATCTTAAATCATTCCAATCCTGAAAAACTATTGCTGATAACTTTTCTTATAAGTCTCAATACAATACAGAGAAACAAATATTACACTTGTAAATCAAGTCTACACTTTGTAACTGTAACTTAAGTTGTTACATTTAAGTGACAACAAACTCTGTTACTGTTGAATTAGAGGTCTCCTGTTATCATGTTCAGCCGAGAATGTATCACTTTATAACACAAAAAACATGGTTCTGGAAATCAGTTTGGTGGATACTTCGAAAATTATGTATCTTATACAATATATCTATTGCATCCTAATTAATAAAAAAACAATATATACACTTGTAGTACCCTTCTATTAAAACATTTTAACGACTAGTTTTAACTATTGGCCATTTTCAAGTTGAATTTTCAATGATCAAAACTAGTCTTTAAAATGTTTCAAAGTTTTAAAAATGTTTAAATAAAAGAGTACTACAAATTTTTATATTGTTTTTTTTTATAATTTGAATAAAGTAGCCCATATAAGTGAAGTGTTTCTATTGCATCCTGTACATGATATCTATTGATTTCAATATTACAATAAGCTGCGAGGTCAGTTAACAAAACCGAAATAAGAAATTGGCTTCCTTAAAAAAACTCTTGAAATTCAACATGGATCATTAGCTGTACTTCCATTTTAAAAGTCGGAAACATTCATCATAATACAACCACACACACTCTCAATTCTACATCACCCTCGTTAGCGAGCCACTTCGACAGCTTACAAATAGAACAGGTTACCAAAAATGGCCAACTGAGATGCCGATTATCATTAGAACCCAGATCATAAGTGAATTCGAGGGATCGTTAGTCACTCAACATGAGTAGCCAACATTTGTTTCTTATTCTTGTCACTTTCAAAGATGCAAAGTTTCGCGCAAATGCTCGCGGTTCCTTTGTGCTGCTCTATTACTATTTATGGTCAAACCGAAACGAAAAACAAAGTCAGTCGCCAAAGTTGTCAGCTCTTCAAAAACTTTCGAACCTTATTTGTAGACAGAAGCGCAGATTAAAAAAATCAATTCTCTCTTCTCTACAACAAACTTGTTAGCTATATGGTGAGATCTACTTCATACTGTCAGCAGTGGTTGAGTGGACGCATTAAAATAGTATGTAAGAAATGCCAACAATCTAAAATGAATCCCAGTATAGACTTGAAGATCACACACAGTGAAGTTGTTTTTAGTTGCAAACGTCATAAAAAGTATGAGACTTATTTGTTTCGACTCACAACCTCCCTGCAACAGGTAGAACCGTTAACCTTATTAGGATGTGTGTTGTTTTTAGATTTTGCGAACAAAAAAGTGAAATTGTTTTATTTGAAAATCGATTTACGATTTTGATTGCAACTTGCAAGTTGGTATCTCATGAATGTTCTCCTGTTAAGGATAATTATGTTGGTAGCTGCTTATTTTATGGACCTACCTCACTAAATAAGGATGAGATTTAGAAAGTAGAACACAAGAAGTAAACTGATATCAGTACTCTGTAGATATTTTACTGCCACGGATTTACATTATCAATAATTTATCAGCTTCATCCATTGGTGACACTGTATTACAATATGCTAGAAACATTACATTATATAGTTTTAGTAGCATTTAAATTGCCAATAAAAGCTAATTTACTTACTTTTCGATCATGTGGATCAGGAGACGTCATCAAAATATAATTCTATAATAAACATTCTACAATGTTCACTTTTTATTATCCACTAAATTCAGAAATTTCAATGTGTTGCCGAAAGGTTTAAAAGTACTTTTCCAGTTTCCTTCATTTAGAAGCTGATATGAGCTTATTCTCAAACATTCGAAAATCCAACATCTTCAAGTTTTAATATCACTCTCAAGTTATTTATCTTCTCTCTCAAGTTACTCAGTTTCATCACTCTATCTAACCGTTTTGGGCTTATAAGCCTGTGGTACTTTTCCTTAAGTTGTGTAATTCTGAATGATTAAATAAATAAATATATAAATAACCCATTATTAATCTTCATCATTATACTCCTTCTTATCCCTCCTTTTACTCGCTCCTTCTCCTACCTCCTTCTCCTTCTACTCTTCCTCTCCCTTCTCCTTTTTCTCTCATCCCCTCCTGCACATCTTCCTCTCCACTTCTCATTTCTCTCATTGCTATTTATTCGGTATAATCCTTCCAGTTCCCTCTTTCTCCCTTTTTTCTATCACTCTTTCTCTCTCTTTGTTTATTGCGCACTCTCTCTCACTCTCTATCCGTTCGAAAAATAGGCCATGATCGATAGTTCGTGCAACTTGGGCCAGACAAACAGTCTCTTTCACATCAACCAAACTGGAAGACACGAGTCCGGAGAATTATTTCATTCCGCAGTTTTCCGCTTTTTGATGAATTTCCCGGCTTTTCCGGATTGCGTGGTTCATAAAAAATCAATCTGCGGCCTGCTGCCAAGTTATTTATCAAACTACTTCTCACATCAACAACTCAATCTTCTTTCTTTGTAATGAAACTTTCTTAAGAATTCACATCTTATATTCTCCTTGCTTGCTCCTTATCAGTTTCTTTCGTATATTTTTCTGCTCAAATGTCTTATATTATATTTTAAAAGTCTTCTTTATATGCTAAATATCATAAAAATTAGGACGAACATTTCAATAGGTATTTTTTTTAAATAAATAATTTTATTTCCATCAAAATAACATCAAACATTCATTCTACAGTTTTGGAAATCATATGACCACTTTGAACTATCTAGATACTAGGTATTATCCTCTGCTCTGATATTCAGGAGAAGGTAACGGAATTCTTGTCATCAAACAACATCAATAAATAAAATAATATATATACAACCTTTTTTTTCTTGTAATATTGAACACTTGAAACCCTTTTTCATTCTCTATTGACAGGATGTGTATTAGCACCAACGGTATAATCTCTATATGGTTCATATGCCTATTTATATAATTTCATATACACCCATATTCAGTCATTTATCAATATTTTGTAATCCAATATACATAAAATTGAAGTATCATCAATAACGCCAGTCTTAAAATGATTTATTTCAGAATGTAATAAATGAAATAAATTTGTCGAATTATGTTTCATGTCAATCATGAAAAGTAATAGTAATTTTAGTAATAAAATAGTAATTGTGTGCATACGATGACTACTTTTTGTGTAGTTGAGAAGTTGAGATTATGGTAATTATTCATATTGAATGAAAAAGACTGAGAAATTGTCAAAAGACCACAGATTTATTGATACTTAGAAAGACCGGTTTCGGTTATTACACCATTGTCAATCTCTGATAAACTGAAACTAAATACAAGAGCAGCAGAATTTATACTAGTAGGCGAGTACTGACCATTGGCCCTTGACCAATAGCAGTACTCGCCTACTAGTATAAATTCTGCTGCTCTTGTATTTAGTTTTAGTTTATCAGAGATTGACAATGGTGTAATAACCGGAACCGGTCTTTCTAAGTATCAATAAATCTGTGGTTTTTTGACAATTTCTTAGTCTTTTTCATTCAATACGATGACTACATTATACTCTTGATATTTCATTTTATAATGATACATTATAACAGAACACTTTAAATATTCTATATCAATAAATCATCGATTCCCAATCATGACTTATTGATTCTCAACGTGACTTGCATTAATTTGTAGAGGAAGGTTCACTGAACTGTGTACTCTCAGTGTGGAGACGGGACTTGCAAGTTCCCAACTAAGTCCTTTAGTGGCTTAACAGGAAGACGACCTTTGCGTGTGAACTTATGCGAAGGCTTTGTTTAGCTCCATGCTTTGTCACCCACCCCAAACAAATCGGTTAACATAAATGTCAGACTCGTTCATCGTTTATCTGTGTAATGGTTAGGAAAAATAGGGGAGTTAAACGGAACATTGAGAAAGCTATAGTATGGTTGAAGAAATTTGCTCGGAATTTATAACTAATTAAATTTTTTTTGAGATAACTTGATATGATTGTTATATAGTTGTATATGACAATTTTTGTCACATCTATCTCATTTGTGATTTCAGTTATAAATGAACAAATCATAATGAATGCAATTTACGAGTTTAGACTCCAAATGTGGGATTTTACAGTAACTGGAAATTAAATTAATAAAATTCATTGTTCATTCATTGTCAAATTCATTGTTAGTTCATCGTTAAATAAGAATAATAAATTCACTCTTTTTCAATCCACTCATTCATTCTGCTCATCGAACCTTCTCTCTTTACTGATTTTGGTAGATAGTTTAAATGCAGTTTGGGTTGAAATTAAATTTGTTCTGATTTGATTTTCAGATAAGTGAAAGCTCTCTTTTAGAACTTGATCGTTTCATTTTGAAAACTATGTAAATTGTCATATTATAACACATAACCTTGCTACATTTGAACTGTTGTATAAATTAAAATATTGTAACCGTTCTGGGCGTAAGCCTGTGGTACTATTCTGAATGATCTAATAAATAAATAATATAGAATTTCAGAGAGTGATATGAGAAACAACTAAATATGATTTGCACTTATTGGATAAATATAATGACGTTTCGAGAAACAACAAGCAGGTACAAAGTATTGATATTGAAAACATGATTAAATTTCATTCAATTTGGCTACTTTCTGTTAATAAGCGTATAATTTCGCATGAAAAATGCACTATGAATTGAAAAGAACTGCCTAAATTATACACAATTTGGTACATAGGATATAGTTGCCTACATATAATATAATTTTTATGTGTGTGTTTTTTCATTGTTTGTGGTGTAACAAATTCGACTCATTGGTGGACAACTTTGATCGAATTACGAATTCATACCTTTAAATTACTAGTTATAATTTACGAGAAAATTTCTCCAACGAAATATATATTGAACTTTCTAGATCATACCACACACTGGACAATCGTTCGGAAACGGAGTGACCTTTTCCACACATGATGCATGATGTATGATCGGTCATGTTTCATTAATTCAAATGCATATGATTTATAGCCGCACCCACAGCTGGCTCGGCTCAAGAGAAACAAAGGGTGCCTAGTCAGACCACTCCTAGTTCGAACTGCGGAGAGAGCTTGAGTGAGAAGCAGAGCAGCAAGGAAGAGAGAAAATGGGGGGAAAGGATGATCTTATAGAGAAAAGAGATAGATGTAGGTAATCATATGGAAAAGAAATAAGAGAGATAGAGGAAGTAAATATGACTGAAGAAACAGAGAGAGAGGGATAGAGATAGAGCTTCAGAGAAGAGGAAGAAAGATTTAGAGAAGGAGGAGACAGCATCAGTTGATTGAGAAAGTGAGAGAAAGAAAAAGTTTATACATGATATGCAAAATTTTTATGAATCAGTGAGTGTATTAGAGGAGGAGAAAGAATTAAAGGGAGGGAAATAATTGAAGAGGAGAACGAATAAAAAGAGGAAATGAGAGAAGAATGAGGGGAGAAAGAGAGATGAGATGAATTCTATAGAAAAAGGGAGAAAGCAGAGGAACTAGAAAGATCCATATTGAAGGATGTAAGAACGAGAGAGAAAGGATAGAACTTAAATGAGATCAGATTAGACAACAAAGTTAAGAAGGATATAGGGATTGAAATAACAGTGAATGAAAGGAAATTCTGAGAGAAAATGTGTAGCGAGTGCGTGAGAAGAGAAAGAGAATGACAGAAAGAGTTGAAAATTTAGAGTGATAGAGAGGTGAGGAAGAGAGATTGTTTGAAGAGGTTAAAGTTTGATAAAACGAAGATTGAATGAGAAAAGAAGATGTTAGAATGTGATAAACAATGATGAAATTAGGGAGAAGAGATGAACTAGAGAAAGAATGAAAAGAAGATGAGGTAAACAAACAATATGAGAGGAAAGCAATATAGAGGTAAAGAGATAGAATAACAGAAAGAAATGATAGGAAGGAATAGAGGATAGCAGAGGACGAATAATAAAGGAATGATAAAAAGCAAAAATGATGAGAGACTTGTCTCTCTTCTAGTTTCGAGCAAATTATCTCTATTTCGTGACTGATACTGAAACTAAATTGAAAAAACGAGAAAAATGCAGGATGAATAAAATGAAACACAATAAGCCGCTATTCCATCAATAGAGGAGCCACACCTCAAACGTGACATGCGATATAGGCAAATACCTCCTTTTTCATGTAGGCAGACCTTTTTCTGTACATCAACATAACTATGTTTATGGTGTGACGAAATAATGGAAAAATAAACGATTATTGTACGTACATAACTATAATAAGATTCACTATAAACTGCGAGCAATGGTTGAATGGGTAGCATTTATGTCATTGATAAATGAATGCTGACATTTCATAGTGAATCTCACATCATAATCGTTTATAGTGTGGTGATGGAATTGAGGTTCCCAGCAAGTTTTTTCCCAGAGCTACATCGCCATTACAAGAAAATGGGAAACCTTTAATCAATTTATTCCAATAACCTTTAATATTCAATCAATATTCCAATCAATTTATTCTGCTAAACTTTAATATTCAATCAAGTTCAATAACTAACTAGTGATTTAAATCATCGTGTGGGTGGTATTGAAAGTTGGCCAGTTTCACATCAACTTTCTGTGATTTGAATTTATAAATTTAGTAGGATAACTACTTGAAATCGAAACAAGTTTACCTTTCTAGTTGATTTCACCTGGAAAACATATTAAAGAGTTTGGAGAATCAGAATTCCAGTTCAAAATATTTCCTAATGGTGAAGTTAGGACTTGAAAATCCTCTCTACCTCTCAATACTCAACCTTGACTGTAAATCAATATAACAAAAGCAATGTGAAAGTAGCCGATATCAATTACTGTACATAAATCTTGGATCAAATCCGTAATTTATTATTAATCTAAAGATTAGACAGTATTGTTATGCTTTCTGTCGTCCTTTTTGGAAAAAGACGGTTTTGTGAACTCACAACTCATTATCATAATTTCTAATATTCAAAATACTATTGCATGTTTGAATTAAAAATCTTCATAATTTACAAATTTGTAGGTCAAATTGAGGAAAATAGCCATCTAGGTCAGGCCACCACACTTCACCTCACATTTACGAAGGATTGTCAAACATTCTTGAATGAAAATTCGACTGAGTCATTGTCAATATTGTAGAAACGTGTAGAATTTGACAACATATTTGTGTTTTCATTCAATTCTTGAATGTTTGAATCAAGATGTTTTATTGATAACTTTACTAATGTTTAGCTATTGATTCATTATAACTTTGATTCGATTGATTCTGAAATATTGTTACAACGACCCCAAACCTAAGTTATGTACATAGTTTACTCCACATTATGAAATTCACATCCATCTTCTCTCTAACTCTAATTCCAACCTTGGAACATGTTTTATGATTCTAATTTATGCACAACTACGTAAATAATTATTATTCATCTTTTCATCTTGCGATGAAAGAAGACGTCCAACTGCAAACATACTCATCTGCATTCGCATGATAATTATTCGGATTATTCAAATGCAACAGCCAGCAGCTGGGGCTTGTGCAATCAAAGAGATCATTTTTATTTGCCAAAGTCACACTTTCAAGGTCATAGCTGCTGTTGCTAGGTTACTCATTCAATTGAATTCAATGAATGAAAAGGTGATTTGCATCTATTGTCGTTGTGGGGTTTAGTGGTCCATAAATTGTAAATGAGTGTTTAATGTAAATAATTTGCAGCTTGCAACTCTCTAAAAAATTATGATTCTTCTAGAAGAAGGAAATGAATAAATTAATATGAACTATAATTCTTTAAAAACAACAAATGTTTTTATTCTTCAATCATAATAGTTGACAATATTATTTTTTGTGATTGATGAAATCTTTCTCCTCCAAGCTTTAGAAATAATTCATAACTTACTCTTGTTTCAATTTTATTTGGATTTTATTTCAATAATATTATCATCCATAACATCAGATACTGTTACATGATTACAAACATACAACTAGTGTCAGTGTGAATACGATAAATTCAACACTATTTCTAAACATATTGCTTTATAATACGACAATACCAAGATCTGTGATCCCACTATAGAATCGATACAACCATGATACTTTCATGTACACAAAACTTGAGTTCCAATATTCATGGCATCACGGCTTTTGCATATTACTCCCTCATCTCATGTCGGTGTGCGCAAGGCTCTGGTCAATTTCAAATTTTGAATTCTAAATATCTTTTGTAGGAAATTTTGGTGCTCTGCAATTTTTGCATCTTGGACAGCTTTTCATACTAACTATTTTTATTGTGCTTTGTTTGTACACTCTCTTCAGACACTTCTTGTACTGTATTACAAGTGGATTTTTCAGTAAATTTTCAATTCCAAATGTATTTTTCTTGGCAATTTTCGTATTTTCGTATTTCGAGTGTTAGGGTAATTTAAAAATCTTCTTCAAGAAATTATTTTAATGGTAGCATGTCTTTTCCAAGAATTTTCTTGATACATACAATGAATGAATGTCTTCTCCAAGAAATTTCTTTTAATTATATATTTCAATTCAAAAAAGTTATATTTTCTACTAGGGTCGTGCCCTACACAAACTGCACTGTATCCTACAAAGTTGCACTATTTTTCAACTATATTATAATTATGACATAGTCTATTGTAACTGATTGACAAACTGTAACTAACCGTTTTGTGTGTTTGCTTGTTGCAGGTGCACGCTAAACACGAGGAGAAGTCAGACAGTAAATCGGTGTACAGAGAGTACAACCGCGAATTCCTGCTGCCGAAGGGCACCAACCCCGAGTCCATCAAGTCATCCCTCAGCAAAGATGGCGTCCTCACAGTCGAGGCCCCCCTCCCCGCCCTCGGCGCACCCGAAAAACTGATTCCAATCACACATAAGTAGATTAAGACCCCCACCCCCCACCACACCATCATTCATTCTAATACCGCTCACACTCTCACTAGACAACAAAATGCTACAAAACGACAAAAAATAATTGCGAAAATTCCAAACATCAGTTGACATCGTCTTATTTTTTATACAAGGTGATCATTTTTTCATTTCATGTGTATGTGCTTACTATCCTCATTTTCACATCATACAAATATACGAAGGTAACATTTTATATACTGTTAATTTTTCAACCCGCAGATTTCTCATTTGATTCTCAACCAACAAGGCTACAAATTATGAATTTTCAATCAAGAATCCATTAATTTTCTTAAATTTATTGTCTTTTACTTATTGTATAGATTATTGGTTTTATACAGTTTGTGAAGATTTTCTCGGCAATAGAGTATTGATTATTTTATATTCACCATAGGTGATATTCCTAGCAATAACCCTAAATCGTATTTTATGGTATACTTTTTAAGCAATATTGTTTCAAATAATATAGAATTATACATTACTTTGTTCAACTATCCACTGATATTTTTGATTTCTGCAGTGTATTTCCTCCACTAGAAAGTATTTTTGAGTTGAATGTGTTGGTCTATCCAATTAGATTCTAATTGCAGTATGTTATTTTTGTAATTTTTTATTATTTCTTTACTGAAACATAATAGTGTGTTGAAAATTTCTCTATCGAGTACAACCTTCAAAATCAATTCTCAATGATATTATTTTTAGATTCTTCACAATTTTTTGCTTCGATTAGGCCTACCTACATATTGAGTATGAAAATCATGAAATATTTCATATGCATTTAAATGTTCTGAACTACATGATTAGCAGATTTTCACAATGTCAGTGTATAGGATAGTGCACGTTTTATCAACGAATTCAAGGCCTGGATCTTGTTAGAAAATTGTAGCTTTAAATTTTATCATGTAGGCTTTTGAATGTCTGTATTCCAATCAATAGTGCCTCATTTTTATGTGGGTTTGTACTTACTGGTATGTGAAATTTGTATATTGATGAAAGTTTATCTGAAAAGGATCATTTTCTGAGAAGAAACTATTTATTTTTAGAGTGGAAGCTTTCTAAATATTGCTGAATCAACTACAATAGATTCCATATTGCTTTGAATGTTATGGTATAGAGTCTAAAATTATCAGAAGAATTGTGAGTTTATAATTTCTTTATTAAATCACTTTATTTATTTATTATTTTCTACGGATTGGTGTATCAATCGATTGTTATATTTTGTTTGTTGAATTTTATATAATTTCAATTCATTATAACCTGATTCTCATTTGATTACGTGTAATATAATTTGAAGCGACAGTCATCTAATTTATAAATTAATGTAATACAAGGATTTATTAGTATCGATTGACAAATTTTTAATAATTGTTTTTAATTATTTGTTCTATATTATTCACAGTTACTGGATATAATATTGTAAAATAACGGTGACGAATATATTTTATTATTTAAAATGAAGTGTTTGATTTCTTCATATCCTGCATATACTCTGACTATTATGTTAATGCACTACGCCTCTATTCTACTTGTTATAAGTTTTCTTGTCAGCTTTTCTATGAAGTCACAGCTCAATCCTATTGAGCAACAGCTTGGGAAATAAATTTTCAAAGATAACAATGTTGATACAGGAAATAATGTGATACAAATTCAGTGCACTTTCATATAATTTCATCGAAAATGAAAATTGTATAAAGTGCAAAGATTGGAAAATAATACATGAATATGAGTTGGAATAGAATCTTCAAGTTCAGTATAAAAATATATGATATGATGAGCCATCATAGAATACCAAGCAGGCTATAAAACATCTAAGAGATTATTTGAATTTTAAAAGATAAAAAATAATATAATTGAATGCATTGATCTACCTAGGCTTTTGAAGGCTTAGTAATCCAAATATGGGGCCAAGGCAGATCTATACATTCAATTTCCATCTATAAGCTATGATCTACAAGCATGAAAATACTTTTTATATTCAAATTTTCAATATAATATCGAGCAATATATCAGACCAGAGAAAACGTATACGATTGTTATATTTTCTCATTTTTTCTCAGATCAGACTAAAAAAGAAATACAAATTTTGTTCATTGATCAAGTAATAACATAATTATGTCAAGAGTGAAAACTATGAGAATAAATATACAAATAACAGAATACGGAGAACAATAATTTCATAATCCAAGTAATATCCAGCAACCTATAAAAAATCTGGTTTAATTAGTGTAGAATGTGAGATAAAAATGTAGTGCTTTGAAAAAGTAGTCTAAATAGCTAAGGCCCGGTTTCTCGGACACTTATTAAATATAATGGACCATTTAACCAATAGATTTGATATAAACTCAGTGGTCCATCAAATTAAATAAGTATCCTAGAAATCGAACTTAAAATTCTCTCGAAGTTTCAATTACTCAATGTAATATAATTATATGGTTAATGTAAATGAATAATATAATCCATAGCGTAATCCAATATAGCTTGAGCAATACGGGACTTACAACTCCATTCTACTAATTTATGCTTGTTCAGCTCCATCAAATCCTGATCTAAAGTAACTTGAAATATTCTGCACAGACTACAATATAATCCACAGTAGAGCTTTTGATTGTTATTCAGGTGGTTTGTTTCAACTATATCACATATAAGTTTATATTCAAGTAGTTTGTAGTTTGTTTTGACTATATCACATACATAAAGCCTGTGCAATTTGCAAAATATGAACAAGGATTATATATACACTAGTAAAATGCAATACGAAATTTGATAACTAACCGAGCGAAGTGAGGTCCAAGATTCAAGTCGACGGTTCGGCATTTCTCTTAATGTTTAAATGTTTATATGTTGCGCATTTACGGCGAAACGCGATAATAGATTTTCATGAAATTTGACAGGTATGTTCCTTTTTTAATTGCGCGTCGACGTATATACAAGGTTTTTGGAAATTTTGCATCTCAAGGATAATGTAAAAGGAAAAAGGAGCCTCCTTCATACGCCATTATTAGAGTAGAAATCAGACTATAGAATTATTCATCATAAATCAGCTGACAAGTGATTACACAGATGTGTGGAGAAGCCAGTCTATTGCTGTATTTCCATAAGGTCTATAGTTTCAATCAGGTACTTGTGGATGAGAATACTGCGTGAGGTCTACTGTTCACAGAACTACTAGTCTATCATGCAATTTCCAGCAACCTACAACAAATCTGGACAAATTACTGTGAAATATGAGTTACAAATGTAGTGCATTGATCAAGTAGACTGATATGATTTACACGGCTTAAAATTAGAACAGAAGCAGTCCGGCAGTCCGCCCCCTGCTCTCCTCATTTGGCCGCTTGTCAAAAAATCAAATAGGAAGTCGACTGATGTAATGCTGTTGGTATTCACCATTCAACTTATTTTAACTCAGCTCTTGGCCGGTGCTTTAGTCACATCCACTTCATACTCTGTCAGTATCTCTCATAAACGACAACAATGCTTACGATTAAGCCAGTGCTGACAGTTTTAGGTGAACTCGGCTCCAAGTTTCGTCCCATCTGCAGCGAGAAACACTTCATACTGTGTCAGTATTCCTTGAAAATAACATCAATGCTTCACATTCAAATTATTGCTGACAGTTTGTAGTGAACTCGGCTCCAAGTTCATTCCGTCAGTTGCTGCACTGTTTACAGTTGGACGCGTTTCTCACCCCTCATTGAAAGGTAGCTCATCTCATCAATTTCAGTAAAGGTTGCGCAGTGTCTCAAGGCTGGCATGATCTTGGACAAGATTTGAGCTGAGATTATTTCAAACACGAAAATTGTTTGTGATAATCTTGAACAAATTTAAATTGGTGTACTAAAATATAGATTAACACATTTAATTATCCATTGAATAACAAGTAACTGTTACCATAGGCCTATATCATCATCAATATTGAAATAAAAAAATCGAAGAACCAATTTTAATTTCAAGTTGATTAGGAGAAGCCCTCACCAGAAAGTTAATATCATTATGAATCTCTTATGATGTAAGCTGAAGGTGCCAATGATTATGGTGATTTATTTTTATTTTGATACATTATTTTATTGTTTATTCTACTTGCCAAAAACAAAATGCAATATACTGTATAATAATGTATATGCTAATGATAATGTATCAACCAAATTGATGCTGAATCTAAAGGTCGCTTTCCGTTTCGGAGCCTACCTGCAGCTTTAAGTCCACTCATTTCTCATCATCATCCGTTCAATTACCCATGCACAATCCTAGAGCTCATGTGGGCATTACCCAAGGCTAGTAAATACAAGACTTGGTGCCGGTTGCACAAAAGCCAGTTGGATTTAATTGTGGTTCATTTCACGAGAACGAATCGGAGAAGCCTTCGTAAACTGTATATTACCTATATATGGGCTACCTATACCATAATATCCTTGGGAATTACCCAAGTTTCTGCCAAGTGAGAGTTTAGGCCTACTATACAAAAATAATAGTGTGTCAACTGGAATTAGTTTCTCGTAATTTCAATTGAACATTGCTATCTTTCTTTGTATTCCCATTCAATATTTAACTCAGGAAGAAAGAATGAGATACAAGTTGACCTGCTTCGAATATAATATAAAGACTTTTGTGTTAACTGAAGAGTTTTTGATTCAAAATAAAACCGAAGATAGTCAAGAGTTTTAAAACTAAACTCTTGCAAAATTAAAACTAGCTGGGTATTCCTAGATGGGTACACCCATCATTAGCTGGCTATTTAACTAATTGAACAATCCTTCGTTTTTGAAAATGATCTTTAATAATAATGAGTTCATGAACTGCATCTAAGTTTCTATTATCTTCTGGGTGTTTTATTTGAGTAGTTTTATACTCTCGCGTCAAGTTGCTTTATTGTTGCACAGGTACATGTCTCAAACATACGAATTCCACTGATAAAATGTATTTTAGAAACAAAAGGTGAGTAACTCGTAATTATTTGCACTTACAATAACTAATTATGGGGATGGAATGTGTGGAATTTTCGACTATAGTCTGTATAAAATAAGTTGAAACTTGAAGAAAATATTTGTGTTGCCAAATTGTGCGAATTTTCAATCTTCTTATGCAAGCCCGTATTACAGAATATATTAAGATTGACAACTCTGCATCAACTGTGATGTCGGATTTGCTGCATCCTGTCGTATGGGCTTGCATGAAAATACTGCAATTTTCCAAAATCATTTGGCAAGACAAATATTGTTGATATATTATATATTATAATATTATATAAGTCTCAACTTATTTTATACAAACTATCATGTCTCATTTTTTCAAAAAGGAGTAGTCCTTTTAAAAATACTTTTGGTACAAAAAGGGCTAAACTCAAAAAGAGAATGAAAATTCGGATAAGGAAATAGTTATTTGTGCAACTAGTGTGCAAAGTGACAGTTTGCTACACTGGAAGAAACGTTTACGCACGAGCCGTAGGCGAGTGCGGAATAATGGTTTCTTGAGTACAGCAAACGTACTTTGTGCACGTGTTTCACATTAAATTTTTCCTACAGTCACCATTGAATATGAGAAGTGGGTAATTATGGGTAAAATTCCCTGAGATCCATCAAATGTTTTTCTGTGTAATTTTATTATTGATAAAAACCTTAATTTATTTTTCCTACAGTTACCTTGAAAAGTGACCATTCCTGCACTGATTACAGAATGCAAAGAATCACTTTCCCACTCTAGTGTGTAAAAGTATTACTTTGCGTACTCCTTATACTTTGCGTATTATCTTGCAGTCATCCCAATCAGCTGTTGACATTGTTAGTGTGTATTTTGAATACAAATTTGTTCTATCTATTTTTTTTCTGATTTTCAAATAAATAAAAATAAGAACTCATTGAATTATACATTTTGAATATTATTAATTATTCATTATTTCAATAATATTTTTTTCATTTATAAATTGATTGGTTGAAAAATTCTTTAGAAATTAAGATTTACTCAAGATTATTTAAACTTTCAAACCAATATTGGATTAATTTGATTTTTAATTTTAATAAATTATTGATTAACTTGGATTAACTTCAAATTAACTTCAATTGGATTATCAAGTTTAAAATGAATTAAAGTTGTTATTAATAAAAAAATTATATAAACAAACATTTGATGGATTTCAGTTTGACAAAGTAGGTAGTACTATCCTTTTCTAGCTCCACAACGAAGCCAAATCTGTTTTTGACAATGTAGAAATATAATTAATGAAGGCCCATAATAAATAGGTAACGTTGTTCTTCACTGCCATTATAACGTGGACCTTACTATACCACAGTCAGTGTTACCAACTTAATTTTGATTCTCCTGCACTGGTGCTCCATATAACCTACTAACTATTTTGCTTTGTCATGCTGCAAATCTGGAGTACGCAAAGTAATACTTTAATACTTTAATACACTAGAGCGGAAAAGTGATTCTTTGCGGCCTGCAATCAGTGCAGAAATGCTCACTTTTCAAGGTATCTGTAGGAAAAAGAATAGAATATAAAGTGCAATGACGAAAGAAAGAGAGAAAGAACCGACGGAGATTGTTGGTAAACTACTAATTAATATAAAAAAATCAAGAAAAATACCTATAATACAATTATTTCTAGCTTCAAATGTGAGCTTTGAATTTTGCCAGATACAAGTAATTAAACTGAAAATTGCATAAGTAAGGTCATGGCTAGTGCATCTTAATTATTACTTTTCCCAATGCATTTTATTATTACACCAATTGTTACTGCTTTTGCAAGTGGTCTTGAAGATTTTGGCATTGCAAAGCTGAATTATTGTTGATGGGAAAAATAAACAATGCCGAAGTTATATTGAGAATCTTCATTAACCTAGTTTCAGAGATATTCTGGCAAGTGAAACGGTGGGGGCAGTTCTATAAGAAACACTAAGTTTCAATTAAGTAACCGACAGTTTCAGAAAAGTTTGGCAGTTTTAATAATTAAAACTTTCAAGTTTTAATAATTATGACATTGTTGCGTTTGACTTCCTCAGGGGGGAAATCTGAAGGGGATTCCAGTTTAATTATCATGTTATATTCCACTCTTACTTTTCTCATTCTGATTAATCAATGTGAAAATGATAATACTTCTTATGTACATAATATCTCAAAGTTCACTAAAGATTAAGGGCTTGTTTGGATGACCACATTAATCTATTCGGATGCGTAACACTAGCGAATAAAATAATTCACCGTTTTCATTTGGTGAACAGAACAAACACACATGCTATTGATTATTTTATTGAATTTCATTTTATACCTTGCAGTTTTATATTTTTATCTTGTACTTATCACCTTATTACCTTGTTACCATTTTACCTTATTACCAAGCACTTGAACCCGCAAGTTAATTTGTATATAACTCTTAAAGGACGTCATAACTATATTCCATTAAACACTTTTGATAAAGAAAAGAGAAAAACTAGTAAGTCGCGACTAGACAATCGCCCTATTACCATAGGAAAGGAAAGTATTGCTTTCCGAAAAAATTAAGGTACCCCAATTTCCAAATTACTATACATTTCAAGGTCCCCTGAGTCCAAAAAAAAGTGGTTTTTGGGTATTGGTCTGTATGTGTGTGTGTATGAGTGTATGTGCGTCTGTGTACACGATATCTCATCTCCCAATTAACGGAATGACTTGAAATTTGGAAATTAAGGTCCTTACAATATAAGGATCCGACATGAATAATTTCGATCTAATGCAATTCAAGATGGCGGATAAAATGGTGAAAATGTTGTCAAAAACAGAGTTTTTTGCAATTTTCTCGAAAACGGATCCAACGATTTTGATCAAATTTATACCTAAAATACCAATTGAAAAGCTCTATCAACTGTAACAAGTCCCATATCTGTAAAAATTTCAGGAGCTCCGCCCCATCTATGCAAAGTTTGATTTTAGATTCCCAATTATCAGGCTTCAGATACAATTTAAACAAAAAAGTCCAAGTGGAAAAGATTGAGCATGGAAATCTCTACTACTATTGTTCAGTAGCATTTTCACCTAAAATTGAAAATAAGCTCAAAATTTGAGAAAATGTGATTATTCAATTGCAAACTGTTGGCAACTGTTGATTCTATTAAATCATTCACTATGAAAGAGATAGCAGACCTCGTGTGTCTACAGCGTTATTGTCCTGTCACCAGCTGGCTCAGATCTTTGAATAGTAGACTTGAGATGCGCGGGAACACTAGCGTCAGGTGATCGATCTTCATAACGGCAAGGAAAGTTGTGTGAGTGTGCCACACCAGATTTTTTTTCCTATTATTCTAGCTCTCATTCTCCCCTCTCTCTTCGAGAGCATCCACTACTTTTATTTTGCAACTCGAGTCTATACGCACAGACCACACTACCAATATCGAATTTCAATAATGGTTGTTTGTCTGTAATGCATTTAAACAAATAATATTATTGAATGTTGAAACTGTTGTGAAATTGAATAATGAATATTGCCGAAGGACTCATAATCAAGAGATTAAAGGAACAGCTACAGAGAAATGAAAAACACTCAGATAATAAGCACTGGGTCTCGTCAAAGTAGATTATCATCAGTTACAACAATAATCTTCACTTTGTTTTTCCAGTTAACATGTACCTGATTAGATAAGTAAGTTGAACCATCTCACTTGCAAATTAAAAACAGAAATTCTATACTCAATCTATAATAATCACTATCTATAGTTACACTTCTATCTCAATGATTAGACGATAGCTCAATGAAAGATGACTCTTGTCTTTACAAACAATTCATCAGGAAAATCATTTTCCATTACTACTTCACCAAGAAATGAAGCAGTGTTGTGGCCCTGCTAGATGTCAGGGAGCAGATAACAGAACAAAATTCAATAAATTTATTTTCTGGTGTCCAAACATTCCTTGAACGATAATAAGAAAGTAAGACAGAAAAATAGAAAAGTTGAAAACTGGAAGCTGTAAGTAAATATCGCATCCAGGACACTCCTTCCATAAAAGCTATTGTGATGTATAAGTATAGGTCTAGTCTAGTAGGTAGGCAATCTTGAGAATAGCTCTGTGAAATGGTAAATAGAACTAAAGAACAAAGAAATAGAGTAACACGCTGCCAACAATGCATGCAATAATATCCTACCAAAACATATCGATCACGGAATAAGCCTACACTGTTCAATGGACCATTTGTAGAGTAAATCCATTAATATTTTTGGAGATTTTTTGTTTAGAATCCCAATTTCATTAATGCAATTAATTTCTCATCACTTTTTCCTATCCTTTTTCCCTCTTTGCTCTCTCTCATTGTCTGAAGCTTCGTTTCTCTTTCTCCATCATTCTCTCTCACTCGCACCTACCTATCCATTTATCTCTCTCTTGCTGGTTCATCTTGTTTACTTACCGAAAGAAGGAAGAGCCATAGACTAGACCCACAAATAATGCTTTAGAGTGACATTGAGGTCTTTGATTACAGTGTGGGTTTTGACAAGTAGAATAAATATGCTCTGGCGTAATATATGCAGCAATATGTCACATTGTCCTACGCCATGTTTTAAGCACAGCCTTGATCCCCCACACATTGCATGATTATGCTTCTGGAACTAATAGATGAATTTGAATGTATCGTTTAATCTATATTAAATCTTTTGCAGCTGTCAGTCAAGTTCCAAGCCTCATTAATTTCAATCAAATATGATTTTGCATTGAATCAATAATAGTGATTGGAATTGAGGTGAAGACAATGCAAGGAGAGGACTAAGAATAGGTGAATTATTAACATACCGTAAGAATATTGTAAACGGATGAATGTTTGGTACTCGGTTTATAGTTGACAGAAATTTAATGAGTTTGAAAATGAGCAAAGAATAATATCATCTTGCTTGATTTAATCGTCTCTTCCATTATCCTCGCACCAGTCTAGAGGCTTCCGTGGACATCATTCACAAGAAGAAAAGCAAACATTATTAGTAGGATAAGTCAATTCTCAAATTTCAAATGTCCATATTGAAGAATATTGAAGTTCAGGTAAACCTGATTTAAAATTATGTTCAAGAAATACCTATGCATTAAAGTTTCATATAATCGTATGCTATGTATTCTAGGTACCTTGATCGTATGCAATTAAATTTCATAAGTGGATTCAATAAATTTATAAAAAAATCATAAATGAATTTCAGTAATATTTCATGAATTGTTTTTCATATCATTGTTTGAATTGGATTGTTATAACCAGAATAAAATTCATCTTACCCATGCAATTATTCTAGAGTATTGGACAGCTTAAAAATACAAAAAGTTGACGTTGTGTCACTGGAGCTTTTTAATAGCTCCCCTAATTCGTGGATTTTTGGCTCCTCGGAATAGTACAAGGAACATTTTCATTAGGTGTACCAGGAAATCTATCTGAGATAGAATGGCCTACCTGGTCTCATGCTGTAGAGCACAAAATTACGCCCAAAGGGATTCCGAAGCATACATTCAAATAAAGGGAATCGGAATATATAGTAAATTGGAAACATGAATTCCTCTAAATCCCATTTTTCCAACAATTTGTCTCGTTTTCGAAAAATCAAACTCAGGACTAAAAGAAAATAGAGAGCTCTGAATTGTATATCATTCTATTGAAATAATTATTTGTGCAACTAGTGCGCAAAGTGACAGTTTGCTGCACCGAAAGAGACGGAATGGTTTCTTGAGTGCAGCAGAGGAACTTTGCGCACGTATTTCACATTAAATTTTTCCTACAGTTACCATTGAATATGAAAAGTGGATAATTATGGGTAAAATTCCCTGAAATCCATCAAGTGTTTTTCTGTGTAATTTTTTTATTAATAAAAACCTTGATTCATTTAAAATTGAATAATGAGTAGTAAATGAATGAAGGCGGCACTCATGTGGTGGCTGTCGCTGTCATCCACTGTTGTCCACTGCCTTAATATTATAACGTGCACCACAGTCAGTGTTACCAACATAATTTTGTTTTTCCTGCACTGGTGCTCCATATAACCTACTAACTATTTTGCGTTGTCATGCTGCAAATCTGGAGTACGCAAATACTTTGCGTAGTAGAGCGGAAAAGTGATTCTTTGCGGCCTGCAATCAGTGCAGAAATGGCAACTTTTCAGGGTATCTGTGGGAAAATTATATTATTTTAAAAAAAGGTGGGAGTGTTTTTTCTGCCCGATGACAGAAAAAGTCAAAGTCGAGTGACAGAAAAGATCGATGCCCGAGGACAGATGACTCTATTTGGCGAAAATAGTAGAAAACTGAAAAAGAAGTCGAAAATCTGTAGTTTATGGGACACTCTTTAAAAAGCTCCAGGGCTAGAAGGTCAACTTTTTGTATCTAAGTGGTCCAATACTCAAAAATCATTGCACGAAAAAAATCAGCGTTTTTCCATTAAAAAGAACCTGGTGACTTGACTACATTATCGATCCCTAGTAAAAAATGTTCACTCTAGTAAACATTGAGCTGCTGTGGGCGTGTCCTGTATTGGCCAATGACAGAGCTCCAACTTCATCTGTCAACTCACGGCCAATTATATGGATCCATCCACACTATATCCAGCTGCTCGAAGTTGAAGCCTTCTGCTTACTAGAGATTGATATTGGCGTAACAGCCGAAACTAGTATCAGAGAATTGAATTGAATAAATCAGTAGATTCTACATTTCCAATTTGTTTCTATTATTTAATACTTTCTATTTTCCTACGATATTTTCCGAATTTCACAACAAACAATAAGCCTTCTGCTTACTAGAGATTGATATTGGCGTAACAGCCGAAACTAGTATCAGAGAATTGAATTGAATAAATCAGTAGATTCTACATTTCCAATTTGTTTCTATTATTTAATACTTTCTATTTTCCTACGATATTTTCCGAATTTCACAACAAACAATAAGCCTTCTGCTTACTAGAGATTGATATTGGCGTAACAGCCGAAACTAGTATCAGAGAATTGAATTGAATAAATCAGTAGATTCTACATTTCCAATTTGTTTCTATTATTTAATACTTTCTATTTTCCTACGATATTTTCCGAATTTCACAACAAACAATAATCCTTGTTTCTCTTCACATCCACTTATCTCGAGTTTTTGCATCAATATTTCATATGTATGTCTTGTCTGTGTTAATACTGTCAACTGAAGGTGAAACCAACTTAGTTGTTTACAAGTGAATTGCAGAACTGAAAAGAAGTCATCTATGAGTCACTCATCTAATCCGGTTGGTTTTAATATCTTTATTTAGGCAGATGTTTTACCTCACTAAACTAACACTATATCTCTCTCACTTACTCTCTCTCTCCTGTTCTTGGAACGTCTCATTACTTTTTCTCAATTTTTGTATCTCTCTCTCTTTGTTTTGACACGTAATATTCTAGCCACCTCTTTTTATTACACCCACAAGAAATTCTGCATTTTTCTGTTCCATTTTTAGCACTGTTCGGTCAGACTGTATTATTCAACTGTTCTCTAGTATTGTGCCAACAAAATATATCAAAGAAACAAAGCAGAAAAGAGAGATGCGCCCCTACCGAGCGCAGAGAATATAATTTGCTGACTGTCACTTATTTCTAAACGTCTTTGAAACTTCTTCTCTACCTATACTTTTTCACTGCTTTTCTACTTCACTCTCTCTCTCTTCTTCTCTCCTCCTCTACTATTCAGAGGTTTACTCCCACCTCTTCCCTGGTATGTTTCTCAAATACCTTTCTTACCACTATAAAAATAATATATTCTTCCTTTGCCTATTTCGTCTATTATTTTTCCTTGATTTGCTTCTTTACACTTCCTTCATCTCTATTTTCCTATCATTATTTTTGTCGCATACTTCCTCGCTCCGTGAATCTCATTGTACTTTTGCCTCATTCTACACTTCTTGCCTTTGTAACAAAAAATGTATCTCTCTTCTTCTTTCCCAATTTTGATTTGATTGTAAGTTATTGTTCATATTCCTTCTTCATTTCCATCTCGATGAAGTTTCAAATGGATCCCTTGTTCATTATAATCTCGATGTAGTTTCAATATGAATGTCTCTTAACTTCCATTCATATACCATTCTGTTCTTCAATTATTTTTTCAAATTTCGTTGTTTTCTTCTTCTTTTTCTTCTTCTTCTTCTTCTTCTTCTTCTTCTTCTTCTTCTTCTTCTTCTTCTTCTTCTTCTTCTTCTTCTTCTTCTTCTTCTTCTTCTTCTTCTTTTCCGTCTTCTCCGTCTTCTCTGTCTTCTTGTTTCTTCTTGTAAACTTATCCAAGCATCTCTCTCCCAAATCATCTATTCTCCATCTTCTGCTCTATTGTTACTCATATTTTGTGACAGCATATGTAGTACAATGTAACGATTGTTGCACTTGACTTTTTGCACTCTCTCTCTTTATCTTATTTATTTATTTATCTTATTTATTTATTTATTTATTTATTTATCTTATTTGAATAGTTCCAAATTTTCTTAAATAACTTAATATTATTCGTTAAAAGTGTTGATCTAATTAATTTATCATTTTAACCCATCTAAATTCAAAATTTATAGTTTTAATGTTTATTTCGGACCATAATTTTATAAAAATTGTACAAGTGAAATTCTAACCTTTTCTTGGACTTTGTCACCTATAAATTTGGAAGAAAAATAGCACAAGGACTACTTTATTATTTTATCTTCCAATGTTATTACATTAGTGTCATTTGCTTTGTAAATAAATAATAATAATAATAATAATAAATAAATCTCTATCTCTGTCTCTCTCTCGCCAAGTAAAATTATTCTTTGTTTATTACACGTAAGTCAGATAAATTGTAACAATATTCTGAGCCAAACAAATAGTAATAATATTTTGCAAGTCGAATAATGATGACAGGTGCGGTAAGCTAATCACAAGCGTGGACCGAAGCACTAATATAATTCTGTGACATCACACATTTCTGTGACCTTCACAGCTTCACAGCGGCGCTTTTCTGTGAGCGAACCGGCCTTGTTTAGGCTGGTCCAACTTTTCACATCAATATGTCATCAAACATACAACAAGCAGCCTACATGGAACACCAATATTACAAGGAAGTCCAAATATGGAGCTTTGTCTTAAAATATTTGTTTGAATAAATTTTTATCAATAACAGAGTATTGGGTGGTTCACATTGTTTTTCAGTTTGAAGGTGATATTCCAATTTACACAATTTCACAAAAATTATTATTTGTGTGAAGAGAGAACATAAACATAATCAAACGCCTGATCAACCATAATGATATCACGAATTGACCAGTGAGTATAGAATTTAATTGACTGAGCGAAGTGAGGTCTAAAGGTGCGTACAGATATACGCGCCGCGAACATGAGCAATTCACTTTTAATCAGCTGACTATATCTGTATTTTTACAGAAACGGTAAGATATAGATATAAAAAGCTTGGCATCAGCTGGTTAAAAGTGAATTGCTCATGTTCGCGGCGCGTATATCTGTACGCACCTTTAGACCTCACTTCGCTCAGTCAATTAAATTCTATACTCACTGGTCAATTCGTGATATTATTATGGTTGGGCCCTACAATATCATTATCATTACAAGTCGACGGTTTTGCATTTCTCTTTATTTATATTTATATGTTTTTATGTTTATGTTTCGCATTTACGGCGAAACGCAGCAATTGATTTTCGTTAAATTTGACAGGTATGTTCCTTTTTCAATTTCACGTTGACGTTGTCACGTTATTCTTTATATTTAAATAACGATTAGCCTCCTGCTTGGCATCAGTCGGTAAAGCATGAGATTTGATATAATTAGGTCGTGGTTTTCTAATAGTATTCAGTCTTAAAAAATCTTGATAGGCCTAGATATGGGCTTCTCCAATAACTCTTGTAATTCAATAAATAATAAATATATATAAATATGATACTTATACTATAGTGTTGAGGAATAAAAAATAAATTGCACACCATGAACGTTCATACATATATTACACAAATAATGCAAAGATCAATCGAGGCAAAAAATATATATAGAGCGATAAAAAAAAATATAATATAAAAATAGAACAATAATTGAAATCAATAAAATATCACAGGCTAAACTTTATATTCTAGATTTATGGCACGAATCATTACCATGTGCCTTTATCTTAAAATCATATGCATTCTTTTGCATGTAGCTGCGATATGCACTTGCTAATACTTGTCGACTTGGACAATTCAATTAAAAATATGTGCTTTAAGATCAGCTTGATAAATTAGCCACTAATAATCCAAATATATATATATATTAAAATCTCTAGTACTTAGTAGATTTATTTGTATCGAATATATATTTTTATCTCAGGGTGCAAGATTCGGCACCTGACGGAATAGGTAGAGCCATTCATCTAGTGAATTAGAACTATAATAAATTATTGCAAATTGTATTGCAAAAAATTAAATATTATATGCATATGTTTTAATAGCCTAGATTTTGTACTTCTTTGATTAATAGAAATTTCTGAAATATTGATCTATATTTTTCTTTCAAATAAATACCTTTAATACTAATTTTACTTGCGCAAGTATTACTCTTATTAATTTCTCAATTTATAATAAAACCCTTTCGGCGAGCTAGCTTTGATCATCAGATTAATTCGAAGCACTAGGGCGCCCATCACTAATTCAAATTTAATCACTCACGTGTCGAAAATCTTCTTGTAAGCCGCCGATGTCGATCCAACTCCATGTGGTCCGGGAATATGGTAGCCGGAATCGTCTCCTCCAAGGGGTTATAAATTTAATTAAAAATGAAAATGACTTCTGCTTCACAATAGCATCACGAAGTCTTTTAAGAAATTTAATAATTTACTTTAACTTTAACTTTTACAAAATCATTAGTAAGGTACTACGCTCTAAAATATTTGGGGTCCTCTTATGGTGGCATTGGCTGGCGAGTGCTGGTTCTTCTTTCTCAAGTTTTACAGATCCTCTTTCCGACTTTCAAATTAGCATAAAATTTAAATATCTTAGTCCTCCGCCATTAGGTTCAAATAGATCTTACAAAAAATGCCAAAATATTGCTTAGATTATATGATTAATAATTTCTTTGCATTCGAGCCATATCGATAACATAGATTATACAAAATTTTAACACAAAATCTAGTACATTTATATAAATATATAGAAATATTTTTGAATTGGCCTACAGTTGCCGCCTATTAACTGCCGTTTTACTATTGGTGCATGCAAATTTTATTCGGTATTCATGCGCCTGGTAACTCTTATTTCCTGAATACATTAAATTATTTTTATTTGGTTTTTTATTTATGCTCTTTGCATGCTAGTTAATATTCTATACATTAATATTAATTCCATGCTACCTAATAATTAGCCACGTGGACGGGTGTTTTTTCATATTGCACACCATCTGATTGCAATAAAGCTCTGCCAAGGGGTTTTGGTCAGATTCTACGTTCCTCGGTTTGATCGATCTCTAGGTCACCGATCCGTGAATACATGTACATAACCTCAATCTTCAAATATTTTATATAATAATCTATTTATGAGCAATAAACTTCCTTCAAATCCTTTTTAGGTTCTTGTACCATTTAGCCAGAACAAGCTGATGCTATCTAATCTTAGTTATTATCTATTTGGCGATATTAGCCAGTTACTTTATTTCAGACCTATTACTGTTTCTGTTAGGGCTTTTTATCTACCCAGATTTAATATGTTACACGCGCCCCTGGGTTTGAATTCAAAATATTTGAGAATCACAATGTTTTTAATGAAAACCCACCCTTCAATACATCGATATACACTATACTTATTTATAAATTATACTCTCCTACTTCTATCACAGTTCGCAGACATATTTGCTGCATCTCCTTTATACCTTTATCAAATACAATAACAAATTCTCCTCCTCAACACACATAAAATATCATAAATATAAACTTCTAAACGTACTCCTCCTGACAACACTTAAAACATAGTAATTTTTAAATTCGCCGCTTGCAGGGCCGCCAACCTAACTACACACATTTCATAATTCTCATAAATGATTCCTTTTAGACAATAATTTCGATTCACAAACTTCTGGGCTTATATCTTATAGTATTTCTTAGGTCTTAATATAAATAATTTTCTATACATCAGGTACAATACTTTTCTTTTGCTAATGGCTCTTTGGTTTTTTGGTAGCTTGTATTCACTTTAAGTCTTTTCAGGTAACAAACGTGGCATAATTAAAAGTAATAAATATAAAACATATAAATAAATATACCGACATTAATAAATATAATAAATAACAATAATAAATAACTTTTTGGGTACAGTACTTCTTTTTATAAACATATGTTCAACAGACGTCACATATTTGATTTAGGTGGCTTTGCTCAGCTGGTCGCTGTTCTACATTTCATACTGCTACATGTTACATCAGAATTTGCTGTCGAATTTCATAACTAACCTAACTGCTCAATTTTTTCTCTTAAAAAGGTAATTAACAAATTTTAATTTTACTATCCCCGCTTGTGTCCTTTTTTATCTGATGTATATAATTTAATTACATATTTAAAAATTATTCTTTTTCTTATTGCAGGCTTCTAACGGCTGGAAGGAATTAAAACACTGGATTGTTGCCACGCGGTCCTATACCAAGATTAAATTTATTAAGGAAGGTTAGTAATCGGTTTGATAATAATGTTTTCCTTGATTTCTTATCATATTTATTTCAAATTCTGTGATATGGTTTGTAGAAATTTCGTGGCTTTCCCGTATCTTTTGGTTTTCTGCTTGTAGCTGTTGTAGGCTGGCTAGGTTATCTGCTGTTGATTTGTGAGGCTGTCCTATTGATAATTTTTCTTCATGAATTTAAAGCCCTTGTATCTTGTGTATTTTTTCTTCAAATAACTCCTTGTTCCTTTAATAATAATTTCTTTTAATTGATTCAAAGCCTTCCATTTATTTTCTTTCAAGACTATCCACTTAAATTCATTATTAGGCTTCATCATCATAATAAACAATTCAATAATATAACACTTCCAATCAACACTAATAAATTCTTTCAACAATAACATGGTCTTAATTATAGCATCACTTTTCAATATTATCACAGCCATGGTAATCCACACAATACAATAAATCAAAACACTAATTAGTTCTTTAATAATATAATTTTTCCACATATAATAGCCCGGTACTCCCATTCTATTGACATTATTTCTTACTTCTTTCACCCTTATTAACCACTTTCCATTCTTCATTAGTCCATCTTCCATTTCCTTTTTGCCCATGCATGAATCCATATTTGCTTTGTTACCAGTTCCATTATTGTTATATTTCTTTGGCTATTATTCCGGTCACATCGCTGATCGGCTCTCTTAAAACGTATGTGCCGCGGATGCACGCCGTCGGTCCGCTCCTGTCCTCCTCGGTGTCGGTCCGGTGTCCTCTTCGGGCGTTTGAACCGTGCATGCGGCCGGTATGCGCGCGCGCGGTTCCTCCTTCGTCGCTTCTTCCGCCTCCGGGCCTTGCGATGCATGTTCTCCCGAATGCCGTCCTCTCTGTCCTGATGTCGGCCGTCCGGTGTCCTCGGGCGCTTCCGTCTCCGGGCCTTGCGGTGGTCGCTCCTCTTGTCCTGGATGCCATCCTCTCGTTCTTCCATGGGGTCCTTGGTTGCTTCGGTGGTGTCCTTGATAAGCGGTTGTAGGTTCGGTGCGCGGATCTGTTACATTTTCAGTTTGTTCTATATTCATCAACTCCTTAATTATAGCATGATCCTGGTGGCTGTTTATATTTAGCAGTGACTCTTCGGTGGCGGGTTGCTCTTCGTTGGGGAACAATATACTTAGAATAGGTTGATGTTTGCGGCTGGCTTTAATTGCATGTTTGGCGGCGGTTTTTGTAGTAGGCTGTCTTGTATTGGCTTCGGTTCTTCTAATAATATTTTCGGTAAATCATTTCTAAAGGTGGTGTATGATGTTGAAATATCCTGCTTTTCTTGGTTTGTTTCATTTGAGCTTGTGCTTGTTATATCGGGGGTATCATATAGTCCTGGTTTATTAGCTGTAGTTTTCTGTATATCTGGTGGCGGGTCGTTGGGTGCTGGGTTCCGGGTTTTTTGTTGATTCAATCCTATTGCATGTGCTAATGTATAATTTGTACTTACTTGTTGAGGTGGCGGTTTATAATTTCTGTTGTAATTGTTTTGTGTGTGATTATTATGTGAGTTTAATCGATCACGGCCATCATAGTGATTCTTACGATTGCTCTGCTGGGCATAGTGGTTGGTTGTGCGATTTTGAAATTTTTCATTATTCCAATTACCATTTTGCCTGTGCTCATAGCGGCGTTCAAATTGAGGAGCAGATCGGTAGCGATCATATGATACCGGTTCATAATTTTGGCTGTTATGCTGATTAAATTTTGAATTATGTTGATTTGGTGCGTATCTCTGGTCTGAGCGGTGGTTTGATATTGCCATTGCAGACTGTATGCCATATAAATGATTTATCAGCTGCTTACAATCAGTAATGGGTTGTGTGGCGAGTGCCATTCTAACTTGATACGGTAGCTTCTTTAAAATAATACTTGCTAATGCCGATTCATTAATGGGCTCGCTCAATTGAGAATTTTTAAACTGTAGGGCAGTGACGAAAGTGGTACATGCACCGTCTAAGTTAGGGTTGAAATCGCATGATATGATGTCCGCTAGCACGTCCAACTGTTTACTTCTGCTCCAATACTGTTCCAGGAAGACAGCTACAAACTCATCCAATGATGTAAATTCATGGGCTCTACTCCGAAAGAACATCAGGGGTTCGCCAATCAATAAATTAGTCAAACGAAGACGCCAAAAATTCCAAGAGGTAGGTGCAAGAGTTTGTACTAATTTTATCTGATCAATGAATGGTTGAGGTTGCAAATGGCGATCAGTATTATCAAATTTTCCTAGTCCTTGTAATATACTATGTACGTTGAGGTTGTCTGTTTGAATCCCTTGAGGTTGTTGTTGAATATGATTTTCCAATGCTATTATTTTTTCCTGTGTTATCTGCCATTGACTATTATGTGTAATTTTATTTGCGTTTATTTCTTGATTTAATTGAGTCAGAGTGGATTTTTGAATTAGTAGAGTTCCATTTAAAGCTTTACAGGTTTCAGTATTTTGATTGATGCTACCTTGCAGTTGGTTCATTTTTGTGGACATATTAATCTGTTTGTTTTGTATTTCTTTAATATTGTTAATATTTTTGTCAACTGTAGTTGTTAAGTTTTGATTGGCAACGGTAATTTGTTTGTGGATTTCTTGGTGGCAATCGGCCTTAATGTTATTTGTTATATCCTGAATAGGTGTAGTGATTTGTGTAGTTAGGTTATCTATCCTTTCATTGAGTTCACATGTAACCGTATCCAACCTTTCCGATAATCCTGCCGTAACTTTATCCTGACTTTCTTTTTGTAGGGTTATCATTGCTTTTAATTCTTCCCTATGATTCTCTACTTTAGTTTCAATATTATCCAACCGTTGTTCTACTGATTTTATAGCGCCTGCGGTCTCTTTCATACCCTGTTCCACTGTTTGTTTATTTTCCTCTTTTACTGTAGCAATCTCTTTTTTAATCTCCTGCATCATATTATCCATTGTTTTTTGTAACATAATGTTGAAAGTGCTACTAGTTTGTTCCATTATTACCTTTTGAAGCGGATCTAATTCTGTGATTGAAAATATACTTTGTTTACTCAGGTGTGACTCGGCCTCCGGCGATGCGGGTTCTGCAGGCTGCTCCTCGCCCCCTTCAAAGTTGATCTCTACTATCCGTTGATTCAATGGTGTGTCAGCGGCGTCGATTCGAGTGGATGATAGAGGTTGCAGACCTGGTGGATCGAAGACTATCGACCCGACGCTTCCTGGTTCCCTTTCTCGTGGCGTATTGGCATCTACCGTGGTGGGGTTTGATGTGCTTGGAGTCGACAAAGTGGGATCTGTGCAACCGCCGTACATATATGAAACTTCAGAGTTTGCGGGAGTGTGATTCATTATGTCAAATATGATAAATGCTAATTAAACAGTGATAAAAATGATAAGCGAAAATGCTTAAAAAAGAGACACAAACCGGGACTTACAGTGAACAGTGATGTGTAAAGTGTTTGGATACTCTTACAACAAGGTATTTATACTTAAGTTTTTTATAATGCTCTAGCGCCCCCAATGTTTTGTTGATTTATTCTTGGCTAGTTTACAGGCTGTGACTTATTTTCCAACCGGCTTAAACACATAATATATTTTTGACTAGAAAGTAATAGCAGTTTAGGCTTGTAAAATATAATCTCTCTCTATAGACATGTATTTTTCACAGTACTAATAATATAAAATTTTCTTTAAAACATATAATTTCTCTTATTTAAAGCTATTGATTCCCCAAAAAGTAATACAAATTTCCCTTCGCCAGTTTTCCTCACAACTCGTATAAGTTATCTATAATTTTCAATATGGTTATTGACTTAATTTCAAATAATTATTCGATGAGCTTGGCTCTCATCATCAGTCCCACGTTGGTACGGCATGTCTTTATGTCACGTTATTCTTTATATTTAAATAACGATTAGCCTCCTGCTTGGCATCAGTCGGTAAAGCATGAGATTTGATATAATTAGGTCGTGGTTTTCTAATAGTATTCAGTCTTAAAAAATCTTGATAGGCCTAGATATGGGCTTCTCCTATAACTCTTGTAATTCAATAAATAATAAATATATATAAATGATACTTATACTATAGTGTTGAGGAATAAAAAATAAATTGCACACCATGAAAGTTCATACATATATTACACAAATAATGCAAAAATAGATCGAGGCAAAAAATATAAAGAGCGATAAAAAAAATATAATATAAAAATAGAACAATAATTGAAATCAGTAAAATATCACAGGCTAAACTTTATATTCTAGATTTATGGCACGAATCATTACCATGTGCCTTTATCTTAAAATCATATGCATTCTTTTGCATGTAGCTGCGATATGCACTTGCTAATACTTGTCGACTTGGACAATTCAATTAAAAATATGTGCTTTAAGATCAGCTTGATAAATTAGCCACTAATAATCCAAATATATATATATATATTAAAATCTCTAGTACTTAGTAGATTTATTTGTATCGAATATATATTTTTATCTCAGGGTGCAAGATTCGGCACCTGACGGAATAGGTAGAGCCATTCATCTAGTGAATTAGAACTATAATAAATTATCGCAAATTGTATTGCAAAAATTAAATATATATGCATATGTTTTAATAGCCTAGATTTTGTACTTCTTTGATTAATAGAAATTTCTGAAATATTGATCTATATTTTTCTTTCAAATAAATACCTTTAATACTAATTTTACTTGCGCAAGTATTACTCTTATTAATTTCTCAATTTATAATAAAACCCTTTCGGCGAGCTAGCTTTGATCATCAGATTAATTCGAAGCACTAGGGCGCCCATCACTAATTCAAATTTAATCACTCACGTGTCGAAAATCTTCTTGTAAGCCGCCGATGTCGATCCAACTCCATGTGGTCCGGGAATATGGTAGCCGGAATCGTCTCCTCCAAGGGGTTATAAATTTAATTAAAAATGAAAATGACTTCTGCTTCACAATAGCATCACGAAGTCTTTTAAGAAATTTAATAATTTACTTTAACTTTAACTTTTACAAAATCATTAGTAAGGTACTACGCTCTAAAATATTTGGGGTCCTCTTATGGTGGCATTTGGCTGGCGAGTGCTGGTTCTTCTTTCTCAAGTTTTACAGATCCTCTTTCCGACTTTCAAATTAGCATAAAATTTAAATATCTTAGTCCTCCGCCATTAGGTTCAAATAGATCTTACAAAAAATGCCAAAATATTGCTTAGATTATATGATTAATAATTTCTTTGCATTCGAGCCATATCGATAACATAGATTACACAAATTTTAACACAAAATCTAGTACATTTATATAAATATATAGAAATATTTTTGAATTGGCCTACAGTTGCCGCCTATTAACTGCCGTTTTACTATTGGTGCATGCAAATTTTATTCGGTATTCATGCGCCTGGTAACTCTTATTTCCTGAATACATTAAATTATTTTTATTTGGTTTTTTATTTATGCTCTTTGCATGCTAGTTAATATTCTATACATTAATATTAATTCCATGCTACCTAATAATTAGCCACGTGGACGGGTGTTTTTTCATATTGCACACCATCTGATTGCAATAAAGCTCTGCCAAGGGGTTTTGGTCAGATTCTACGTTCCTCGGTTTGATCGATCTCTAGGTCACCGATCCGTGAATACATGTACATAACCTCAATCTTCAAATATTTTATATAATAATCTATTTATGAGCAATAAACTTCCTTCAAATCCTTTTTAGGTTCTTGTACCATTTAGCCAGAACAAGCTGATGCTATCTAATCTTAGTTATTATCTATTTGGCGATATTAGCCAGTTACTTTATTTCAGACCTATTACTGTTTCTGTTAGGGCTTTTTATCTACCCAGATTTAATATGTTACAACGTATATACAAGGTTTTTGGAAATTTTGCATTTCAAGGATAATATAATAGGAAAAGGAGCCTCCTCCATACGCCAATATTAGAGTAAAAATCAGACTATAGAATTATTTATCATAGATCAGGTGTCGAGTGGATTATAAATTGCATTCAATGACGCATGCAATTCAATATCTCAATGCAACTTATTGAAAACACAGTATGGACTATTAATTGCATGCAGTGAGGCATGCAATTGATAACTTGAAGTAGCATAGTATTTTCTCCCGACGTTTCTCTGCTTTCAACTCGGTAAGCTTTTGATGGTAGCAGCATAGCTGTTCATACAACGATATCTCGCCGACACGACAGGACAGGTCTGAATTCACTCTGAAGGACAGTATTAGAGGAGACTGTGGTTTATAACTGCAAGAGGTCTACTGTTCACAAAACTACTAGTATCGAATGTAGAATGAATAGAATATAGGATATATATGAATATTGAATATAGAATTAAATTTTAGTCTCACTGCAATTGACTCAATGTGTATCAACTTATACTGCATCATTGTGTAGAAGAATAGAATGGAAGAATAGAAAGACTGCTTCATTATTCAAGTTAAAACAATACAATGTGATATACATAGCCTACACACATTTTAGTGTATGCTTGGAAAATGAATGATGAATGTAAAAAAACACACTGCAGCTTTTTTATCTTTCCACCACTCTCACTACTGGAAGCTAACTCAGTTTGTTCATGCTTATATAAGAAATAATGAACTAGAATCGAAAAACTTTATTTATTTTGAATGAATGCACAGATTTGTGAATATGTGATAGCAATCTAACAAACACCCATACACTAATTTCAATTTTTGTTTCCAAAAGAAATGACCTAACAATCATCAACACGATAAGTAAATGACAGACGAAACTGACACATCTTGTCAAACGTTCAAAAATCAACCTAAGTTCGTTATTTTGTTATTTCTTGCTGAACTGCCTACTCGATTTCCTAAATTTTGTGCGACATTGTTCGACTGTCGCCTTCTAGTGAAGATCGATATTGAAATTTGGGGCCAGGGACAAATCCAAATTGTCCACCCACTTTGCTTTGTGTTGACATTTTTCTGATCAAAACCATGTTCTCTATGAAAGAAACCATCGATTTAAACTGGCCTTTTTCAAGACTGTGATTTGACCCATTTTACTTTAATGCGTTCCATTCATCTACTATTCATTTTTATTTCTGTTTCTTTGCCCGAACTTATACTGTAAATGGATATTTATACTTATATAAGTATAAAAGTATATAAGTATATTTGGATTTGAACTTATACTGTATATATTAACTACCTAGTAGTATCTATAAGGACTTTCCATCAATACTATCCAATGAGCCGTTAGATTTATCTGGTATTGAAATGTTTTCTAATCTAGAAGAATCTAAGAAGCTTTGTGCTTTCTTGCTTGTTGTCGCGTTGCTTTTTTTGAAAACAAGACAAATTCACCTTTGAAAATTATTTCCTTCACATAATATATCTCAATAATTCAAGACTAATACAAATAATAATACACACGTGAATGATGTGTTTATTGTTGTAATTTTTCAATGATTCTAATCATGGCTTACTTTAGATAACATGGATCTATCTATAGTAGGCTATGTTTCAATCCAAATCATCAACATCAAAAGAATATCCATACTATTCAAAACATACATCATAAGCCTAGACGAATTATATATATTATTCATCTTGTTATAGTTTGGACGAATTAGACTCTTTTCGTTATCAATTGGTTGGCCATACACTTTTTATTTTCAAGAGGAAAATGAAATCTATATATATAAAAGCGAAATGGCACTCACTCACTCACTCACTCACTCGCATAACTAAAAATCTACCGGACCAAAAACGTTCAAATTTGGTAGGTATGTTCAGTTGGCCCTTTAGAGGCGCACTAAGAACGGATTTGGCAATATTTTAACTTTAAGGGTTGTTTTTAAGGGTTTAAAGTTCGTCTTTTAGCATGTATATTCTTCTTCTCCCAATCTCTTAATTATAATTGAAATTTCCATATCATATGTTACTATAGAACTATAATCTAGATAGAGTACCTCTTCGAAACAGTTGTTAACTGGCAACTAAATTAATAATTTTGTCAGGTTGGCATTAAGTTGAGTTGACTTTCAAGAACAGTATTATGATCCATTTCCCATTTCTTTTTTCCAATTTTAAGTTAGACTCCCCCAAGCAATAGTAGGTGGTGGAAGGTTTCTGACTCATAGATCATTTAGAATCTAGGACTTGTTATTACTAATGAATAAACAAATTCCTCCTGTTTTTCAACACATTCTTGGAACTGGAGTTGCTTCACACTGAAATTTCAAAAGCAAACAAAACAACCGTACTCTCAGCTTCTTCCTTCTTTCTCCTTCTCTCTCTCTCTCTCTCTATTAATACTTTTCAGTTTCTCTAGCTCTTTCTCTCATTGTTTATCTTGCACCCTCTCAATCTTTCTCTTATCGTAACTCATTATATTTCACTTGCACGTTTTTCTAGTTAACTTCCACTCTTTTTAACTTTCTTATCACTCTAAATCCCTAGTTCACTCACTCTAGTTCCTCTCAAACACTACTTTCTCTCTCCTATATGACTTCTCAAAATGTTGCCCTCTCTCTTCTCAAGATTTTTTTCTCTCTCTCACTTGGAGACCCAAAAATAGCCCTCAACGGCCCCTTTGCCGACAAGCTTTCGCCGATTTCCAAGTCTCCGCTAAGTTTAGATCCCTGAACGGACACGAAATCAAAAGCAAATGGAAGAATCGGGAAAGCAAAACAGGATAGAAAAGAGTGACAGACATGGAGACCAGTGGAGAGTGGGATTTCTCCAAAAGATTGATGTCTGTTGATCTTTTCTGGAATTCTCTGTCAGTCACCAGTTAGCAACTCATGTTGTCAGAGATCACATTGTTAAAAATGTTAGAGACCAGGCTTTAAAAATGTAATGCGGGGTTCAATGCTTCAATCTCACTGAGGCCGTCTTGTGAAACTTATTTACAAATTAATAGTTAATTATCAATATTCTTGTTTTATATGAAAGCTACAAAAGTTGACTCGTAAATTATTAGTCATTTAGTCAACTCGAAATGTTGGAGTGAACAATTATTATTAAACGAAAATCCCAATTAAATGCTGTAAATCACCCCGAAGACTTCTGCTACTGCAAATATTGACAACAGGGTAAACAGCTAGATGGAAATTCGATTTAATTTCGACTGCAAATATTGACAACAGGGTAGACAGCTAGATGGAAATTCGATTTAATTTCGACTGCAAATATTGACAACAGGGTAAACAGCTAGATGGAAATTCGATTTAATTTCGACTGCAAATATTGACAACAGGGTAGACAGCTAGATGGAAATTCGATTTAATTTCGACTGCAAATATTGACAACAGGGTAAACAGCTAGATGGAAATTCGATTTAATTTCGACTGCAAATATTGACAACAGGGTAGACAGCTAGATGGAAATTCGATTTGATTTCGATGGAATTTTCATCTAGCTGTTTACCCTGTTGTCAATATTTGCAGTAGCAGAAGTCTTCGGGGTGATTTACAGCATTTAATTGGGATTTTCGTTCAATAATATTTATTCATTAATTAGCATTTGAACAAATGCAACTTCCAATTTATTCCCATCTGTAGTTGGAGTGAACCTTGAATAATTCAAAATTATTGAACTGAAGTTTATTCAATTCTAATGATTATATTTTTTTATTGAAATTTATATGGAAAAAGTTTGAGTTAAATGGGTTACGAATAAAGTATCGGTACGGGAGAACAATATCCGAATGAACTATGCAGAACCAGCTTATCAGAATTCTAAATTCTAAACCGATTTCTCCAGATAAATTATGATTCATTGTGTCATTTACCAGTGAAGCGAATTTATAAATTGGATAGATATTTTCTACCGTCGATTTTATGTATATAAAAAATCACAAAACTTGTTTGAAAAAACATCACGTGAAAATTAGTGTGGTCATAGGGTTTTACCATAAACTCCGTGATGCAGCTGCAATGAGTTGGAAACAATTTTCTTATGAAACTTCTAATTCAGCTTCTGTAAAGATACTACCAAATCATTTATCTTATTGGAAAAAATATATTCACAGAAATTGTCAACACATTATCTACAAATAATGTTTAGAAACATTATTTTATTGTAAAACTAAGCATTAAGCTGAAATAGCGGCTTGCCCTACAGGCAAAATCATTTCCAAGATCCAAAGCGAAAAGCTGAACTACCAAGCAGAGTTGAAAGAGAAATTGAGAGGCACTCCTGCTGACTGGTGGTAGGAGTCTGCACTAGACAACTCACTTGTGAACAGCAAGCAGCATCTAGCGGCAAATAATACAACTAAATCGACGTGAGGCTACCTATAAGTAGTCCACTCAATATAGACATAAAAATGAGGTATAAAAATGAGGGTGTACTTGCAATTATTTATATTGTAGTTTTGATTTGTTAATATGATATTTGGATAAATGAGAGAAGTCCAGAACCAAATTCTTCATCCAGAATTTACTTGTGCTGGATACAGGATGGCCAAAAAACCTTATATTTTCGGTTCATTTACCAGTTTTCAGCTATTTCTGCCAAATCCAGTAATCGGACAGAGAAATTTGTTTTTTTTTTTAGATTATAGAATTCTGAATAGAATGAGGTTATTCGGAACTCTCTATCTCCAATGAGTACTGAGTTATAACTTTTCAAAAACGAGTAACATTTTTGAGAAAAAATCAATTTTGATGAATTTTAGTTTTCGATCAACAATATTTTCTGATTGTTACCATTCAGATATATAATTCAAAATCCCTCGGGGCGTATTTTTGTGCTCTACAATCTGCAATCGGGTGGAGCGCTCTATATCATATAGATTTCCAGGTACACCTGACAACAATGCTCCTTGTATTGTGAAAAACACCTAATTTCCAGCTTCAACCATCATCACCAACTTCATTGCTCTCACATTGATATTCCGCACAATGATAATAAGTTCATGAGATTATGTTCTATGAGAAACACCCGTTAGATACACTCCATTTTAGTATTTCCTAGTGAAGAGGCGCGCATATGACACCTCAAGGATCAAAATTTCAATCACTTATAACTTTTGACACGATGCTTAAATTTCATCGTACTACACTTCATTCTTCTCGGCTCGTCAAGGAGGTCGAAAAGTATGCATCATAAGTCAAATTCGGTCGAAAAATGAAAAATTTATTGTTGAGTGTACAAAGCCCAATACAAAAAAATGGCCAATTTCTATATTCTAAAAACCTCGAAGTAGATGGAAAGCGCACATTGACAGAATGTCAACCAGTAAAATCCGTATGAATACTCTCAATTACAAATCAGCAGGTAAGAGAGCCCTTAGGAGACCAAGGAAGGGGTGATCTCAAAACTAAGCATGATCTTCCTCAAAACTAAGTAACTTTCGAGAGCACTGGGATGACAACAATGTATGACGACATGTGTGTGTACACACATGTTCATCATGCATGTCCTGTTGTTAGTGGTCAGCCTTACTTTAGATCTCAAATTTTAGAGGGAGGGGATAAAAACATTTTTCCAAATAATGGGGGGATGTGTCCCCCTCTGTCCACAGTGGAGATTACACCCGTTGATCATAACTGGTGAATTTTGAGGATAAATTTTACTCTTTGGTAAATTTGACTCTCACAAGTAGGCCTATTGCATAGCTGCAGTCATTGTGAAAGTTTATTCTTGAGATTACTATGATAGATATTCTACTTTTTGCCGCTAGATGATGTTAGCGGTCCACAAGTGAGCACTGTAGTACACAATTTTGTCGCTAGGCAGCAGCTTCCTTCAAATTTTCAACTTGGATTCAGCACTTCCTTTGAATTAAAGAAAAGGCTTGCATTTGGGCAAGCATTTCAACTCTCAACAACACTATTATTTTAAATTATGCTTCTTTTTGTGTTGATATGCTCAAGTTTCCGTCTATATTGTCTACAGTTTTATAATAGAATTCTAAATTTTCCGGACGTGGATTAGTGATTCTGATGTTTTGATCCACTGATATTTTGTTTTGTGTTTCTGGCTTTCTAAAATCAAAAGAAACGTCTTGAAAATAAAATCTTAGCCCATCTATCTGTACCCACTGTCCTCGCACTTTAGTAATACAGTTCAGTATGCTGCTATAGATTGCAGCACTTCATGGCTTAGTTTTACACAGCACAACACATCTACACTGCATAATGTTATTATTGAAAATCTCCTCGAGTTATTAAAGCTCTTCCAATAGATAGAACCAAACTGTTCTCACGTTTTAATGTCAGCATCTGATTAACATTAATTGTTTGTTCGCTTGTCTGTCATTGGAGAAAGCTGATAACTTTATCCTTTTCCAACTCAGCGACGTTGTCAAATTGTTGGGATTGTTTGGAGGCTATATGTAGATATATAATGAAACACAGTAAAACTTATCAAGTACCCTTCTATTTTATCACAACACAGCTAGTTTCAATTCTTCAAACTCTTCAAAAGCCATTAGCTCTGAAATAAAAGGGTACTTCATATCTTTTGTCCAAATCTTGTAATCATCAAGTCTGTGTTGTATTAAGTCTTGTGATTTGGGTCTGTATTTGTTGTATAGTTTATTGAGGAAATAAACTCTTATTGCGTTTCAATAATTTCAGTAGCCCTGAAAAGAAAGTGAGGCAGTGTGGTAATGTCAGTATGTACAGTTTTTTACTCACAAATACATTATGTAATATCAGTACTTTGATGGTTTTTATTACTGTAGTAGTTGACGACACCACAGCTTGTGATGATAAACTTCTCAGTATTCTTTTATTCATTCCTTAATTGAATTGTCGACTCATATTAGGAACTGCAGTATTGAGAAGCTCTATTCATGAAATTTATTTCTGGATTTTCAAGAATTACAAACAATATAAGCCTCTACTTTGCTTATTCCTAGATATTAACTAACCAATTAAATTTTCAACGAAAAGGATAATCACATTTAAAGAACTCAATTACCAGAAATATGAGCTCGCATTTGAAGAGGTGCTAAAACAAATGAGATAGATCGCAGAAGATGATTGGATTGTTGAGAGAGCAGCAGTCAGTAATCGGATCAATTTGGAGCGATATTCGCGAAAGAAGTGAAGTTGGAGACTTTTGAAATCGGATCAATGCAGGGATGTCATTGAAGGGGCACTTGATTGTGTGTACTTAATAAAATATGAGCAAAAAGAGTTGAAGAAGAATCTGCTAAGAGTGAAGCGGGGGGAGGAGGAAACGAGCTGGGAAAGAAGGAGGACGAGTAGGAGGCGGTGATGAAGAAAAAAGAGGAGGAGAGTACATAAAGCTGAATGACGGTCGTACTAATGAGATTACACCAATTTTAATCTGGATATTCAATCGGATAGAATGAAGCTCTCATTTTGCCGTCTATGCCTGTACGGTAGTCATTATTTTTTAAATCGTATTGCTCCGTTCCCTTTCTTCTCTCTCCTTTTAGTTATGCTCTTGAAACCCTTCTGCAACTTTCTTCGTCACCAGCAAAATTCTTCTCTGTTATAATTCAGTTTAACTTTTATTCATTTTTCATATTTTTTTCAACTTCATGTATTTAGTGCTCTTCATTGTTCGTTATCTTGTTCTCATTTTCTTCTCTGTCCCCTCTAGTCTATCCTCTGTTTCATTATTACTTCTTTTCATGTTTTTCAAAACTTCAAGTTTTAATTCACATATTCCTACTAACATATTCCTACTAAAAATCCGGAAAAATAATCAATTAATCAATTAAATTTAAATTTAATTTTGCTTAACCACTTCTCTCTTCATCTCATACTTCTCTAATTGACAATATTCCTTACTCTATTCTAAAATTACTTAAAATTCATAATATTAATTATTTTGAATTAACTCTATTTTCTAATACATTTTTTTCAGTTTCTTTTTATTCAATCTCCCTCTTCCTATCCATCGATGTTCTACTCCTTTCCTTCCTTTCTCTATTCCTGAACTGTCTATGTATTATTTCTAAAAACGTTTCGCACCGTTCTCATTTTATGATTTTCCTTCATTCTTGGATTCATTGTTCTGGTTCCTTTACTCCTCCTGCTCTCTGTCCTCTGCCCTCTGTCCCTGCTCTCTGTTCATCTTAATAAAGGCAGCTAATCAATCAATCAATCAATTGATCAATTACTCAATAAATCAATCAATGAAAAAATAATCTTTCCCCACTTCTCCTAATTCCTTCTGTCTCTTTTCTCTCTTAACCAAATAAATTCTCTTGTTGTTTCTGAAGTGTCTCATCCTTATTCATAGATGGCAACAAATAAGATATTGCATTTGATCAAATGCTAATGAATAGATGAGAATAATTAATAAACTCAACTCCAAATTTAGGTTGCATTGAATTAAAAAGTGATTGAAAGAATTTAATTTAGATCTGATAATTCATCATCCTTATCTATTCAATTTTTGCTACATTCCTTTTCGGTATTTCCAAGTACTATTTTATCTGCAGCCTCTGCTTTTCCCGTACTCCTCTGTATTTCCTAAGGTTTTCTCATCTCCTTTAATTCATCTTTCTTCTTTTCCTCCTCCTACATCTCTTCCGGTAGTGTGTTGATGGAAGGGAAATTATTTTATATCCTTTCCAGAGAGTTGATGATTATTTGTTGAAACACCGCCGATTTATGTAGTTACATTACATTATATTATATTATATTACCTATAGTAAATTTGCATTCATTGTAAATGCAGCTTTAATTTATATTAAGGAGAATATATGAGTAGTGTATAATCCAGCATGAAAGAATAACTCAAATCTAATCTAATCTTCTTGGTTTTTTCTTTGTCTCCTCCTTCTCCTCTGTCTCCACCACCACTTCCTCCTCCCACCCACCACTCATCACCTTCTTCCCTTCTCCCTTTCCTTCTTCACCTCCTCTCCTTCCACGTCATACTTTTTTCCAAAATAAGCATTCCCTTTCTCCTAAGCGTAAAACCCTGCTCCAAGATTATTAGAGCAGTTTTCGAGGGGAATCGAATCAGCGAAAGTCCTCTCGTTAACTGGCGATATCTCAAGATAGATTTTCCATTTAAAAAAGGAAAAACGACTGAGAAAATGTTCCGCGAAGCTCTTTTCTCGCCTTGCCGGAAAAACAAGACGAATTGAAATGATTATGATAGGGATTTATCGTGTAATAAGATTGTCTCTTAGCAGCGTCGATCTCATTTAGTTCAGACTCGCCCGCTTCAATAAATCCACTAATTAGATAGCACTTGACAGGATTAATTGTGTTTTCTAGTAGAAAATGGGCGCGAATTAATACTGAATTGAATCCTCTGGGCTTGAAGAATAATGATAATTAGGACATGATTTGATTATAAATTGATGTCTATTAATCCTATAACTAGAGAGATGAATATAATATAAGAGGAGGACGAGGAGGTGGAGTTGAAGGAGGAGGAGGAGGAGTAGGAGGAGGAGGATGAGGAGGAGGCGAAGGAAGATGAGGAGGAGTGCTGTTCTAAGAACACGGAACTGATTTTTGTAGCTCATTGATGTTAATTTTCCTCTAAAAGAATTTTGGAGAATGTTGAGAAAAACTCTACTCAAATTCATTATCTTAATAAAGTTATCAAATTGATTCAATTATTGCAGAATAAAAAAATGCATTAAGTTTTCATGGCCTTACAATCAACTTAAGAGATCTCTCAATGTGTGAGCATGTACTAGAAGAACTGGAGCTTTCTTTTAGTGTTAATTTAAAAATATCCATATATTTTATGAGGAATATTCTGAAAATTTTGTTTTTGGGAGAATATAGGAAATCTATGCTATTGTTGATGTTTATGTCTTATGTTATAGCTTTGCCTGGGAACTTAATCCAAGAATATTTCATTTGACGACTCATCCATCCATCATGATTATTTTTTGTACACAATACATGTGTACCGGTATTAATAGGTACTATCTCATATGAATTTGATCAATACCATATATCAATCAATTATCAATGACTGTGACATTGTTCAGCTCATGGTTGAAGTTAGCAAAAAATATTTTAAGATGGCAAGAAAATATATTCGAAGATCAAATGTTTTAAATTCAAGCCTCCAGCATTATAATTCTGAATAACTGCATATTCAGAGAATTCATTTCTGGTGAATATTTCTATATATTTTTATAAATCTAAAATAGCCTCTATTGTATTTCATCGGAAAAATTTAGGTGTCAATGCAATGATTGGAACACATCTTTCTCAAACATTTTTAATAAAATGTACAAGCTCATAAACATGCATTTTTCAATAAAATGAGATCTTTTCCATCTTTTCTTTCTTTTTACAACAAATATTCCAAGAACTCTAACAAGCATTGGAACCAATATAATTACAAAGTAACTGCCAAAACATAAAATTTAGAATAGAGTTAAATTTTAACATTATTTACAAATTGAAACTATCAATAGATACAATTTTTGTTATTCTAGAGACAGGGATAAAGCTATCTAGCAATAACCGAACATATTATTTATATCTCTATATTTACAAGATGATAACAAGAATAAAGGATTTGACAAAGAAGGCAATATTATTTAGACATATCTCATTTGTAGTTTTCTAATAATTCGATGGAAATGGATAAAGTAAATATTCATAGAGCACATACCAATTTATAATATACAGCACAAGTCTTGTGAATTCTTATTATATGACTAAAATTGCTACTCTATTTACATCCATAATCTTTTCAGCTTTGTGAATTTCCTACTTGTCAGAATCACAATAACTACATTCTTCCTAAGGAGATGAGTGTGTTTATCTTTGTAGATTAAACTTATTTTATGTCGAATTATCATATCAGTCACTGCAACCATTCAAATGAAGATTATTGTCATTCTGTTAAATGGGGATTAACTGATCTGTTAGTTAATTTGAATTCACTCAATAATAAAATTTTATCACCATATTATTATTACCTGTCCATCAATTTGGATTATTATTTATTACAAACAGTTCCTGAAATTGAATGATACTCAATTTGGACAGTGTAGAGAGTTTTTTGACACGTATAAAGTTTGAATTCAAACCAATCAACTCCAATAGCTCCTTATTACTGTATTTCAAATATAATTTGTAACATATATTATGATATTTCTCATTTCCACTTTGAACTCATTATTTTTTTATTCACTCATAAATTTCTATCCAAATTTGGGAAGGGACGAGTTTTGGGCTTTAAGCCTGTTGTTCCTTTCCCAATCATTCATAGTTGAGAATTATATTGTAGCCAATCTATCAATGTATAAATAAATAAAGTTGAAATAGTAAGAGATTACATTTTCCAACAAACGAACAAATATACAATCGTATATACTAAATAAATCTATAACTTACAATTCGAAAATGACTAGATTTTTCATGATAAAATATTTAGCCGATAACAAAAATAGCATCATAAATTCACAACATACAATTTTTCCCAACAAATAATACATTTTTACGCACTTTGTATTCGAAATAGGCCTACTCGTTTTTCAGATTGTTTGTTTCTACAGACTTTGCAATTTCCTAAAATTAGGAAGTTTAGAAATTTTTGAGGTATAGAGGAATCTCAGAGGAAGGTAATGTGAGAATCATGAATACTATGTTAAAGTATAAAACAAATTATTGTAGCACACAATCCAGGAACTCCAAAGTTGAAGTATTTCCATCCACCTGGTTAGTGATACTTCGGTAAGAGTGTGTTTGGTTTTTCAAATGACTGATTGCCAATCTGCCATCAATATATTTTGACAATGTATTCAATGAATGATTACACATGTTGACACAATCAGAACGAAGATGGCAATGCAAGAAAGTCACTAACCAAAGAGTGAATATTTTCTAATTTCAATTTCCTCAAATTGCGTACCGAACAGTAGCCTATTATACTGTATTCAAACATCTAAAGGGCATCAACAATGGAATCATCATTATGAAATGAAATTTCATGTTCCATGAGATGAATTGAAACTTTTGCATGATATAAAAGTTGAAAGTATTATTTAAAATACGAATACATGAATGGGATAAAATGTAATACTGAGATTGACTTAAAAAAAACAATTCTCAAACACACTGAAATCTATGGATCGATTATATTTTCTATTTGCTCATATTGCATGACTTGCATTATACAAGTTGAAAGAAATTAGTAGAAAGATTGTTAAATAGAGACTAACTGTGAAATTTTGAATTTCTACCAAATTATCTAGTGTGATCACAACATCACAACCAATTAATATTCAACAACCATTGCAATTTTAAACAGTCTAACATAAGTTACAATCATTCCTCATCTTGCACATAAATTTTATAGGTGCCAAATCATCCAAAAATATGAAATCTAACAAGAATTTACATTAATACTGACCTATGGGTCATGTTCACTTATATATTGCCCACATATGATACAGTCTCACATAATTATTCTAAATTGTTTGATGTTTCAAACACTCATGTCCGGTTTCACAAAGCTCGGTCAAGATAATATATTTGAACATTTTAAACCCTATACACACACCAAACATTATCATGATACCTCATCATATCTACAATATCATTCACACACTTAATCATTGTCGAGTTAGTACAGTACATCTACCACTAACATTAAAGAGTGATGCCACTGATTTTAAGGCAGCTCCAAACGCTCAAAGTTATAATCAATTCACAATCTACAATTAAAAATCTTAATTTTTTGGTCAGAAAATTGTAGTGGTTCGGAAATTTGATAGGTTTTAGAACCCAAAAATAAACAAACCGTAAGTTCATGGTTTGACGATAAGTTTGAACGTATTTAGCCTATAGATTATCAATAATTTTGTCCAGTTTCAAAAGTTATAATTTTGAGCGTTTAGACTGGCATTTAGAGCTCATAAAATATGAATCAGAACATTCACACATAAAACTTGATTGTTTCCAACATACTGATCTGTAACCAACCGCAGTTGGAATGTCCTGTTTGTTCCCCTCCAAGGTTACTAGAATCTATTTTGATAATTATTGTTGAATACAGCAACACATAAAATTCTATGATCTGATTGTAACCTTTATTTCGTTATTATAATATGTGATCAATATATGTCAACATAGTTGAAATTTCTAGTACTGTATTAGTTAACAGTTATGTCCATAGTTCACTCTCACCCACACCATGATGGCCACACAGCTGAAATGTCGTTTTTATCACAAAAATAAATATTGGCTCTCTGTCAGTGAATCAGTGATATGTTCACCGACGACCTTGATTGATTGACCTTGAATGACCTTAATCGCAGGCTGCTACACGACCTCGGCTGTTGGTTATCCATCACGCTGACACGTTCATGTGTTTGTGCGAGTTCTGAAAATTGCGGAAAAATTTAATATGATTAATACAAAAAATCAAGCAACACGATTTGAGGTTATAGGCTTACGATTTTATTGGAGTATTGTCAGCGTATTCTCCAATGCAAAGAATGTTAAAAAAAATATCATATTTCTCTATCATTCAAGATACCTACTGTGTGGCATCATACAGATATAAGATACCAAAAAATATTATTCAGTGACAGCTACTCAAAAAAAAATTTTTTGTATGTTGATATATCTTGAACAAAATTAGGAATAACTCACGACAAATGATGAAATTCAATCGAATAATAGTGATAGGTTAAAGGAGTATATAAATAACCCATTTCATTTAATAATCCCAAGGCCTGGTCTACTGTGAACTTTGCCTGAAAATCTGGGCCTATTTCCGCCCCGTTTTCTTAGGTATATTAAAGTATTTATGTAGATAAATTTCTTCTTGGTTCCAATATATCGCTCTTTATTCACGCAATATATCGTAGTAATTATTTGAGTATATTGTTTATGGTACAATCTACCATGATATTTGAATAATACTTTTTACTTCCATTGAATTTTGTGACCCAAATATTTGTCCAAATTTCTGGCCTGAGACCTGGATACATGATTTATCCTGAAATACAGGATTATGTGTTACTTTGTATTACTATGGATTAATTTATTCCATCATTTATACAATCTTGCGCAATTATTTTATTTGCAGTATATGAAAAGGCACTACAGGTTTCCCTTTTCAAATTCATACTATAGTTTATATCAAAATGCAGGCTATGTCACTAGTAATGATAATAATATTTCATGTTACTCCTGATTGATTTCAGGGCCTCTGACATGAACCAACGGCTATTTTTAGGCAGCCGGAGCCGAAGGTGAGTGTTCACCCGAATCACGGGAGTGGCTCGAGAAAAATATCTTGTCCGGGCCGGGATTTGACTTATCACTTATTAAAAGAACAATCCAAGAATTGAGGATCGTTCGGTTAGAGTATTTTACCGTACTGAATATTAATTTCATACTTCCACTCCATCAATTGAATAGTTTTTACGCATTTACGCACCTTGCCAATATCCATGATGATATGAGGGGGCCCCGACATTCTATTGGGTGAGCTGCAGTAGAGATGAGTGGCAGGTCCGCCATCTTGTGTCCTTCCATTGCGTTGAAGACCCCCAGCTGCTGTCTCATAGCTCAATGTTTTCCTGCCAATCATACTCTCCAGGTCGCTCCTATCACTAACAATAACACACAATTGATTAAAATATAAGGGTTTAAGTCACTGCAGCATAATATACTAATAAAGTTTGAAATGGAGTACCTATCGAGAAGAGAACTAGAAGAGAAGAAGTGGAAGAGGCTCTACGACATTTCGTAAGATATTGTCTGTTTAGAAAGATTGTATGATGTCTCTAATACAGAGGTGGCTATGATGATGTCTATTATAATATTTTACTAGCAGGCAGCCCGTGCATTGCAACGGGAAATTTTTTTTGTTGTAATATGCAATTTCTTATGTTCAGGAAACAAAAAAAAAAAATTATATATTTTTTCAAAATTACGTAGATAGGATAAGAGTTGAAAATTCTCAGAAAGGAAAAAAAGAGTTGATTGGTCTCGAAACCGCATCCTCTTCATTAATGAGTCATCCGTGCGACGGATTCACTTGGAGAAGGTACTGTTTGGTTGGGCTTTTATTGTTGCGTGAGCTTTGAATCACAAGTTGAATAAATTTATCAATCAAATTGCCACAAAGTGAATTTTTGTGACGGATGGAGAACCGTCATCCAGTATGAAATTTAGCGAATTATATTCTATTTTAGAATAAGAATAGGGTCGACTGCCAGATATATTTTGTTGGACTTGTAGTTGTGTATGTGCATCATCACCATCGCCGTCAACCCCTATAAATCATCAGCAACAGATTCATCATAACCAGAAATTTCCAGATCTTGTTTACCACTCTGAGCGTTCACGTATCTAGTATTGCATTAGCAGCAGCCGTATCATCAAAGCGATGGGCAACTACCGAGTTGAGTCGGTATCGTTCTTCTAGTAATTTCTGGTGAGAAATATTGTTTACCGGCCTAATCTACTATAGGAATTAGCAGTATTGTCATCATAGTTGCACCCTGAGTATCAGGAGCAGCTGATTCATACCCTGTCACATGACCAGTGGCGTGATCGTCTCCTGAGACTCCCATTGGTCGGCAATCTCTTTTCCCCCAGCCTCCTAATTTTCAGCGACCCTGTACTGCTTCAAGGAGACCTGGGAGAGAAGCAGTTGTTCGGTTGTTGAGCGTGTGAACGGGTCGCGAATCTCCTCTCCTTACGACATTCCCGGTACTAGTTATTTCTAGGGGAATTATTCCATTTTTGTGTGTTAATATAGAATATTGTAGGACGAGTTCCGGACAACTCAAAGATAGAACTTCCTGGGGGATTTTCTCTCTTGTCGGTTATTTTTCCTAAATTTGTATCACTGGGGGTGAACGAGTTATCCTTGGTTTTGAAACCTGTAAGGGATCTTAAGTTTGTACTACAAACAGTTAAGTGGAAAATTTAACTAGGCTCTTGTAGCGGGTTATTTTTGAGTACTTAATTTATAAGTCTCGACTCTGTCGCTTCACGACGTTCAAGTATAATACGGGAAGTGGGAATCGGTTCGTTATTCTCCGTATCAGTATCCACGTCGATTCAGGTAATTGTGTCAGGACTGGTAGTCCGTATATTTTTCCTTCTCTGTAGTAAGGTGGCCTTCAGTTCAAAGAGTTATTTTTCCCAATTGAATTTTTATTCTTGTAGGGAAATCCCTGTCCTTTTTAAGAATAGTTTTTCTCAATTAATTTGTATTCTTGTGGGGGAATTCCTGTCCTTTTTGAGAATAGTTCTATCGATTAATTTTTGTCCTTGCAGAGAAATTATTATAATTTATAGTAAATTTTCCTTGCTTAGTTTTCATACTATAGAGTGGCCCTGTATTTTAACTTTACTTAGCAGTTTCTGACTTGCTATAATTCCTAGTAGGAAAATTCCAATCCTTTTCCTAGAGAACTCAGGTGCAGCTTGAGTTCGTCCTGGTCGAAGTCATTCAGACTGCGACGTCCTTTCTATTTCTCTCTCTTAATTTTTCCTATTCTAAAATCCTTCCAGCTCTCAGGTACAGCTTGAGAACTTCCTTGTCGAAGTCCTAGATTGCGACATCCTTTCTCTTTCTTTCTCTTAATTCTTCCTGTGCTAAAATCCTTCCTGATCTCAGTTCCAGATTCGAGATCGTCCTAGTCGCGGGTTTTCAGACCCGCGAATCCTTTCTAAAATTCCTGAAGACCTGTCTCCTTCTATAGCAAATATTATTTGCTGGTTTTTCCCTGTGGAAAATTCACGAATTCTCCCGTGATCTCAGTTGCAAATTAGAGATCGATTTTGTGGTAGTCCTTAGACTGGTAATTACTTGGAAAAGCCCATTGAAACCTTTTCCTGAATTAGGAGTCTCTGACTCGATATTTTCCTTGAGGAAAATCCTGGAAAAATCCTTCCCTACCCTGACAACGACAGACTGTTGTCTTCCCGATCTTATTCTACAGACTGTGTCTGTGAAAAATCTTTTTTATCCTCTCATAATAGTCGACATACTGACTATTAATTAAAAGCGTTTCGGACGATTGAGAGTGATTCCCATACCCTTAAGGGCTGTCACAGATTAGCCCTTAATAACCGGCGCGCAGTCACCAGATTAGCGCGGAAATCCTGTTTAGCAGTTTATGAATTGCTGAAAATCCTTTCGCAGCTACAGGCTCGCGATTCAGAAGTCCTACACCTAAAACCCTGTATACTGAATCATAAATATCCTATATTGAAAATTTATACCCTGTATTTAGCTAGCAGGCCCAGCTTGCTGAGAGCTAGAGCGCAATTCTCAGATTGCGAATTATTGAACAGATATTTATTTGCTGTAGAGAATAATAATCTTATTATTGATTCTCTGTATCGTATACCCTATACCCTATACCTCAGACCCTGTACCCTATTCTCTATAGCTTACACCCTAAACCGTACCCTGTTTAACTATATCTTAAATACTACTAATAACTCCATAGTTCCGTCATACCTTTACCCCATCGCTCTCACCTTAAACCCCATAGAAAACCCCCATCCCGGGCTTGCAGGTACAGCTTGCCCGCCGTCAATTCGCAGTTGGCTCAGATTGCGTACTACCTTTACAAATATAATTATTTGTAGGGATCTGATAGTCAGATCCGTCTCCTTGTATAGGGTTATCTTAATCTCTTTTAACACCCACCCTGTATTCCAAAGGCCAAGGGCCGAATCGGCCAGTAACGGCACGGGCAAACACTCTTCCCCTGAAAGTAAAAATCTCGCGAAAGAAGCAGAGGGTAAAGAATGAGGATAGAGGGAGAAGTGTAGGTCCGGTAACTCCAACTGTCAGTACTGACCCCGACCCATACCCGACTGTAGCTAGTCCGCGTCGTAGCAATACTTCGCAATTATTAGGTAACCTAGAGGGTGGAATAGGGTTTTCTAATAAAATCAAATCAAATATGTTCTATTCCAACTACTGAATCAAAAGTGATTGATGAAAATAAAAATTAGCATATATTAAACATCGATCCTCGGTAGATTCAGAATTTAAATGTACAATTGCAAGTTGATAAGTTCATTACTTCATAAGAGTGATAATGCGTCAAACGTGTATTTCGTAACCCGTGAATGTGAAAGCCAATGCATTCATTTATAATTTATCATGAATAAAAAATAAACGCAAAATAAAAGAATAGAATTACCGCTACGTAAATGACATTGAGAAGAGTACATGCTGAAAACTGGCTCTTCATTTTTCCGCCATGATACTGTTTTATACTAGTAGTTCTGTGAACAGTAGACCTCACGCAGTTTTCTCATCCACAAGTATCTGATGTCACCTGTTCTAGTTGATTCAGTTGAATCACAATTCACCGTTGAATCATAATTTACTCTAAAAACTGTTATTGGTTTTCTCCAAGATCAAAAACTCACTTATGTTAATAGACTCAGTTCACGTTTGAATTTGTATCCCATATGATGATTTATCCAGTTTAATGATAATCTCTCCATCTGATAGAAATATTTCTCAACTATTCAAGAATTAAATTTTTTCCATCAAGAATATTATATTAATAATAAAATTCCAAATTATCAATTTCTTTGGCATTATTCAGCTCATTCAATCATGTTTTATTCTATTTTCAATCACCTATTAAATTTGTTTTTCAAATGTGAGAGCATTGATAATGATGGGTACGCATCATAGAAAACATTGAAACCCTACCACATAGAAAAAGACACGGTCAGACTTCCGTGTAATGCATGCAATGAATAATCCACTAACTTGTCAGCTGATTGATTTTGAATAATTCTATAGTCTGATTGATCCTATCATCGGAGTAGATGATATATATAATAGTGATATTGGAATATGGAGGAATTCCTTTTCTTTTTATATTATCCTTAGAATGCAAAATTTCAAAATAATCTTGTGTATACATCGACGCGCAGTTGAAAAAAATATTCCTGCCAAATCTCATTCTATCAACGCGTTTGGCTGTAATCGCGTTACTTACAGACAGACAAAATCAAATTGTGTTGAAACATAGAGCTCACTACGTTCGGTCAATAATATTGCATTATAATAATATTTTAAAACATGTCATGGTTGTGAATAAATTTCAATTTCATGCATATTTAAAGGAGACGATTCATAGAGATGAGGTTCACTGAGCTATTTATATCAGGAATCCATGCAAGCAGATCTAAGTTTACCGAACTAGTGGAGGAATAATAGCGACGGCATCACACAATGGCTCGTTAAGAGGATCGAGGCAACCAATAGGACTTGTTCAAGGTTCGAGCTTAGGACCTCTTTCAATTCAAGCTCTCAAGATAAGCACATTACAATAATTAGAAATGGATTGAGATTCAATCGAGCAAACAGCCAGGCGTCACCACTTAAGAGGATTTCAGCAGCTTAGGGTTTCAACGTTCCATAACTACGGAATCGCGCAGATGTTAAGTATTGATGTCCTCATAGAAATGACCAGAGTGAGACGATCCAAGTTGACGATGTCGGATTGTCGATGTGTTTGAGGTTGTTGAGTTGACAATAATTGGAATACTACTTTTTGAAATAATTAATCCGGAGACATATTCATTTAAAATTTGTTTGCGTTCATTGAGTTGATAATTTGGAATAATTTCAAGCTTTGACAATTTATCAGATGAATACATTTAATCAGTTCAAATCATAAATATAATTTCAGGCTCCAAGGCTGACATTGGTCCGACAATAAGAGATACTTTCACATTTGGATACTTTTAGAGATACAGATTATTAGCCATACATTCAATCTTATGGTTTGATAATTCGCATGTTCTTAGATGTAGAAGAGATGGCTTCAAAACTTAGATGTAGAAGAGAAGAGTATTCCAAACTCAGATATAGAAACTATAGATTCATGTTGTATTCTGTATTCATAATGTAACCTGCTGTATAATATTTTGAAATGATTGAATTATATTTATGTTTTAATGTATTTATTCGTCTAGTAAGTCAGGGAATTGAATGTAAACAAAGGAACCATTTTTCAAACAAGTACAAATTATTAGAATATATGTATAAATATCTATGTAAGTATAATAGTATTTTAATATATATATATATATATATATATATATATATATATATATATATATATATATATATATATATATATATATATATATATATATATATATATATATATATATATATATATATATATATATATATATATATATATATATATATATATATATATATATATATATATATATATATATATATATATATATATATATATATATATATATATATATATATATATATATATATATATATATATATATATATATATATATATATATATATATATATATATATATATATATATATATATATATATATATATATATATATATATATATATATATATATATATATATATATATATATATATATATATATATATATATATATATATATATATATATATATATATATATATATATATATATATATATATATATATATATATATATATATATATATATATATATATATATATATATATATATATATATATATATATATATATATATATATATATATATATATATATATATATATATATATATATATATATATATATATATATATATATATATATATATATATATATATATATATATATATATATATATATATATATATATATATATATATATATATATATATATATATATATATATATATATATATATATATATATATATATATATATATATATATATATATATATATATATATATATATATATATATATATATATATATATATATATATATATATATATATATATATATATATATATATATATATATATATATATATATATATATATATATATATATATATATATATATATATATATATATATATATATATATATATATATATATATATATATATATATATATATATATATATATATATATATATATATATATATATATATATATATATATATATATATATATATATATATATATATATATATATATATATATATATATATATATATATATATATATATATATATATATATATATATATATATATATATATATATATATATATATATATATATATATATATATATATATATATATATATATATATATATATATATATATATATATATATATATATATATATATATATATATATATATATATATATATATATATATATATATATATATATATATATATATATATATATATATATATATATATATATATATATATATATATATATATATATATATATATATATATATATATATATATATATATATATATATATATATATATATATATATATATATATATATATATATATATATATATATATATATATATATATATATATATATATATATATATATATATATATATATATATATATATATATATATATATATATATATATATATATATATATATATATATATATATATATATATATATATATATATATATATATATATATATATATATATATATATATATATATATATATATATATATATATATATATATATATATATATATATATATATATATATATATATATATATATATATATATATATATATATATATATATATATATATATATATATATATATATATATATATATATGCATTTGAGTAAGTACATATTGAAAAAACATATTAGTGTACCATAAAATGCATGCATACATGCGTGAGTTTAATATATACTGAAATTATAGGTATATTTCAATAAAGGTCTGTGAGACCAGGTGGCTCTACTAGCGTTTTCAGGATCAGGGCTCACTAAAGGTGTAAATAGGAAATCCAACGTTAATCTACATTATAATAATCATCATTTAACTAGATTAATTTATAATAATCTGTCTATCGATCAAGCTATTCCAAAGCAGAACTCACAACCCTGTAATTATCATTTTAACATACATCTTCTTTCAATTCTTGAATCATTATTAAATTGTAATCTGTACATGTCTGGTATTGTTAAACCAGAGCACGTTATACTGATCATCACCATTCACTTGAAAAATTATTATTTACTATCTGCTTATCTTGAAAATTGTCAATATATTGAAATAACTGAGCATGTCTTCCAGTTCTTTTCTTTTCTGAAAACCTTGATATCGTCTTTGACACGTTACCATTGGTATTGTGATAGACCTCATATGGTCAGTGTAACAAGTCGGGAAATTAATTGAGTGGAAGGTTGTGGATGGTTGCTAATGTATCAGTGGATCATTGCGGGATTAATAAATATGATTCTGCTTACATTTGCTTTAACATTGGTCACTGTCGGCAGCTTAGCTTATAATTTCCAGATTAAATTAAACAGTGTATGCGGCATTTTGCAGGATTTAAGTCAATGTAGCCCAACACTGATAGGATTAGATTCTGTACTCGAACCTCTTTTCGGAAATTATATTTATTTAATGAAGTATTCATTATCAATTCTGATAGTGGTAAGAGGCACAATCATACATGGATTTGTGATCTATATCTTTGTTCGGGTTGCATTGGCTCTTTATCAGAACAACAACCAGGTAATAATTTTAAGATCGCTTTATTTAAGCTCAATATTATTGGAACACTCCAATCCTACATCTGGGATAAACTACAGATTTCTCAACCAATTAAATAAATTCTCAGGTCTGATATTACACAGAGGGGCATATATTCATGTACCCATAAAAGTGAGCACTTTCATAAATTTATCTATTTTTTGTGTGGTCCATGCCCTCCCTGGAGCTAGGTCTGTCACAATATATATTTTATATTGTATTATCCTGTTTTTAATAAATATAATGATGTTCATCAGAAATGATTTCAGGATTTGAAATTAGTTTTTGAGACTTGGGAGAGATGATTCAAGGTATTTTTTCAATATATTTCGAATAATCAAATTCATGCAATGATAAGAATACAAAAATGTGGGAGGAGTTAAATTGAAGCCCACGCTTCCAATTGGTTGATCTGACCGGTTCGCCCATCTCATTGGTCGACGAGAGCCAATCATATTCAAGCAACAAACTCTTCGTACCTAGTGCTGTACCTACTACCACAGAATACAGTAGTATAGTTTTTTCTGCTACTACATGTTCTTTATTCTTGAATATTCATCAAGTAGTACTACATTCTTGATTTGTTTATTTCGTGACGCCACAGATAAATCTTCCTTATAATGACTCTACAATTTTATACTCTACAACTTAACTATCAACTAGGTAACTTATATGGTGAGATAAATTAATATACCTAATATAGATCATTGGAAATGAATATAGATTGTAGCTTACCTTTCCAATTCTGTTGGTTTATATTCAGCTTTACCTGAGAAAAAAAAGTATAAATAAATATGAATACGATGTAATTATTGATATCATGATGTTCTTGTTTATTTATTTCAGTCGATAGCAAAGTTGGAGAGCACCATACAATTTCTTCAAAAAAAGTTCTATACGATTCTCATTTCAATTTTTCACATGACTTATGATGACATCTAAAATGACTTATGATGCTATTTAAACTGTGAGAAATGGATAACTTATATCTTGATTGGAAAGAAGAAAACAGAATTTCATTACAGAGACGAATTATAAATTTCTTCATGAATAATTATCATGGAAACATTGATGGCAATATGAAGATAGTCATGTTGGCGTAAGATGGTTGATATGTTGGCGTAAGAACATAACACTTATATGTTAAATTCCCATTTTCAATAAGAGTGTCTCTAACTTATATTGCAGACAAAATATTTTTGTTGAAGATTGACAAGAGTGTTCAATAGATATAAGAATCTAGTGACTCTTATCAAATGAAAATCACATCAGAGCAGCTGGGAAAAATAATGTTTTGTCAATGAAGAAAAATTGTAATAATCAATTTATTTCCTGTTTCCAATTTATTGTTCATAATATTTCGAGGTTATTCAATAAATATTAGAAATGATAAATTTCACACCTGAAAATTTACAATTTATTGGCATTACATTATTCAATTTTATTAATATATCTTATTGTTGAAGAGAGTACTCACTTCTTGCTCGACATTTTTCTCTTCTTACACAGTAGATTGCGCAGAGTACACACAAGAGGAATGCAAACAGCGATCCGCACACTATACCAATCAGGGTTGGCAGAGAAATCGGCTCTGGAAATTGAAGAAATTGGAAATTTTAGGCATGAAAGACATTACACAATATTAGACATGAATTAGACACGCACAGTTGTGTGCAAATATAAGATGGAGAACATAAAAAGAACATGGAATAGAACATAAAATTAATAAATAGAAGACATGCTGTTGTGTGCAAATATAAGATGGAGAGCATAAAAGGAACATGGAATACAACATAAAATGAATAAATAGAAGACATGATGCCAATTTTTTCGTGATACCAATCGTCAGATTGATTTATTATATCACAAGTCAATTCACATGAGTTCAATAATCACTAACCTTGAAGTAGAGGATTCAAGTACTACCTATATAACTGAATTTTAATGTACGTAGGAATATTGGATATAGTATCGCCTAGGATCAAAAGAGAAACGCTTCCTGCATTATTTGTACATTCATTTGTTCTATGATATACTAGAGAATATAGATTGAGACTAGAAACATCATCAACAACAGTCTGAAGAATTCACGCAACATGGCGAAACACAAATGATACTGAATAAGCTGTGATTTCTACTTATAAATATCATATTTTTCCAACGTAAGAAAAATAATGGGTCCACAACATCTCAACAATGTTCTATCAGAATATTTATTTTAATTCAAAAGACCTATGATAAATCCATTGATTTAATTGGATAATTCATTGATGAACCTGAATTACACTCTTCCATTTTGAATCTTGAACTTGATTCTACTAGATACTTGAAGCATACTAACCGTGAACGACGAGCTTCACCCAATGCCTGTCTGTGCCCTTCTCATTCTTGGCCACAAGGAAGTAGCTGCTAGAATCTGAAGGCTCTGCTCCTTTCACAAACAGCCTTGCCTCATAGCAGTCCTCTGTTTTCGTAACCTGTAAATAATGTAAAAGAAACCTTCAAAAAGAAAAATCTTGAAAATAAATCTCGCCATTAAATGTCCTTATCAAATTCAAAGTTGTATCTGTGTACAGACTTAAGCCGGGGATACACCAGTCATACAGCATTCCATCTCACGGATAGAATCAGGGGCTGGAATGTTGCATGTCACACATGTCAGTCATGAGATATGTCCTAGCACCACCACTCCACCCCACAGAAATATCGGACATGAGTAGGATCGGAGCTCTGCATGAGAGGTGTGGCCCCGCCTTTTAGCGCGGCTCAACACACAATGGGTTCTCATATAACGATTCGCAAAGTATACGGTGATTGGTATGAGAGAACAAGCAGAGCTTGTTCCGATTGCTATGATTGACAGCTTGACTGTCGGAACTAATAGCTGATTAATAAACGAATGATAAAATATTTTTCTGTTCATCTTTTCTCTATGTTATTAGCAACTCACTTCCACAACAAGGGTTCTGGTTATCAATTATCAAACAGAAAACTGCTTTCCAGCCAAAATATCTTATTGGAAATGTGAGTAGCTTTCAACATAACTTCGTAGTTTTCAAAAAATAGGCTGATAGTGGAGAGAAACAATATAGGTGTTTTCTTATCTATGCTGCTAGTCGTTAGTCTAGCTGATCTTTGAAGAACATAAAAAATTTCAATCAATTAGGAATTTAAATCATTCAAAAGTAGGTCAAATAATAAGAGTTTTAATGTGTGTGCAACATGGTATCAGAGTTTTTTCTCTCAAAAGGGAATTGTTCAGGCCTCAGGGAGAAAGATCTTCACTTTTGTCTCTTGATGCACAACTCCAAGCTATAGAATCTCGTCTACAGTCTACAGCATTCTTCATTATTGTAAGACAACAGTTGCCCACCCCCCTAAGCACAACGAAGTACCTCTCCTCCCAGAATAAGAAAGAATTTAGCTGTTACTTCCCCCTTGAGATGGGAACCCAAAAAATGTTGTCCTCCTTAGTCATTCTAAACACTGCTGATGGCCCCAAAAGATTTGATTCTGAGCCCTTCTCCGCAAGAGTTTCAACGACAGACCTCACCACCTCTGTGGGCACTCCTGCGGTTCGTGCCGCCCATGACAATATTATCAATACACTAGAACTCCAATTATCCGAATTAATGAGGACCGGGACCCATTCGGATAATCAAATATTCGTATGATCAGAGTTTTTTTTAAAAAATTGCCATTGGAGAGAAAAAAGCTACGTTTTGATATTGCACTATTTTGTTATTGAATTAAACATCTCCATTAATGTAAGCTGTTTTGCGTTCTTCGCGGAGGGAAGGACAATAGTGAGCGAACGCGCAAACACTGGCTTCGCGGGGGAAGAATAATAGCGCACTTAGACTTTTTTGGACAAATTTTTTCTAAAAGTGATTCGGATAATCGGCGACTCGGATAGTCGGAGTTCGGATAATTGGAGTTCTACTGTATTTGAAAATAATTTAAATAGTTGATAGTTGAATTAGTGAGAATGAATATATAAAATTGATGGATAAATAAGTTGATGTGTTTGGCAGTTTTTTGGTATCTACCTGTTTGAGTTCATCAGCCTGGTACTTTCCGCGGTCTTCGCCAGCCTTGAGCTGCAATCCCTCCCACTCCCAGGCGGCCGAGTGTGGCCGTGGATCTGCGCAGACCACCATGCGCAGAGTCGCGTCTGCACCTCGCACCACCACCACATCTTCGGCCTCGTCACGAACCACCTGTGGGCCCCCTGGTAACCACAAGTGCAGTTTCATGCAGTGACATTCAACATTCATTCTATTCCACACTTGAAATGTGATCTAGACTTTATAACTTGTGTCTGTCAAAATATTTATAAAATTTCCAATACTACATAGAATCAATAGTTATGAATTCTGTGTTTCCCCTCCATGCGATTGATCCCTGTAAATTTCGTGGTGAGGGTAAGGAGCTCCTGAGTCTACTTGTTGCCCCCAAGACCGATGTTACCATAGTGGAGTTGATCTCCCATCTCGGATAGATATGGGGAGCATAGAGATGGAAGGAGATGGAAAACCAGTTCAGCCAATTAGAGTGGTGAATAGAAACCGGTTGCCAAGTTGAGAATACGGGTTCAGTCGATGCAGTCGGTGCTTCCAGAGAGGAAACTAGGTATGTGTTGACTATTCACGAACGACTACAGAGCGCTGTCCACTCTATAGCATGGCAACATCGCGACCGCTGTATCCCCACATCTTCTGCTCAGCATATCCCTATGAGTTGAAAGATATTGCAATTTCACTGTAATCTATGCTCATTTTCGATCAATACGTATCCAGAAGTTATATGCGCGAATGAGAGAGTGCGTCTCACTTTCTCACTCAGACTTCACATACAGGCTTCTCTACCAATATACAATATATCGTATGGTTCTCTACCAATGAGAGGTTATATATAGGGGTCAGACTTATTCTCGCGACCTCTACCTCTACCTGGAAGTTTTGAATATCCACTTCAAAATGTGATACGCACATATCTTGTTTGCAAGAGAATGCATTTTTACTCTAAGATGTTTTTTTTATGAAGATTGAAATAAATAAGATTCAGGCCTAACCACATTGAAAAATTTTACATTATGTACTTTTATATTCAAAAACCTAGCATTGTATAACAGTATGGGTTATTACAATACTGTAATTTGAAAGAACATTATTTTAGTGATACGGAATAAGGAAGCTCATAATATAATCTATTACTAGAAGAGCTAGAAAGTGCCTTCCATCCTCACCTACTCGTATAATTGATTAGCAAAAAATATCAAATCTGGAATAGGTCACTTACATTTTATCTTATTGCTTAGATGCATTGGATTTGTTCAAATTATTGCTCGTGAAAATAGAATATTAAATGTATTGAACACAACTGAATTTACTCACCAACCACCTGTATAGTCAACGAATGACTCTGCGCCTGTCTCTTCTTGCCAGCAATAACATTGGTCACCTGACAAACGTATTCACCCTGATGCTTGTACGTGACATTCCTGAGCAGCATGAGTGAGTCACTACTCCTCACCAGCCACCTTCCCTCCTCACTGCCTACTCCTCCTCCTCCCCCTGCAGCTGAGGAGGTGTTGCTATCAACAGCCTGCAGCCAGCGGTAGGAGGGGGGAGGGTTTCCATCAGCTTCACACATCACTGATACCTGGGTGTAGAGCATGGCTGTGGTCAGGCGGTCCAGTCCTACGCTTTTGATTACTGGCGGATCTGAAACAAACCAAGCACTCATTTAAAAACACTCTATCATCTTAGATTTCATGTTACATGCTTAATATTATCCATTTCTTATTATTTGATTTGTATAATCTACAAATTGAATAATTTAAAACCCGTTTGCAGATACTCGGTTCAAACGGAGAAATGTCAGGTGTTCATTTCAACTCCATATGAAACACATTATTATGAATGCAACCATATCTACAAGTAAACGTGGTTTAGCGTTAAACGTACTGTTAGCATATGGCACCAAGATAGTTCTTCTAAGATAAAACTGGTCATTCGACGACCTAGATGAAAACGTATTGAGGATCATACATTACGACTTATTGATAAATTTACTATTGTCATGCAATACAATAGTCATTCAAAGGTACTTTCGACTTGGAGGGATATTCAGAGAAGAAAAAAGTAGGGATAAAGTGGCGGCGATGTTGCCGTGCTAAAGCGGACAGCGTTTTGTATTCTTTAATGAGTGTTCAAGTGCTCATGATACACAAGCGTAGTTTCCTCTCTGAAAGCACTGCATCGACTGAGTCTGATCGTCAACTTGGCAAATGCACTTCTTTCTATGACTATTCATCACTGTAATTGGCTGATCTCCCTCCATTTCTCTGCTCCGCATATCCCTCCAAGTCAGAGGTTGTTTGAAATAGACTATCATAAATAAATAGATAAATATGATTCTATTGCCATTAATTCTTAGTAAAATAGGCAAATATTGAATACAGTACGATAATCATATAATGATTAGGAGAAGGACGAGAAGTATACTTTTTGTAATTCTCTCTCTCTCTTATCACAATTCCTCCATAATCGTCGTCGTCTTCCTACAAGGATTAGGCAAATTGCCTGTTCCGACTTCAAACTCACCATCACATCCATCTTTTATGGGGTCTGCCCACACTTCTCCTTCCAACCGGGTTATACAACATGACTGCCCTGGGAATCCTGTCGCTCTCCATCCTTTCAACATGCTCTTTCCAGTTTTGCCGATTTTCTTCGATCTTCTGCCATATGGAGATTATGTTGAGCTCGCTTCTTATATCAACATTATGAAGCCTATCTTCCCTTGTGCACCCTTTTACTGCTCTTAAAAACCTCATTTCGGCAGCCTGTAACCTACTCCATTCTTTCTTCCTAGGTATCCAAGATTCAGAGCCATATAAGAGTGTTGGAATAGCCATAACCTTATAGAATTTCAGTTTTGTCTCTCTCCTGGCTCTGTTTCTCAAAGTCCTATTTATTGTTCCACAAATGGATTGGAATCTATTCAATTTTATACTCAAGTCTTGGTCCATTTCATAGGTTATATCACAACCCAAATACTTGAAATGTGATACATGTTCCAGGACTTTATTATCGAGGACGATTTTAGATCTCAATGGATATTTTCCCTGGAAAGCCATCACCTTCGTTTTGCTGAATGAGATCTTCATGCCATACTCAGCACTGAGGAGATTCAGATGGTATAATGCTCTCTGCAGATCATCCTCAGTTTCTTGCAATATTACCTGGTCATCAGCGAACCACAGTGAACTGAGAATCAATGTAGGAGATATTTGGATGCCTCCTTGTATCTTTTGCTTCCAACTTCTACACAGATCATCAGCATACACATTGAACAATGTTGGAGAGAGCGGACAACCTTGTCTTAAGCCAACATTGGTGCAAATTTCCTGTGTTAATGAACCTGAACAATCCAAGATTATAGTCGTTCCATGATACAAGCTCTTGATAACCTCAACTAGGTGGATTGGGAAACCTCTTCTTATTAATTTTTCAAATAATAACTGTCGATCTACTTTGTCAAACGCTTTTTCGTAGTCTACAAATGCAAGGTGTGTCTCTACATTAAATTCTACTCGTTTTGCAATTATCTGCTTCAATGAAAAAACATCGTCAATACAAGACCTTCCTTTTCTAAAGCCGGCCTGCTCTTCTAATAAAAGCACATCCGAGATTTTTCTGAGCCTATTGTTCAAGATTTTACTGTATAGCTTATACACATTGCTCAATAAACTTATCCCTCTATAATTATTTGGATTATTCCTGCTGCCTTTCTTAAAAAGTGATATAAGTATTTATGGCTTTTTTCCAATCTTCACCTTGATGTCCAGCACATGTTTATCAAGTGAAGTAGGCGAAATTTTAAAAGTATGCCTCCATATTTCAGTAGTTCTGAGTTTATGTGATCCAATCCTGTTGCCTTTCTATTCTTGGTTTGTCTAAGGGCTTCTTCTAATTCCTCAATACCAATCATATCAATACCATCTATCTTTCTTTGCAACTGTTGTGCTTTTTCCATAAATGGTACATCACTTTTGTACCACAAATCCTTATAGTGCTGAATCCATTCTTCTTTGCCTATGTTTTCTATTTTAGCCATTTCCTTCACATCACTATTGAGGTGTTTTATTAGTTTATAGGCAACTTCCTGCCTCCCATGTAGATCATCCTCAATTCCTGAAATGAATCTGTCCCATGAGTCTTCATGTGCTTTCCTGACAATAGTTTTTGCTATATTGCGCTTTATTCTATAATTTTGTTTTGCCTGATCTGTTGGAGATTGTAGTAATTGTTTGTAAGCCTTCTTCTTATTCCTTATTGCTTCAGAAATCTCTTCGTTCCAAATTTTTGAACCTTTTTTCTTTTTTTTAATTTTTGCGTGCCAAGCGTTTCGTAGGCTACATCTTTTAGCGTATCTCTTACAATGTTCCATTCTTCCTCCACCGATGATGCAGTTGGCCGCATAGAGAGCTTCTGTGTTAGTCTGGTCTGATATAAATTCCTGACACTCTCGGTTTGTAAGAGGTAGACCTTATAAGCTTCGTTTTCTTCTTTTTGTGTGAGTTTCTTTCTTTTCCTCCACTTGGTCCACATCTGTATTTTCGAAGCTACTAAATAGTGGTCACTTGAGATGTCACTTCCTCTGTATACTCTAGTGTCTTGAACTTGACTTGACATTTTCTTATTAACTATAACATAGTCAATCAACGATCTGTAGCCTCTTGCTGCCCAAGTGTATTTGTGAATGTCCTTTTTTTGAAGAAAGTATTTGTGATTTTTAGATCATTGAATGTACAGAAATCACGTAAATGTCTCTCATTCTCATTCAAATGACATTCTCCAAAAGTTCCTACCACCTGTGGAATTGGATGATTTCCAACACGAGCATTCAAATCGCCAGCAACAATGACATAGTCTGATTTCTTACAAGATTTCAGTTGTCGCTGTAAAATGTCATAAAACTCTATAGTTTCTGCCTTTCTTCCTTCCTCTGGAGCATACACACCAATCAATGTCAAGAAGCCTCTGTCTACTTTAAATCTGATTCTTATAGCTCTTTCATCGACAAAGGCATAGCTCTCTATTCTATTTTTCCATTTCCGGTCAACCAACACCATCACTCCAGCACAAGCTCTCCTATTTTGTTCAACACCACTCCAAACCTCCACGTAATCTCCCCAATCCTTGGTGCCTTTTAGCTTTTTCTTGGTCTCGGTGATCACTGCTACGTTCACTTTACGGTGTTTCAGCTCTTTCATCAGCTCGCCCTCCTTCTTATTTACACCTCTCACATTCCAGGTTGCAAAAATCAATGTTTCCGTTATTCCAAATCGTTTTTTCTTTGGCAGTCCATTTTGTTTATCCGTATTTCCTCCATAATAAATAATTATGATGTACTTATTGAACTATCATTACAGATTACAATAATTATATATTTTGAAGAATATAAATTTCTAAACCCACTCACTTCTTAAACTTACTTCACCTTTGTATGTATCACATATAATAAATTTTAATATGACTGACGAAACTACTCATATATAGAAGTGAAAACCAATAGATCTCCCAATACCAAATGAACGAACAATTTTTACTTTCCTTGCCCTATTACCATAGGTAGAGAAAGTATTGCTTTACGAAAAAAATTAAGGTACCCCAATTTCTTCATTTCTATACGTTTCAACAAGGTCCCCTGAGTCCAAAAACTGGTTTTTGGGTATTGGTCTGTATGTGTGTGTGTGTGTGTGTGTGTGTGGTGTGTGTGTGTGTGTGTGTGTGTGTGTGTGTGTGTGTGTGTGTGTGTGTGTGTGTGTGTGTGTGTGTGTGTGTGTGTGTGTGTGTGTGTGTGTGTGTGTGTGTGTGTGTGTGTGTGTGTGTGTGTGTGTGTGGTGTGTGTGTGTGTGTGTGTGTGTGTGTGTGTGTGTGTGTGTGTGTGTGTGTGTGTGTGTGTGTGTGTGTGTGTGTGTGTGTGTGTGTGTGTGTGTGTGGTGTGTGTGTGTGTGTGTGTGTGTGTGTGTGTGTGTGTGTGTGTGTGTGTGTGTGTGTGTGTGGTGTGTGTGTGTGTGTGTGTGTGTGTGTGTGTGTGTGTGTGTGTGTGTGTGTGTGTGTGTGTGTGTGTGTGTGTGTGTGTGTGTGTGTGTGTGTGTGTGTGTGTGGTGTGTGTGTGTGTGTGTGTGTGTGGTGTGTGTGTGTGTGTGTGTGTGTGTGTGTGTGTGTGTGTGTGTGTGTGGTGTGTGTGTGTGTGTGTGTGTGTGTGTGTGTGTGTATGTGCGTCTGTGTACACGATATCTCATCTCCCAATTAACGGAATGACTTGAAATTTGGTACTTAAGGTCCTTCCACTATAAGGATCCGACACGAACAATTTCGATCAAAAGCAATTCAAGATGGCGGCTAAAATGGCAAAAATGTTGTCAAAAACAGGATTGTGGTGTAGATTGAGCATGAAAATCTCTACAATTAATGTTCAGTAACATTTTCACCTAAAATTGGAAATAAGCTTTAAATTCGAGAAAATGTGATTATTCATTTGCAAATTATTGTTGATTCTATTAAATCATTCACTATGAAGAGATAGCAGACCTCATGTGTGTCTCCAGCGTTATTGCCCTGTCACCAGCTGGCTCAAATCTTTGAATAGTAGACTTGAGATGCGCGGGATTACTAGCGTCAGGTGATCAATTTTCATAACGGCAAGGAAAGTTGTGTGAGTGCGCCACACCAGATTTTTCAGTTCTCTGTGAAATACAAGTCGTAATCGATGTTTTAATGATAGAACTAATGTTCTCTTGTGTGTTGATGGAACAGCAAATACTGCACATTCAGACTGATTTCGCAATTACTGTGTCACATTAAAACTGTCCTGCGACGAATGTGACGGACATTCGTCAACAGAAGAAACTAATACACCACATTAGTTGCCAGCGAATGCATGAGGCCACTGCAGTTAACAAATTGCTGTTCAGTTGACCAGAAATGAATTTCCACGTGACCAGATTGGTCGATGATGCAGTTCAGCGAATTGTGTGATGCATTTCAACTGATTGCATCACAAAAGACATCACGACCGCATGCTATGCTATTGGAGTCAACACAAACATCGGGAGGATGAGGTTGGAGATTGTGAGGAAGAGGAGTGGGCGGAGGAGGGAGAGAAGGTTGAGGATGGTGTGGATGGGGAGTAGGGGAAAGAGATGATGGTGTAGGAAGAAGAGGAGGAAAATGAAGAGGAGGAGGAGGAGGATGAATAGTAGGATACATGAGAGGAGAAAATTAAGAGGAGGAGGAGGAGGATGTGGAGGAGTAGGAGGTGGAGAAGGAAAAGGAGGAGGTGTAGGAGGGGGTGGAGAAGGAGGAGGATAAGTAATAGGATAAATAAGAGGAGAAGAATGAGGAAGAGGAGAAGGAGAAGGAGAAGGAGTAGTAGGATACATAAGAGGAGGAGAATGAGGAGGGGGAGGAGAAGAGGGACAAGGTTGAGGATGGTGAGGATTGTGAGGAGGTGGAGTGAGAGAAAGAGAAGAAGGAGAAGGAGAAGGAGGAGGAGGGTGATGAGGAGGAGGGGCAGTAGTAGGATTTAATAAGAGGAGGAAAATGAGGATGAGGAGGAAGGAGAGGAGAAAGAGGTGGACGAGGAGGAAGAAAAGTAGGAGGTGGTGAAGAAGGAGGAGGAAATGTAATAGGATAAATAAGTGGAGAAGAATAAGGAGAAGGAGAAGGAGGAGGATAAGTAATAGGATAAATAAGTGGAGAAGAATAAGGAGAAGGAGAAGGAGAAGGAGGAGGAGGGTGATGAGGAGGAGGAGGAAGGAGAGGAGGAAAGGTGGGGAGGAGGAGGAGGAGGGTGATGAGGAGGAGGAGGAGGAGTAGGATGTGGAGGAGTAGGAGGTGGAGAAGGAAAAGGAGGAGGTGTAGGAGGGGGTGGAGAAGGAGGAGGATAAGTAATAGGATAAATAAGAGGAGAAGAATGAGGAAGAGGAGAAGGAGAAGGAGAAGGAGTAGTAGGATACATAAGAGGAGGAGAATGAGGAGGGGGAGGAGAAGAGGGACAAGGTTGAGGATGGTGAGGATTGTGAGGAGGTGGAGTGAGAGAAAAAGAAGAAGGAGAAGGAGAAGGAGGAGGAGGGTGATGAGGAGGAGGAGGGTGATGAGGAGGAGGGGCAGTAGTAGGATTTAATAAGAGGAGGAAAATGAGGATGAGGAGGAAGGAGAGGAGAAAGAGGTGGACGAGGAGGAAGAAAAGTAGGAGGCGGTGAAGAAGGAGGAGGAAATGTAATAGGATAAATAAGTGGAGAAGAATAAGGAGAAGGAGAAGAAGGAGGAATAGTAGGTTACATAAGAGGTGAAAAATGAGGAGGAGGAGGAAGGAGAGGAGGAAAGGTGGGGAGGAGGAGGAGGTGGATGAGGAGGAGGAGGAGGAGTAGGGGAGGAAAGTGATCAGAGAGGGAATAAAATGAGCCGGAAGGGGATAGAATAAGCATCACATTGAAAATGGTATGAGATGGAGGAGGTTCGTTCGCGAGTTGATCCTCAACTGAACAAAACAGTTTTTGGATAAAAGATAATAACTAGTTAATGAAACAGTTGTCATTATAACGTGTTTATCTGTGGATGAATTTGAAGCGCGTTTTGTCTGTAAAGAAATAGAGCTTGACTCTCTGGAGCGACAAGAAGAGAAGCTATCAGAAGTCAGCAGGGCCGCTTTGCTATAGCTTGTGTATCTGATTTGAGCGCATTTCCTGTGAAGCTTTCTGGAAACCTAGAAACTCCTGTAAAATAATACGGACTTTGGGCGCGATCAAAATAAATAATAGAGTTTCTCTGTAATATTGAGATCCTCTTCCGGACCTGTGTGTCTGGAACTGGAATATTCGACGAAATCGCCGAAAATAAAGGGAGGATGATATGGAAATATCATAAATAATTGTTCAATAAACAAAAATCTTCACAGTCCAATATTGTGTTCACTTTCCCAAGTATTGTGATCCAAATGGTAAGAAAGTGCAGCTTGTTTACAGGAATTTCAAATACCTGTCATAATTGTCTAGCTTTAAGTTCTATCTGTAGTTGACGTTTTGAATGAAACTGAAGCAACACTGTGATGAAACTTATCTGGAGGAATTTTTCCAAGCATAAGGAACTAACAACATAGTAGCATATCATGGGTTACTTGGCGATACTTGACTTTTTGGTGAGGGCTACTCTTATTTTTATCAAGATAAAAAAATGTTGATTTTTTACTGCTACAATAGTTTTTGTGGGTTCTGAGCCACCGGTGACCAATATTCTTGAAAACAACTGCAATTATTTCACACTTATGCCATGATAAATTCAAGTATTCAGAAACTAGATTAGATTACAATATTCTCAGTAAAGTAGTTGATTCAGCAACTACTTCAGTTGAAAAAGCTAGGCATCGTGGTATCGTTGATTATCAATGAACCGTTAACTATACCATTTCGTTGAATTAACGTAAACCTCTTGTTTGTGGCTGTTGGCTGGGAAGGAAGAGGAGGGGTAAGAGGAAGAGGAGGAAAATTGGCAGGTATAGGGAGGGGATAAGGGGAGGGACACATCCGCATCGTCGGTTTTCCTTATTAGATTTAATCGAGGTTAGAGGAGGAGGAAGGAGGAGGAGAAGGAGGAAGAGCCTTGAGAATTTTCTCATCCTCGAAACTCTAGTGCATTCTGATAATTCGATTCTGAGCCGGCCAAGATTGTCCGGACCTCTTATTCTGGACCCGGCAGACTTCTTGTCTTGCTTGCGGCTCTCTCCTCTCTCCCGCTCTTCCCCTCCCACTGACTCTCTTTCTCGTAGAGGTTAACCATGTTCGTTCCGCCATTATTTTCTCCATCCCTTTTCAACCCCTTCAAATCATTGGCACGCACCCACTTCCTCTCTCTTCCTAACCCTGGCTATTTCTCTCTGTGTTTACTTTAAAAATTTTCTTTTCCATCTCTAGGTTTTCTTATGTGGTTCCCAGCTCATTTTTTATATGCTGTATATCTCTTTCACAGTATTCATGCATACATTTTTTTGCCTTCTTCAACTCTCTCGTTGACATTCAACCATCTCTCCTGCCTACCTTCTATCATGTTTTTTCTTCTTCATCATCTAAGTTTTTCTCAGAATTTTCATTTTTGGCATCGAATTATTTATCAAAAAATTATTCTCTTAAATTCTAATTTCCTCACATCACCGTATTCTTTATCTATCTTATTCTCCTTTCTTTTTCTGTTTCCTCGCTTCTTACCATTATATTATCATTCTATTTATCAACTTTCTCCTTTCCCTCTCGTCCTCCTGCTGATATTCTCTCCACTCCACCAAGAATACTTCTTCACTTGACTTGATTACTTTCCACTTTTCTCTCTATCACTTTATCTTCTTCCAATATTCTATCCGATTTTGATATTGATTTTTCTTTTCTCCTACTCATACTTCCGCCATTCACTATTCTTATTTGCTCCATCATGACATTTCCTTATCATTTGCTCCATTTTGTATTCATTGACTGTATACTACGCATTTTTTTGGATTCAATATTTAATTATTGTTATCATGTAATGCACTTGTCATTGGATAAAGATTTATTCATTCTCACTTTCTGGAATTTTCTGCTCCCCCTTATTTCTGTCTTCGTTTTCCAATTAATCCTTTTTCTTCTCCTTACTAACATTTTTAAAGTCACTCTCATCCTCAATATCTCTCCTCTTCTTCCTCGCTTCTCTTTCTTCTCCTGTTTCTCACCATCCTTATTTCTTCTTCTCTCATCCCTGCAGATTCTTCACCTACTCTTTATTCTCTCCTTCCCCGATTTCTTCATTTACCATCTTTTCTTCTTCTCAGTTCACTTGTTCCCTTTTTCTCATTCTTTTTAATGTCCATCTACGAAAACGAATGACTCCCTCTTTTCCCCACCCTTTCCTCTTCTATTAATGATATTATTCTCATCTTCCTCCTCGACGTCCTTCTTCGTCACTTCTTATTCATCCTCTAAGTTCCTCATTTTTTCAGTTACTTCTTCAGTCTCTTAATGTTCATTATTCCTCTCCAAATCAACTCTCTCAATTCTTCACTTCCTCATTCTTCAACTGACTCCCTTACTCTTTCTATCTTATTACTTCACTTCACTACTCTCTAAATCAACTCTTGAATTACTCTGTCTTCGATTTTCCACCTCACTCCCTTAACCACCCCTTCCTCTATATCTATCACTTCCTCCCCCTTTCTTGCTTCCCAATAAATTCCATCCACGAAATGTTTGTCTCCCAGCTCGATTATCATACAGATGGTCGTGCCGGGTTAGCTCCCAGACTGACCCAAGATGGTTTTCATCCACTTCTCCCTCCTTTTTCTCCACGACCTCCTCCTTCCCGTCTACCTCTTCCACCACCTCCTCCTCCTCCTCCTCTCCTCCTCCTCCTCCTCCTCCTCCTCCTCCTCCTCCTCTCCTCCTCCTCCTCCTCTCCTCCTCCTCCTCCTCCTCTTCCTCAACATGTTTGAAGATGCTTCCTGCATTCGATAACCTGATGCTACTCGTGTATAAAGATGTTTGCTTGGCTGTTCATGCATGTGAAACAAGTGGTATGATAGTTTTCAATTTGTGAGACAGGAAGGAGAGCGAATTTCCACATTGAATTTGGAGTTGTGTTTACCAAAAGTATGTATAAATTGATTGGTAAGTGTAAGATGGCAAGTAGCAGATTGAATTTTAAATTGAGTATACAGGAATTTATTTTCAAGTTCTCAGCTTGAATTTGAAATGGGGAATACAAGAATTCATTCTCAGTATAAACTTAGAAAAAGCCTTTAAATTGGAATGAGGAGTGGAAATTCAGGTGTGAGGTGTGAGTTTGTTATTATAAAACGAATTTATATGATTATTTTATTTTCAATCGTAATGTTTGTGATGTAGAGGATGAAGGAATAATCTACAGTTCCGAATTGAATTTGAGTGCAGAAAAATATATATGGGTTGTCTACTCAACTTTTTGTACATGCGAAAGGAATTGTTCGATACTTTCCAGTTTGGCGAACGCAAATTCGAAATCGATTGAGCTGAAAACATACTCTGAATTCAGCAAATGCAATGGAATAATGTTATTCTCTGCTGTTTGTTCAAGCATGTTGAACAAGTTGTCTGATAGTTGATAGCTCTAGTACATGTTTGAACATATTCAAACGAGTTCTATATAGTACAAAGTTTATATAATACAATTGTTTGTAGGATAGGGTATTGATTGAAGATCCCAACAATTTGCATTTGGAATCGAATTCATCAATTTAAAATTTAGCTAATGGATGGAGATGAAGCGTTGTGGTTCGTGAATATAGAACCATCAACGTTTTGTGAAATGGAAGATGAAATTCAAATGATAGTTTCAATATTAAATGAAATTCATCAAAGTTATGTCTGGAATTTGTTCAGCATTCTACCATTATCCCTGCCGGTAGTTTTCATAATATTGTAGTTACCAGTTTGAAATATGCATTAAAAGATGCGAATGTATTCAATGGAAGATGCGAATGAATTTACAGTTTGAATTGGAATTTGATTGCACCAAAGAATGTTTGGAATTTGGAGGATTTGACTTGCTCTGATCTGCTATTTATCATGCATGCATGACCTTTTTTAAGGTTCTTATCAAAATCAGAATCATCTAATAAACTCTGTCAAATGATATGATGAAAATTATCAAATTCCAATCTATAAATTGAATTCTTTAGGAGAAATCATTCGATAAAAATATCATTTAACCTACTGTAGTATGATTAATAAATGGATTCAACACAATTCATTACTTCGGCTTAGTAATTACTTTCTTTGAAATTCAGCAATAATAATATTGTACGGAATTTCATTTGCTGTACAATTTATACGGTATCATCAACATAAAGAAATAATTATTTTCTGAGATGAAACTATGAATACATTTCCACTTTCATCAATATTATAATTTGATTAACTGTGGATATCCTGATGAAAGAGAGATATCATATGATGGGAAATGAGTCAGAGGTTGGGAACAGTATTCTAATGTGAATTCGTAATGAAATATTGGTCTGACAGACTGTCGTATTGTCGCCATTGGGGATTATTGGAGAGGCGGGGATTTCGTATCAGAAATTCAATGACATTTATTACTGGGCGTCGAGAGATGTGTTATCAGTGTGGCTTACTTGGTGTGAAGGAGGTGGAGAGGGGAAAGGATAGAAGGAGAATGAGAGATTTTCGGAAAGTAGGAGGAATTAAAGAGGGAAAGAATAAAAAATGTGAGGAATTGGTTTTAGAGAAAGTGCTGCAAGATTGGATTGGATTGGATTTAGTTGAGATTCCTTTATCAATGAATCTCACGATATATTCTCACTCATAAATTTATATATAATGTCTCATTGTACAGCAAAGTATGGAGATAATACAGCAGAGGGATGAAGAGGAGATAGATTGAAAGGATTTGAAATTAAGAAAGGATTGGTTCGATGAGAATACAGTTGGATGGAGTGGAACATTTTGAGAATAAAGTGGAAGCAGATAAAAATTTTGTTATGGGACTTGTATCTAAGGATGGGAAGTTGATAACAAGAAAGGATATATGTATATAGATCAAGTCCTAATGACTCCAGTTATGGAGTATTAGACAAGTCGAGTCAATAATTTTATATAATATATAATCAACATAATATATTAGAGAAAGCATAATAAAATAAAGGGTGAATGCTACTTCGAAGACATGAAATATTATCAGAAAATCAATTTGGAAACTGATAGTTAAGGAAGAGAGTGAAAGGGAAAGAGAATGAATAAACTGAGGAAAAGAGGGATAGAATGGAAGAGTGAGTACAATAATATAAAAGAAAGCAATGTGAAATGATAGTGGATTATCTGAGTAAGGTGTGAGGGAGCTATAAAAAAACTGAAAATGGAAAAATATGAGGAATAGTAGAAAGTAGAAGGACTTGAGTTGATGAGAATCACGAAACTAAAACATTAAAGATAGGTGAAGAGGAATAGAAGAGGATGAGGAAAGTTGAAGAAGATAGGGATAGTAAAAAGGGATGGGTGAAAGGGAAACGAGTTAAGCTTATCAGATAATACGGTAAAAGGGGTAATCACCCTGAATGGATGATTAATAGAAAAAGAGGGGACCTGCTGCTTTATAATCGAGAAAGAAAAAACCCTCTAGGCCTCTAGAGTGAGTGATCTTGTAGAAACATTGTAGGAAATGAATAATGTTTTCAATGAGGATGAGTGAGAAGAAGAAGGTGAAGAAAAAGTGGGAAAAAGGGAGGAGCGAATGATACGGAAAGTTTTGGAGAGAGGAAACATCACAGAGAAGGACAATAATTAATAGAAGAGAAAGAGTAGTGAAAATTCTGAGGGGGAAACAATATTACAGGTACGATCAAGACAGAGAAAAAATATTATGTGGAAACGTAAGAAGATCGGAGAAGATATTGAGAAAACAGATAGGAAGATGAGGAAAGAAAGACGAAAATGATAGGGAAGGATATGGGAAATATGAGAAGGAGCGAGATAAATATAATTCTCACGCACCATTAACCAATAGAAAGCGGATGCCAAATCTCTACCTGTATATGTGACAGGGGAAGCCAATATCTTTCCCATGTTTCAATATCTACTCATAAGTCAAGTATTTCCTGTCGGGGGTTTAAGAGTTGGAAAGAGAGAGAGATAGATAGATAGATAGATAGATAGATAGAGATAGATAGATAGATAGAGAGAGAGAGAGAGAGAGAGAGAGAGAGAGAGAGAGAAACACTGTAATAGGGTAGAGAGAGTGATTCGAGAAAGACACAAATAATAGGATGAGATGAATGATAAGAGAAAGAACCACTCAGGACATCAGAAGAGCCTACCAGGAGCGGTAGATAAATTGGTGGTTTTTGGATCTCCAATGGTAAGAGAATTGAATTATTGAAAATGATTTATTCTCGGCTGGATGATGCCCATATTTAAGCCTCTACTCATGCCTGGGTAATGGGGTGGGATGATGTCACGAGAAAAAAATCCATAATCTCGCTGGACGGGATCTCTATGATTGTTCCAGTATCAGGTTGAATAGAAAGGTTTAATATGATCCACCACAAGCGCTCTACTTGCATCGACAGACAGTATCCGGAGTGCTTTTGAGGCTGGTGATTCCCTTGCCCACACACTGAGTGACCTCAGAAAAGCCTTTGACTGCATTCCTCACAATATACTGACCATATAACTTGAGAGATAGGCCTATTGTCTAGGTCCTGAGAGATAGGCCTATGGTCGGTCCTGGGGACAGGAAATATAATCGAAGAGACTCAATTGTTGTGAAAATATTTTTTTATTCAAATATAGATAAATTCAGTAAAATTACAAAACTTTGTTGTCAAATAGTCAACATTGTATTGCTTTCAACGTCGATTATGTGGTTACAACATAGAAGTTATCGAGCCAGAGGTAAGGCTCATATCGGAAATTCAATTTTGTGTAATCACATTAGTTATCACTGGACTTCACCAAGGCGGCTTCGAAGGTCTATCTGGCCTACCTAACAGTTTTGTAGATATTTCAATACTATAAATAAATAAAATATAAATATGATAATATAAAATATGAATAAAATACGTAGAATCAGTTGACTCATTAGGGGGTAAGATAGATGATGTTTGAAGTTACATAGAACTTCTCAATCACCCTGATCCCCTTATTGATAAATTTGCTGCTCAGAAGGATGGAAGATCCTTTGTTTGTCCTGGGATGACCTGTGTGTTCATGGTTACCAGAGGTAACATAGATAACTTATAAGACTTGCTGGAATATTGAAATTATTCAAGACCCGCACTATTATTAACCTGCATAAATTATAATTTCTTTAATTTTTTATTCATATTCTGACGTTATTTTATAATGAATAACGATTTGCCTCGGCTTGGCTGCAATCGGTAAAGCATGAGAGTTAAAATATATAAGTTTGGTCGTGGTTTTCTAGAATACAATTTCGATGAATCTGTATAGGCTCGCTCAGGAGTTCCTGCAGTTTATTGCTTTTGAACAATTTATAGAAATCTTTGGAAAGTATTATTTACAGAGATTTAATTAACAATACAGTATATGGCTGTGAAAACCAGTTTATTCTATTACCGATAAAATTGGATGGTAACTCTCTTAATAATTTAATACTGATAATTAATAAATAGATATGAGATTTGTACTCTGTGGTATTGGGGAATAAAATGAATGGTACACCATAAAAAATTTGATACATATATTGTATGAATAATATTAGAGTCAGGCAAATATGGAAAATATATAGAGCAACAAAATATACAATAAAAACAAGAATAAATATATCAGGATAAAATATCACAGACTAGTACACTATTCTTTAGCTCTATAGCACGAAACTTTACCATGTGCTTTTCAATTTATTGATAATATGCTTTCATTTGCATGCAGCTTCGGTATCGACTTGCTGTTGCTTGTCGATTCAGGTAATCTCACTTTATATTTTATTTCATAAATCATAGAATGATAAATTGATAGATCATAGATTATAAATATATTAATTTCTGTAATTTCCAGTATATTTCTCAATAACATATATATCTCTCAGGGCAGAAGATTCGGCCTCTGATGGAAATAGATAAATCAATTTATCCAGTGAACAAGAGCTACATTATATTATTACAAATTATTATATAAAATCAATGGCTGGATGATGCCCATATTTAAGCCTCTACTCATGCCTGGGTAATGAGGTGGGATGATGTCACGAGAAAAAAATCCATAATCTCGCTGGACGGGATCTCTATGATTGTTCCAGTATCAGGTTGAGTAGAAAGGTTTAATATGATCCACCACAAGCGCTCTACTTGCATCGACAGACAGTATCCGGAGTGCTTTTGAGGCTAGTGATTTCCTTGCCCTCACACTGAGTGACCTCAGTACAGCCTTTGACTGCATTCCTCACAAAATACTGACCATTTAACTTGAGAGATATGGTCTAGGTGGCACAGTCCTGGGGACAGGAAATATAATCGAAGAGACTCAATTGTTGTGAAAATATTTTTTTATCCAAGTATAGATAAATTCAGTAAAATTACAAAACTTTGTTGTCAAACAGTCAACATTGTGTTGTTTTCAACGTCGATTATGTTGTTACAACATAGAAGTTATTGTGCCAGAGGTAAGGCTCATATCAGAAATTTAATTTCGTGTAATTACATTAGTTATCACTGGACTTCACCAAGGCGGCTCCGAAGGTCTATCTGGCCTACCCAACAGTTTTGTAGATATTTCAATACTATAAATAAATAAAATATAAATATGATAATATAAAATATGAATAAAATACGTAGAATCAGTTGACTCATTAGGGGGTAAGATAGATGATGTTTGAAGTTACATAGAACTTCTCAATCACCCTGATCCCCTTATTGATAAATTTGCTGCTCAGAAGGATGGAAGATCCTTCGTTTGTCCTGGGATGACCTGTGTGTTTATGGTTACCAGAGGTAACATAGATAACTTATAAGACTTGCTGGAATATTGAAATTATTCAAGACCCGCACTATTATTAACCTGCATAAATTATAATTTCTTTCATTTTTCATTCATATCATATCCCAAATCCTCTCCCATGCTCAAGCTTGCTCTTTTGGAGAAGTAGTTTCTTATTTTTTTCCTGTAGAATAATTTATTATTGCAGTGTATATTGTATACAATAGGAGCCATGACCTCACCCTAGGTACAAAGCTAAGGCTCCTTAAATGTTATGTGTATTCAGTGCTTCTGTATGGTGTAGAATCATGGACCCTGAAGGAGGACACAGTATTCAGGCTCAATGCATTTGAATTATGGCTGTTCAAAAGAATCCTGAGGATTCCATGGACAGATAGAATTACCAAACATGAGGTGCTAAGGAGGATGAATACAGCCCCAGAACTGGTCAACAACATTAAATGTCGAAAGCTTTAATATTTGGGTCATATAATGCGCTATAAAGGGAGATACGAAATATTGCAAAGCATCTTGCAAGGGAAAATAGAAGGCAGAAGAGCTCCAGGAAGGAGGAGAATTTCCTTGTTGGCCAACCTCAGAGCATGGTTCGGAAAGACCTCTATTCAATTGTTCCAGAGCGCAACCAACAAAGTAATAATAGCCACAATGATCGCCAACGTTCGTAGCGGACAGGCACCCTAAGAAGAAGAAGATATTGTATAGCTTATTGATTTATTTTGTCATTTATGGAAATTATGAATTGGGATTTTGTAGAGCAACTCACACTTGACATCTAGGCGCACAGGTATGGGCTGACTGGCGCCGAGACTGTTTTTGGCCTGACAGGTGTAGTTGCCGGAGTGGTTGCGGGAGATGGGCACAAAGTGCAGCTTCTCGTCGAGACTGGACACGGTCGCCTGGCCGGCGCGTCTCCACGCCACGGCAGCCGTTGGGTTGGCATCCGTCACACAGCGCATGCGCACATCCTGGCCCTCTTCCACGTCACCGGACGGTGCACCTATCAGGCGCACTTCTGGCGGATCTGCAACAAATCCAATTCAATAAGTCAACCTTTGTTTTGTAAAATTTGATGTAGAGCAATTTTTCATTCTATTTCATCAACTGTAATACTGACTGTATGGCTGACTGTGTGGATATCCTAAGTAACTCGGTGTCCTACTACAGGGGGAAGAGTGAGGCTGCTGGGTCCGATCCATCCGGGTCAACAGGTGGTGGAGGCGGTGCGAACTCAGCTTCAGAGCGGTGTTGAGGTTTCTGTCAAGGAGTTCAGAAAGTCCATGGCTCAGGAGATGGAGAAGAGTGTTGCAGCAACGAGAGAGGCTATGGCGAAGGAGTGCGGGGATTCACTTGCCAAGTCTGTGGCTGTGTGTGTAAAGAAGTGTGAAAACTGTGTTGAAAGTGTGAAAGCCAGTGTGAGTGAGTGTGTGAAAAAGAGTGTGGAAGAAGGTATGAGTGTGAGTGGTACGAATGTGAGTAAAGCCAAGAGCTATGCTGGGGCCACTGAGGGTGTGCTGAAGGTGAGGGGTGTCAGGGTGGGGGGACCAAGTAGGCTCCTAATGGTGACTCCTGAGGGGGCTAAAGAGGAGGAATGGACGGCCGACAAGACAAGGGAAAAAATGAGGGAAATTTTGAAGCCTGCAGACGATGGATTCCAGGTGGTGGCAGCAAGGCGTGTTACTGGAAGGAGGGGCATGGCAGTGGTGTTAGGCTCGGATGAGCAGGTTAATAGAATGAAGGCAGATCCTCGCTTGCGTGAAGCGGGCTTGTCTGTGGCTGAGCCTAAGGGCCTCCGCCCGAAGGTGAAGCTTTTTGACGTGCCCGCTGAGCTCAGCGAGGATGAATTTCTGAGTTGTCTGATTCGTCAGAATTTTGAGGAGGAGGAGAGGGAGGTATCCCGTCGGGGTGTCAAGGTCGTCCGGAAGTTCGCTGGTGGCTCGGATGATGTATGTAATTACGTGATAGAGTGTGACCCCGGTGTGCGTGAGCATTTGATATGTGCTGGACGGGTGTATGTGGACTGGCGCTCGTGTCGTGTGATCGACTGGCTGGCTCCTCTGCGCTGCCTTCGCTGCCTGTCCTATGGTCACGTGGCGAGGGTGTGCAGGCTGGCGTCCCCAGTCTGCCGTAAGTGCGGAAAAGGGGGGCATTGCGAGGCCGATTGCACGGCCCGTGCTCTAGTGTGTGTGAATTGTTCGCGCGCGGGTCGGTTGGCGGACCACTCTGTGTTGTCCCCCAACTGCCCCTCGTATAAGGCGGCGTTACAGTCCTTGGCGAGATCGACCCGTTATGTTTAGGATCGTTCAAGCCAATACTGGGCGTAGCCGAGCGGGTATGATTGAGTTGTTGTCTGATTGTGTTGCATGTGGTGTGGATGTTCTCCTTCTGCAGGAGCCGTACTCCTCTAGGGGTACTGTTCCTGTAGAGGGCATGGGTCGCGTATTCTGTGTGGGTTTGCCCCGCCAGAATCGAGGCATAGATGTCTGGGTGTGTGTGGTTGTATTGAATGATTGTTTGGGTGCAGTCCTACTGAGTGAGTTCTCTTCTCCTTATTGTGTGGCTGTGGATTTGGTGACAGGTGGTGGTTGTCGTGTGGTTGTATGTAGTGTTTATTTGCATCCTGGTCGTGTGCATGATGATGAGTGGGGTATGGTTGAGAAAGTGAGTGTTGAGTATGAAAGGGTTCCTCTGCTGATTGGGTGTGATGTGAACTGCAGTTCGGAGTTGTGGTATGGTACAGGTCGCGGTTGTGCAAGGAGTCAGCGAATTGAGGACTGGGTAGCACTGCAGTTCATGTCTGTGTTGAATGAATGGGATGAGCGCTGTACGTTTGAAACTGTGAATGGTAGATCGAATGTGGATGTTTCTTTTTGTAATGATGCATGTCTGGTGATGAATGTGTCTGGCGACTGGGGGATCTGTGCGTTGATCATCGTTCAATCCATATGTCTGTTGGGCTGGAGGATGACCGACGGGCAGATCCAGAGCGAGTGAGGTTTGTGCTTTCCGGTGCGAACTGGCTGACATTTGATCGCGAGTTGGTTGGTCGGATGAATGGAATTGATGGTGGTGGGGTAGACAGATTGGCTGACAGTCTAACTGCTGCGGTCCTTGGTGCTGCCAGGGCCTCTATTCCAGTTCGCCATGGTGGCAAGCGGGTGCCGTGGTGGGGACGCCAGTTGGCTGATCTTCGTAAGTCTGTGAAGCGTGCTAGAAGGCGGTTTCAGCGTGCAAGGGGGGAGCGGCGACTTCGACTGCAGGTGGCTTGGAGGGATCTTCGTCGTATGTACGTGTATACTGTGTCGGTGTGCAAGTGGAATGCATGGAGGCAGTGGGTCTCCAGAGAGGGTGCCCGAAATCCTTGGGGAATCGTGTATAAAAGTGTGATTCGTGGTGGTGTAAGGAATCGCGTGCTTGTCACTGTCCGTAGGGAAGGGAGGGTAACAGCTGGTGTGAATGAGACTTTGAATGCGTTTCTGTGTGAGCTTCTGCCTGGTGATGACGCTCGGGTTGATGCGGGAGCACAGCCTGTTGTTCGTGCTGGTTTTGTGTCTGAGGATGGTTGTGGGCCTTGTGTGGGTGAGTGGAGTCCTGAGGCCCTGGCCGTTGCCGTTTCAAAGATGAAGCGTGGAACGGCTCCGGGACTGGATGAAGTCTCACCTGACCTTGTCTGGCGTGCTTGGGGGAGAGTGAAAGATGTGTGTTTGGATCTGTTCAATCGATGCCTGAACCAGGGAGTGTATCCAGCGGCCTGGAGGATCGGTGAGGTGGTTCTTATACCCAAAGCGGGTGATAGGGACTTATCCCTGGTGAAGTCATTCCGACCTATCACATTGCTGAGTGTGTGGGGCAAGCTATTGGAGCGCCTCATTGAGACGAGCCTGCGAAGTGCTATCGGGGCTGCTGGAGGCATGAGCAGGAAGCAGTATGGCTTTGTTGGTGGGAAGAGTACTGTTGATGCTGTTGATGCTGTCAGGCATGTGATTGAGTGGGTCGGTGGGTGTGGGTATAGGTTTGTGTTGGCTGTGTTCCTTGACATCCGGGGGGCATTTGACTCGGCTTGGTGGCCAGCCATAATGCGGCAGCTGAGGCGGTTCCGGTGTCCCTTGGATGTCGTTAGGTTGGTCCGAGCGTACCTTACTGGTAGAATTGTGCGTATGGGTTGTGGCTCGGTGTTTGTGGAGCGTGTGATGGAGCGTGGGTGTCCCCAGGGATCTGTTCTGGGCCCCCTCTTCTGGAACCTTCTGTTGGATGAATGGCTTTGTATGGATCTGGGTGTGGATGTTGAATGTGTTGGCTATGCTGACGACCTGGTGCTGCTGGTGGGCGGTGATCGGCGGGCTGAGGTGGAGGAGCGAGCGACTGCTGTGTTGGACCGTCTGTTTGAATGGAGCATCAGTGTTAAGTTGGAGTTCGCACTGGAAAAGTCTTTGTGCATGAGTATGAGAGGCCTGCGTAGCTTGTCTCGCAGGAGGAATGTTCGTATGAATGGTGTACCTGTTAGGTATGTGAGTGAATGTGTTTATCTGGGAATCACCCTTGGGGAGGACCTGCGAATGGAGGGCAACATTGCCAGATTGGAGGAGAGGTGTCTACGGGTCTTCTCGCGCTGTGGAGTGGTTGCGAGGCGCGATTGGGGCTACAAGGGAGATGCTCTTCGTGTTGTTTATAGGGGTGTGATTGAGTCGATGTGTCTGTATGGCTGTGAGGTATGGGCGAATGGTTTGAGTGATCGAGTTCTATGTCGACTGAATGGTGTGCAGAGGAAATGTTTGAAGAGTGTGACCAGGGCATATAGGACTGCAAGTGGCCCTTCATTGTGTGTGATTGCTTGTGTTTTTCCCTTGAGTGTTTTGTGTAGAATGAGAGTGCGTGAATGTGGCCTTCGTATGGGCGGTATGGATCGTAGGGCTGCTAAGTATGAAGCATACCATGAGGCGTTGGACTGTTGGCAACATGATTGGGAGAATGGGCAGTTTGGGCGGCAGACCTTTGCCTTCTTCCCGGATGTGCGTCGGAGGGTCCGTGTCCGGTTTTATGACTGGACACATTATTCTGTGCAGTATTTGACCGGGCATGGGAACTTCGCCGATATTTTGTACCGGTGGGGGAGGCGGGAGAGTCCACTCTGCCCTGAATGTGGTGTCGATGAGTCCAGTGCTCATGTTATGTTTGAGTGTGCAAGGTATGAGGTCGTCCGGACGGCATTCGTGTTAGAGTATGAGAGGATTGGGTGTCGCTTTGTGTCTGAGTGTATGGTTTGTAGTGTGCAGGCATGTAAGTTGTTTGTACGATTCTGTGAGAGATTGGGTCGTATGCGTGAGGACTTTGTCCAGGTTTGATGTTGCATACTTGCTCAGGTTGCTCATGTTTATGTTCAGTGGTTTTATTTTGATTTTGATTTTGATTTTGGTTAAAGAATAACCGGTTAGATGATTTTGTTGTTTTATTTGAGGAGCGGGTATGCGGCATGGTCCCGAATGCGTGTGTGTGAATGTGTGTGTGTAGTGTGTATGAGCCTCAGGAGTCACCATTGTTTAGGCGTAGGGTTTGTAGGTTGGGTGTGAGTACCATGGGTTGGTTGGGTTGAACTGGTTGTGGGGGGGAGTATTTGCTAGTAATTCAGTCGGTTGGTAATGAGAAGGAGTACTGTAGGTTGGGGTTATGTTTGTATGTATGGTTGTTGTGAATGGTGTTGATGGTACGTCGTGCCTTGTGTGAATCTGTCTCTGGTGCCTGGTCGCGGGGAACCAGTCCGGAGCTCTTCCCTGAGAATTGTAAAGGGCAGAGTTCTGGACTGTTGAATGCCCATACCACTCTCCTGCGGTGAAGGCCCCTCACCGTAGGGGGTGGTCGTCATCATCTTAGCATAGGCACCAGCGTGGAGTGAGTTGGGCAGCATGGGTCTTAGGAGGCCTAGAAGGCCTGTTCCTGGGTAGTTGGGCTGGGATCGGGACCTGTGCTGTGGTATGAGTGTGTGATTGACTCCGGGGTATCTTGGGTTGGGTTGGGTTTTTGGGGATAAGTTGATGGCTGAGCTGGGTGGGATTATTTTGGTGGGTGGGGTTACTTTTGTTTGAGGTTGGGTTTTAGATTTTGGGTAGGGTTGCTGTCGGTGCTCAGACGACAGTCTAGGCGGAGTTTTGGGTAACATCTTTCCGAAACGCCCTGGCTGCTGTCTGAATGCCCCTGATTCTGTCGGGGTCATTTTGGCAGTGGCGCGGGCTTTTTCCAAGTCTTCAGGTAGCGGAGAGGATACGTCCGGGCCTTCTGGCCCACGTACCGCCGGAACTGGGCGTCTGTGGTGGGGCACCTTGTCTCTCCATTGGCGTCCAGGCTAAACTCCTCAATGATGCCCACCTGACGATTGGCAGTGGTGCTACGGACCCTGAGCCGTTTTTGTGGTATGATGTAAATCAGGTACACAAGGGCTCAGGTGAGGTTTACCGGACCGGAGGGTCTACACATGTAATACAAATTGAATTTCATGATTAGGATGGACACATTAATTCGTCGGTCCCGGCTGCCTGGAAAACAGTCATTAAGGTCTTGTCTCACCGATTACCGCCAGTAGGCCTACCGCTGGCTGTAGCGAGCTAGACGTTTTTTTTAGCAAGGCGTGTCATACTGAGCTCTCGCCGACTGAGCTCTCGACTCTCGAGTAGTGGAAGAAGCCGGCTGCTTGTTATGAAAATCTCTCTACGTATATTCAAGTTTGATAGGACACACTGCTTGCTTCGCGGTAGTGCGCGTTACTAGGAGGTACTCCCGCCTCAATCAATCAATCAATCATTTTATTCAACACAATATACATACAAGAAATAAACATACAAAACATCATAAGAAGATGCCTAAGCAAGCTCCGTTTGACCCGGTATACTTAATAACAAAAGGAGAGATTTTTAAAACTTCACTCTCGCGTCGGTAGCGAGGTCGGTGTGATATGGCCTCCATGTCATGTCATAAATTAATCAGGTGCGACCAGAAAACTCTGACACCAGTGCTGTGCCAGGCAGGCTACTCGATTTTATTATCATGCAAATTCATCACTTCTCCTTCTCATGATTATGATGCACAAATACGTGCTGTACTTGTGCGTGGCTCAAGCACAAATCGGTGCTGTTTCAAGTACCTAATAAATACTGCAAGTAATGGTTGAAACAGGATTATCACATATAAAAGTGACCATTTCTGCACTGATTGCAGGCCGCAAAGAACCACTTTTCCGCACTAGTGCACAAAGTGAGTAAGTTACTTTTTACTCCAGATTTGCAGCATGACAACGCAAAATAGTTGGTAGGTTAATGGAGCACCAGTGCAGCAAAATCAAAATTAAGTTGGTAACTGCACTGACTCATAGTGAGGCCCACGTTATAATGAATGACAGTGGAGAACAGCGTTGCCTTGCCATTATGTGCCTTGATTATAGTCATTTCAATGCTCACATAAGATAAACCCCCTTCAAGCAGTCAGATAAATTTTCAATTGAATTACTAATCATTATAATTCAATTATTATTATTAAATTTTAAATAAAAATAAGGTTTTCATTAATTATAAAATTACACAGAAAAACATTCGATGGATTTCAGGGAATTTTACCCATAATTACCCACTTTTCATATTCAATGGTAACTGTAGGAAAAATTTAATGTGAAATACGTGCGCAAAGTTCGTTTGCTGCACTCAAGAAACCATTCCGCCCTCGCCTACGGCTCGAGCGTAAACGTTTCTTTCGGTGCAGCAAACTGTCACTTTGCGCACTAGTTACACAAATAACTATTTTATTCTTATCGACATTGTTTTTCAAGAAAGCGACGCTTCTTCAATTAATTCTATCCCAGTTTCAAACTGTACCAAAAGAGTCTTTTTTCACCTAAAAAAAAAATCAATAAATTTTAGCCACATTTAGAAGGACTCATCGATCATTAGTATATCTCTCTCTTTCTGATAATTTTCATAATCTAAAATTAATAATCACTTTCTTAGACTCTGTGATTAATATTTGCAAATTCGGGGTCATTATCGATCACGAAAACTCAAAACAGCGCAATAATTCCAAGTTCTAAAACTAACCAACCAGCTTGTCTCCTCATTGAATTTGGAAGAGTAGATGATTTGTCATGGAGTGTCATATTCTTCCATTGCAGGTTGGGAGAGAGCTGAGTCTCATTAACACAGCATTTCAGGATTGGTGAAGTAGGAAGGACTGCAATTTAATAAGGGGGACCTGTCATAATACTACCTTCACTACTATTGTTTTGGAGGGTTAAGTATAAGAGAGTGCCGGCTGCGCCCTAACTTCGCCGTCCTAGGTTTTTAATAAAGGAAGCTGATCAATCAATCGATCAATCATGTAGTAGGCTAGAATGTTCAGATGTCGATTTAATGTATGTAAAAATGATCTGTGGTTTAGAATGTACGTGAAGTAATTCATTTGAAGCATTTCAAATATAAGTTATTGTGAAAGAGAATTGGATGTGAATACAGGATTTTGATGGGCGTGTAGTTGGGAAACGTGGGGAAAGAAACAAGGAAATAATCTCCCTACGTTTAGAAAGGGAGATAAATAGAAGAGGATTCATCAAACATGAAAATAGACTCATGAACTAGGTAGGAATATGATGGAAAATGAGCAGATAAAGTTGGTGGAGGTTTGGACGAATGTAGGAACACAGGATGTGAGATGATAGCAAATAAGGGAGAAGACCCGATCAGCTGTTAATACAAATAGAGGGAGAGGGTAAATATATGCGGATGACGATTTAGAATTTATTGGGGAAAGACATATTAAAAGGAGTTCAATCGTGCAAATATGAATATAATGGTGAAGAAGAGGGAAGGAAGTATATACCCGAACATATATTGAAATGGAGATGGAGTAGACAAAGAAACAAGATAAAATAAGAGAGATAGAGAGGAGCATACCAAACAGGCCGTTAAAACAGTGCTACACTCTCGTCCACGTACTTTACGTACACAAATAATGAATACATTCAATTTATTAAAGTACCCTCTGCCTTAACGGAGCAGCTTTGGATGGGGAGCTCATCTATTATTTCTGGTGTTGCTGTATCGTCCACTTTATCGTTCACTCCCTCCCTCTCTCTCCTATACACACAAACCACAAACAATACTCATTCTCCCTCTCACTCGCTCTCATTTCGGTGGCATTTTATGTGTGTGCTTGGGAGAGTGTTTACAGCTCGTATACAAAGACCGGCCCTATGCTAGCATGGTAGACTGGCATAGAGCGCTTGTGTTTATGTTATGGCACATTAGAATGGTCTATGTGCCTTGGTCTTGGAATGTTGGTTGTCCATGAATAAAATGGTCTGTGCAAAATACAGGGTGCCCAGATGATACCTTTCGCCACCGCACCACACTACAGTAATCGATGTGTGCAAGTGTGCGTGTGTGAGAGAGTCTTGAATTGCTCTGTGATAACATGAGCAAAAATACATTGTAGCTTCCTGACAACATAGCAAAAACGACTCCTGTTTGAAAGCCAAATTACTGATGTTTCAAATTATCTCTGACTTTGAATATATTTTGTATGTGAAATAATTTTGTGGTCAAAGGTTCATCAATCTTTCATTAATATACTTTTATGGCTGAAATTATCCAGAAGCGTAGTCAGGACGTTGATAAGGCGGGGGGGGGGTTAGGTCATGTCCGAATATATTGTGCCCCCTGTAGATTACACCTAGTGGAATCTAATGACGGGGGTGCTATCTTGGTTTTGTTGGCCGTTTTATTGTGGTCATGGAAAGAGGTTGTAACCTGGAAATCTCCCCCTCGCTATGCCATTAATATTATCATGCACCCTTCATCATTGGTAACAGTTCATCCAGTTTCTTTCATCGCATTCCATCTTTCACTCAATATTTCATTCAACTTTATTGAGTATTACTGAATATATTTTTAAATTCATCAAACTTAATAATATACTGTAGTTACCTTCCTATGAAGGTGATGTTGTGGTAAATATCAATATTAAATAAAACTACTGTTATAGCCCATCTAATCTATCCATCAATCCATCAACCTAAGTTTACTTAGAGATTGATGACTGTGTAACAATTGAAACTAGTATCCCAAATTAATTTCATAGATCAGTGGTTTTGACAATATCAAGTTTTTCCCATAAAAACTCTCGTTATTTCAAGAATTTGATGCATCTATCTTTCTATTCAAAAAATTACAGACTTGAGGACAGTTTAGCTTCATTAAATATGATGTATCTTTTGTAAATGCAAAAATTTCTAATTTATTTAAGAGTTTCAAACTGCCAACTACTCTCTTCTAGTATTAAAGTTTCCAAGAAGGCTCCGTGTCTAAAGAATGAGACTTTGATATAGACACAAGTAACAATTAATTGATAGCTTTATCAGTTATCTTCGAAGAGAAGTAGAATCCCTTTTACATTGTGGTTATTTTGAAATGTGACGCTCAGTATGCAATGATTCGTAAGACTTGAAAGATCCAGCGGAGAATTCCGTAAAGTTACAGACTCCTTGAAGTATCTATCAATTCAAGCTATCAATCAATAGATTTTGTATGAATATATTGTCCTCTAATATCACAGTGATGGAGAAAACAACTTATAAATTATAAGAAAATTTAAATATCAATAAAGAAAATTCTGCTGCTTCAAACCTTCATTACATCATCTCCAACAATGCAAAAGGTTCGTTCTATCAATTGAAAATTGTCACTGTGTTGTGTATTCTTTTCAACGATTTATTGTTAATTGCAAAATTTCAACTTTCAAATGCCTTTTCAAGCCTTTCAAATGCCTTTCACTACTGAAAGTAAGTGCTTATTCCACTTCAAATACTACGACAATGAATAAAGAATCTAGATATCCATAAGAAACTGGAATTGCAATCAAAAAAGTCATACTGCTTCAAAACTTCATCGCCAACACAATAGGTCCCTTTAATTCCGCCACGATCTCTTTCTCTCCAGCTCGCCACGAGCAGAATTCAACTTTTCAAGAAGACTGCGTTTCTTGGGATGAAGCGTTGCGTTAGTAACGAAGGTCACAATAAGAGTAACAAAGAACTCTGTACAGCCTGCATAGAGTGTGGGTGACATCCTCTCTCAGTCGCTGAAATGTCCCAAAACTCGCTTGCTCGCTCCTGTCCTGCCACTTTCATAAGGCGAAAGCTTTTTCCCTCAGCCTGATGAAAAAAAAAAACGATTCTCATGAGAAAAAATTAATTCGGAGCAAGGATGCTCTTGATGTCCTGCGTTCAGGTCGATGAGCATGTTGTTCTGTTAATATCCTGGAAAAAGGACTTTCTCGTCCACAGCTTTCTGTTTTCTTGTAGGATCATACTTTCAGAAAAGCTGGTCTCAGTGCTATTTCTTAGTAATAATTTTGTTTTCATATTTTAATACCAGTTTCAGGTGCAGTAGCATCATTTCTCTGTTTTAAGCTGTTTAATTAATTTATTCAATTCGAAATCATTTATTTTAATTTCATTTGTCATTTAAAGTTACTTCCTCTTTAGTCATGCTGTGGGCAAGAGTCTTCAGAGGATGGTAATTGACCGAACGTAGTGAGGTCTATGTTTTAACTCGATTTGCTTTTGTCTGTCTGTATGTGTAACGCGATTACGGCCAAACGCGTTGATAAAATTCGATGAGATTTGGCAGGAATATTTTTTTTCAACTGCGCGTCGACGTATATACGAGGTTTTTTCTTGAAATTTTGCATTTTAAGGATAATATTAAAAGAAAAGGAATTCCTCCATACTCTTATATCACTATAATTATATACCCTCTACTTTGAAGATAGGATCAATCAGACTATAGAATTATTCATAATCAATCAGCTGACAAGTGGATTATTCATTGCATGTATTGCACAGATGTCTGGCCGTGTCTATTTCTATAGGGGGTTTCAATATTTTTATGATGCGTGCCCATCAGTATCAATATCATATTTGAAAAATAAATTTAATAGGTGATTGAAAATAAAATAAAAAATGATTACAAATAAAAATAAAAATGATGAACTAAATAATGCTGAAGAAATTATAATATTCTTGATTAAAAAAATCAATTTTAAAATAGTTTAGAAATATTTCTATCAGATGGAAAGATTATCACGGAACTGGATTCAAACATAAACTGAGTTTATTAACATAAGTGAGTTTTTGATCTTGGAGAGAACAAATAACAGTTTTTAAGAGTAAATTATGATTCAACTGTGAATTGTGATTCAACTGAATCAACTGGAACAGGTGACATGATACTTGTGGATGAGAAAACTGCGTGAGGTCTACTGTTAACAGAACTACTAGTATCATAGGAGTCACACTCATTTGGCTATTCATTCAATTTTATTCATTTCTCAACTTTCTTCGATTTTACAAAATATCGCTCAAATATATTTTCATTCTGATGTTAAATGTAATTTGAATATATTTTCAAATATATGATGATCTCATTTAGAGATTTGCTCAAACAGCAATGGGAGTTGGAACTGCCTAAACTCCAAATCGCAAGAGACTGAGAATTTTAATGCTGAAAAATACTGAAGAGGTACTACCAGAGGAAAAAATACTGAGGCATACGTTAATATTCCGTCACCGAATGTCAAAAGGTCAATGCCATTTTGGGAATTGCAAAAGATGCCTCTATCATTATTCCAGGACGAAGAATAAGACAATACAAGAAGAATGTTGATAGTAGGTGGAGACGGGCTGCATTTTGCATTGTCAGCGCTTCTTTGTCACATTTCTCCTTTTCTTCTCTTCCTTTTTCACTCTTCCTCCAGCTCATTATCGTTGTTTGCTCTTAGTTAGCATTCTTCTCCATTTATCATTATATACTGCAAGCAACAGAAAAGCCACAAGCATATCATTATTTCGAGGAGATTTGAAAGTCCTCAGAAGAGAATCATTTCAGTTTTCTTTTCTCCCAAGAATTCCTTTGGGATGAGATTGACATTTTTCCAAGTGCCTTCATTGAAGTTCCATCAGAACTTAGAAACTCTCCACAGGGATATTTTCCATATGCTGGAAATATTATTGATTTTAATTCAATACCCTCAAAACCTTGAAAAGACAATACAGTTCTTTTTGGTTAGGGGATAGAGGAACGAGACTTTACTTCATCTCTGGTTACGGCTACTCTTAATTATCAAGGAATAAAAAATGGGTACTTGGATTTCTTATATTTCTTGATAGTACCATAGAGAAACAATGCTATTATTAATGCAATATTATCTTATGCTATTGTTTCTCTATGATAGTACTCTGATACGTATCGCTTTCCACTTCTGTAACTAGTACTAACACTTCTGTCCACTTCTGTATACTGAAAGTTAAAATCACTGTAAGGTAAATCGGGATGCATTTCAAGTCACATCTTTATACTTCTGGAATAATTTTTCATAGTTTGTGTTGATTGAACGATTTTTAGAATTTTCCCAATCATTGATCATCATCACTGCTATCTACAAGTCACCCAGATATATTTCTAATTTCTTCTTAAATGAATTATAATGAATTTATGATTAAATAATTGAGTTTCACGTCTCTCAGAGTGAAATATAACAGGATAACTTCAAGTACCAAGTTGTAATTTGAGTTTCTTTCCTCACCTATTCTGATATTCTTGTTACTCTGCTTCTAACAAGTAAGCAGTAGCTGTCTGTCTTGTTTTCCCCGTACTCATGTTTCCTCCCGCATTCGTAGCTTCTCATGTAGATTATTAAAAAAACCTTCAAGTAGGCAACGGTACTAATAATATGGGAGGGAGACTCTTCATTATTAGAGCAGATATAATTTATTACTGAACATGCGGCTGTTGAATAGAGTGATACTTAGAATAAGATGCCTCTTGATAAATGTGAAACAGGAAACTTTATTGTTCATGATGAGTTTCAATTTCCTCGAATTTATACATTTCCTGCAATAAATATTCAGTCAAGAGAGTCTGCTGTTTCATAATCTGTTCTTGTGCTCTCTGGTTTGGGTTTCCGAACAAGGAAATCAGCTATTAGACTCTGCTCAGCCTTCGTGAAGAATTTTGAACAGGTATTTCTGAATAGTTACTACCGAGAAAATGTAATCGCTGGATAATTTTATATTTCATATAATATATATCACCTTGATATTTCATATTTTATTTCAATATTCATTAACCTGGAGAATTAGGGAATTGACTGAAAATACTCCAAGCCAATTTCAGGAGTAACTGTGGATTATAGATGAATTGACCATGAATCAATGTTATATTTTGGCTCTGAGGAGTGGAATAAAGAATAATATTCACAGAAGTGGATGGAGATGGATGAATCAATGATTTAGAAGAAAACAAAAAAATGGCAAAAATCATTTCAGCGTTCATTTCCTGAATCCCTATTCAGGGAAATGTTAAAATACACTGTTATAAAAGCAAACCTCTATTTAACCTCGAATTTTAGAAAAAATCACAATTACACCTTGAAAGTAAAAAAATGATATTTATTTTGTTTACAATCTGCACTATGCCATGTAGATCTCATTCTCACAAAACATTTTTTTTCTTACAAAGAGTGAATTATTTGTGAGGAAATGTATTGTTCGAACGGTAGGCTCCTGCTATTGACACGATTGAAATGAGATAAGCTGTCCGCGACATGTTCATATAGAAGGATCACACCCAAAACAATACGGAAATATTTGCAAAGCCATGTGTAAAACGTTTGGTGAAAGAGAGAAAAGAAATGAGAAAATCCTTGAGAACACGAGAGTGAGGGAAATCAAAGTACCTCAGAATCGAAGTACCTCAAAACTACAAAGGTACTAAAGATGAACATCGAAGTGAATTGGAAGGTAAGGGAAAAAAGTCGTAAATAGGATAAGAAGGAATGATTTTGAAGAGAGTGAGAAAGGAAGGGGAAGAGGAGGAGATGGTTGAGAAGAAGACGAAGAAGCTGTGAGGTTCAAGGAGAGAGATAAGGAAAGTATAAATCAAGAAATAGGCAAATAGAGGTGATGTTGGAATTGAGAACTAAAATATATGACAGAATGGAGAAGGAGGAGAAGAAGATGAAGAAAAAGGAGAAGAAGAAGGAGAAATGAAAAAAATGAATAGGAAGAAGAGAAAAATAAAATGAAGAAGATGAAGAAAAAAGAGAGGAAGAAGAGGAATCAAACCACAAAGGTGTTGTAGGAGAAGATTAACAAGCTGAAAAAATCTGGTGTGGTACACTCACACAACTTTCCTTGCTCAAATTTGAAACTACGATCAGACTTCTGTTATTATGTGTATGTATAATATTGTTTTCAGAGTACTTTTTCCTTTGTATAAATTGTGAAATTCGATGGATTTTTTTAAAGTCGTCAAAACAGCTGTTCTACAGATGAAATATCTCGACTATGTGTTCTTTTTATGAACTGCGCTACCTACCTACCTCATGCACGAGAAGGAGGTTACTAAGTCCATTTCTCCCTGAAAGGAGACCCATGCCAGTTGATAGAGCTGATAAATAACTATACAGGGTATGAATTTGAAAATAATCGGTCAAGTTATTTCTGAGAAAATAGTGAAAAACATGGTTTTTTGATAATTATCCGCCATTTTTCTCAAGAATATTACGGAGCTCCTGCAATTCTCCCAGAAGTGAGACTCATGTCAGTTGATTGGGCTTATAAATAGCTATCCATGGTATGAATTTGAAGAAAATCGTTACAGCCGTTTTCGAGAAAACCGTGAATAAATTTGTTTTTTAGTGATCATCCGCCATTTTTCTCAAGAATATTACAGAGCTCCTGCAATTTTCCCAGAAATGAGACTCATGTTAGTTGATAGGGCTTATAAATAGCTATCCATGGTATGAATTTGAAGAAAATCGTTAGAGCACAAACATGTTAAAAACATGGTTTTTTAGTAATCATCCGCCATTTTTTCCGCCATTTTGAATTGAATGTTATTGTATTTCTTATTGTCGGATCCTCGTGGTATAAGGACCTTAAGTTTAAAATTTCAAGTCAATCGGTTGATTAGGAATGGAGTTATCGTGTTCACAGACATACACACATACACACACACACACACACACACACACACACACACACACACACACACACACACACACAACACACACACACACACACACGCACACACACCCAGACCAACACCCAAAAATCATGTTTTTGGACTCAGGTGACCTTGAAACGTATAGAAAACTTGAAATTAGGGTATCTTAATTTTTTTTGGAAAGCAATACTTTCCAAAATTGAAATTAGGGTATCTTAATTTTTTTTGGAAAGCAATACTTTCCTTACCTATGGTAATAGGGCAAGGAAAGTAAAAAGAATATGGAAAATGAGTATATCATGAAAAGGAAAGATCTAAATGGGAAATAAAATGAGGAGATAGAAGGAGTTAAACGGAATATGATCACTATGATGAGTCAAATCACTATCAATAGTAAGTGGATCACTATGTAAATATCATTCATTGTTACTACACAACACTTTTCATTCGAATAAATTGAACATACATGATTGGTGAAATTATAGAAACAGCTTGTTATTACTTTTACAAGGGAAATTTGACGATAGCTCTGATGGGAAGGGGAATGTGAAGGTGGTCATATTATACAAGATTTCGATACAGAATTTAAAGAGAAAATGAATGTTATAGGTATCTCTAACCGCGAACTCAAATGTATACTAGGAGAACACAACTCAAAAGATACAAACACGAATGGGACAATACATACAGAATGTAATTGGATGGCGTAAAGCCGTCAGGCTCGCTTCGCTCGCCATATCCATCTATCCATCCTGGATAAATGCATTTCAATCTTCAACTTGGTGCCAACCTAACAAAGTCAACTCAACTTATTGCATACCTGACAAAATGTTTAATTTAGTTACCAGAACAACTGTTTCGAAGAGGTACTCTCTCTAGATTATAGTTCTATATTAACATATGGTATGGACATTTCATCAATAGACTATTATAATTTTAAGATATTGGAATAAGAAGATATACATGCTAGAAGAACTTTAAACCCTTAAAAACCACCCTTAGAGTTAAAATATCGCCAAAAGATTTCTTAGTGCGCCTCTAAAGGGCCAACTGAACATACCTACCAAATTTGAACGTTTTTGGTCCGGTAGATTTTTAGTTCTGCGAGTGAGTGAGTCAGTCAGTGAGTGAGTGCCATTTCGCTTTTATTTATATAGAAGAAGAAGAAGATAGAAGATGGCAGAATACAACATATTGAAACAGAACTTTGAACAGTTGAAAATTATTTCGGATCTGTCTAACTCTTTCAAGTTACACATTGAATAATGTTCATTGGTTGAAATATGCTACTGCTACAAAGCATGCTTGTTTAGGCCTAAGTTTTTTTCACTAGCAGACGCTGAAAAGTTGGTAACTCGGTTGAATGATTCCAAGAATTAAAAGAATACATATTCTGTAACAGGAATTGCGAAATAAGTCTTCATAAGAGCTTATAAAGTAATTTTCTAATCGTACTTGACATGACAATTCAATATAAATGAAGACTGACGAGGAGTTTGTTAATTAACTCCTCAACTTTTATCCTCGATGTTTCCGAATACCGGGAAATCATTCGAGTCAGATGTTTGTTTAGTTGAATATCATTTTTCGAGACAAGGATTGCGGATTACTCCCCGAGCAAAAAAATTAATCCAAATCGAAAAAGTGCTTCTCTTTGAAGGATGTAACGTTGATAGAGCCATGCTACACTCGATCGTTCCAAGAAAAATCCGACAAGGGGAAAATCGAAAAACGCTTTTTCTTCTAATACTTCTCGTTTTTGCCCTCTTCTTACGATTTTTTCCGGGAGCTCAAAGGATTATCCGTGGACTGGTTGAAGGATGCGGATGTTTGCGAAGTTATAATAGAATATTGAAATCCATTCTGAAAGAGATTATAGGAGGCCTTTAAAACGATGCAGGTGGATGGGTCTTGTTAGCTACTTGGGATGCCTACCAATCTAACTGAACCTTCTCAGGCCTCCATGTCAGTAAGAATAATTGTGGTGGTTTGGAGTCCACCTTGGATGACACCCAGACCCTGGAATTGGAAGACCCGGAACTATTGAGAGCAAATCATATTCTGCAGAGTGGTCTACAATGAGAAAAGAGGTTTGAAAAAAAGGAAGTGCAGTTCTAGTTAACGTAAAAGAAGGAGAGAGGAACTCAGTAAGTTATCTGGTCAAGTGGTTATATGTAAGATGGAAGTCATATAAATGTACAAGTATATTGGCCCTGTCAATATACAGGTTCAACACCAACTCACTCCAAGTTTCACAGTCTAAAAAATACTCTAAAAGTTATTGATTGTATCATAAAAAGTATGAAATACAGTACTTAATAGTTTAGATATACAGTAGGTATTATGATAAGTAATCCTATTATATTAAGCGAGCAATTTCTGTATATCTGTTCATATTTTTCTATTTTTATATCTGGTTATTATGGTTATTTATGTTCAACGGATTTCGAAAACGGCTCTAACAATTTTCACGAAATTTGGAATATAGTAGGTTTATGATATAAAAATTCGATTGCACCAGGCCTCATCCCTGGGAAAACTCGCTGAAGGACATGAAAAGGATAATTCATCCTTAGAAAAACAAATGATGATTTCGTCGTCTGTCGATAACTGAAGATGCGTGTGCATGAGTGGGAGATCAGCTGTGTAATCAATTAGCTTACCGTATCTCGCGAGAAATCTAGAAATTTTAATTGACTCGATCAAAATACAGTAATCTGATTTGTTGACATGAGATAGTATATATCATAACATTCATAGTTAATCATTATTTTACAGTTCTAAGTGATTGGTGAGTGTTATTTTGTTATTCAATTTGATATGTAAACAATCTAAATTAGAACTTTTATGTTTTCAAATATTTGGATTGAAAATTTCACCTGAATTCAAGTGTATGGAACATAACCTACTTTTTGGAATATTTTTAGTCTATAAATTAAAATTCAAGGAAGAAACAGTTTTGGTCAGTGCCTGTTAGTCCTTCCCCAATCATTTTAAAGGATTGAGTTCTGTTCATCAATAAATAAATAACGAGCAAAACTCGGTGCCCCGATATTTATGTAATATATAAGGGGGGTACTTGCAAGGTAGAAAAGCCTGTGCGCAGAGGCCGAGTGTTGACAATTTTTATAAATTTTTAGAAAAAAAATTTGTTTATTTCAAAAAAAGTTTTTTTGATTTCAAAATGGAACCCTGAGAAATCGCTGGAGAAATGTAGTCACAACAGGAAACTCAAACACTCCTATCCTCCGAAGTGAATCACGAGTCAAAATTCAAAGCAGCTACATTATTATTCAAGGCAATAAGTTGATAGGATATGGAATATTCTGTTGGGTTACATGTTGCTGTTGAGTATGTGAGGCGACGTAGATGTATGTTGCCACATATGTGGTGGTAGGTGAGGGGCGGGGAAGAAAGGCAACTTACATATGTTTTGCTGATGCAATGTGACATGAGACGACTTGAAGAAAGCGACCGCAAATTGGTTGTGAGGTGAGAAGATCTGCTGTGGAAAAATATTGGAAACTGGTATGCTGAGAATGAGTGAGAGAGATAGCGTATAAGAGCGAGAGGAAGAGTGAATGAGATTGAGGAAGATTCAGTATGTCGATGAGGAAGGGGGTTTGTGGAAGAAGATGATTCGAGTGAGGCAGAGAAGAAGGAAAGAGGAGAAGAGAGAGGTGTGTTAAAGGATAGTAGTAGTGAAAAATAGATGGATGGGAGAGACAGAGACAATATGATCAAGAGAAATTATATTTTTTAGGTCCTGCAAAATTGTTTCTTTAATATGTGAATATTTCCTATTTTAGTAATAATAATGTGAAATATTTCTTCTATGTTTAGTTTTGAACCATATCAATTTAAAAATCGACTGAAATTAATTAAGTACTGAAAATTTTGTGAAGTGAACAACTACAAGACTTAACCTCAAGACGTAACTTCAAGAGAGAGAGAGAGAGAGAGAGAAGAGAGAGAGAGAGAGAGAGAGATAGAGTGAGAGAGTGAGAGAGATATAGCAAAACGGCGAAGGTACGGTAAGAGAGTGAATGTTAAGAGTGAGAGAGAAGAAGTAGAATGATTGTGTTAATGAGTGTATTAATGTGAATGAGAAAAAAGAGAAGATAGGGATATAGATATAGGAGAAATGCTAGAGCGAGCAAGATGTGAGATTAAGTTTTCGAAAGAGAACTGAGGAAGTGAGAGGTAATGGAGTGAGTAGAGAAGGAAAATATCATTGATGATGAAAAAAAAATAGTAGATTTAATCAAATCAAATCACATCAAATCAAAATTCCTCTGAGGAACTTCAATCAAATTATGCGGAGATGGCGAAATTATGGAGAATAGAATGAATTGATGCGGTTTGGGAGACGAAAAATAATTAATGAAATCAATTGAATTTCCAAGATGAGAGATAGGACAAAAAATTATAGATTGATAATCATTATATGTATTTTTGACGGAAATATTATTGTTTCTCTGATAATGAAGAGTTGAAGAGTGAAGAAAAGAGAATGAGAAAGAAAGTAATTAAGTAATTAAGAATGAGGGGCGTGGAGAAGATTTAGTAAGAATATATCTGAATCAGTACCAATATAATTAATATAATATTATTCAATTGATATTTATATGAAACAAGATTTGATTAGACTGAGAAAGCGAGAAATAAAAATATTAAGATGATGTAGATAATGAATATTGTGGATAATATTGCGAAGGTGATAAGATAGGTAATGATTATGGGAAAAATGTTGTTGGATAAGGAGAGTAATAGTAGTAATAAGTAGAAAAATTTGAAGAGAGGCAAAGATGTATCAATGTGGTCAGAATCTAGTCAGGAAACACAAACAGCTTCAAGAACCAAACAATTTGTCAAGTTGAGTCATTTTTCAATAGAGCCTGACTGCTGTTGAGAGCCCACGAAAGATGATCTTAAAATATATAAAATAAAAAGAGGGGGTTGGATTTGTGTGTGACTTGTATGGACGGCTAGCCAGCAAAGCAAAACAAGCATCGCTGTAGCTGAAAAAGAAGAAGAAGAAGAAGAAGAGAAGAAGAAGAAGAAGAAGAAGAAGAAGAAGAAGAAGAAGAAGAAGAAGAAGAAGAAGAAGAAGAAGAAAAAGAAGGAGAAGAAGAAGAAGAAGAAGAAGAAGAAGAAGAAGAAGAAGAAGAAGAAGTGGAGAAGGATTGATTGAGTACTTTATGCAGAATACAATACAGGGTGATTCACACAGCTTACATCATTCTTTTCAGAATTAAATTTTCTACAATTTTTATTGCGAGGAATTATTTGTTTACTGGTCATTAAAGAAAGTTATTGGGCAACAAACGTAGAAGTCTGTGTTTTTCTACTTAGATTTTTTGCATATTTCAACTTTTTTGTCAAAAACTACTCACACTACAGCTTCCAGACTAGTTTTATCCAATTTTTCAGATATTTTTCCATAAATGATTCCAGCATAAGTTTCTCAAAAACTAGTCGCCAAACAATTCAGCATCGGTGTATTTCACCAGAGGAACTGAATTCCGGGCGAAATCTTTCACTCTGTATAGCTCGCTAATGAAGCGTTTATGGATATATGTTCATATGAACTTTTTTCTTATTTTTACCTCTACTATCACGTATCGAAATATTTTACCATAATTATGAATCACTCTGTATATACTGGTTTATACAATCATATACAATAGCTTACAATACGGCAAAATTATAGATGAATTTACATAATATAGACTAAGAAAATAACTATTGAACTGTATATGATATGAAAAAGCAATTTGTAATATTATAACTAAAGATAATTATATTGTTATGCATCTACATAAATTGGCGGAGCTTTGGACACATCAATGTCCATTCTTCGGAAAGAATATTAAAAATATCCTTTCCACTAACTCTCTACCAAATGGAGGATTCAGATATGATTAAAAAATTTTTGGTGATAGAATAGAAGAAAACAAAATTAGAAGTATAGTAGGAGAGGATGCCAGTGCCAAATGGAAGAAGTACTGGGAAATTGATGTTTGAAAGAGGAGGGAATGAGGAACAGCATAAAGAAGAATAATGAGAGGAAACTCAATAAAGAAGAAATGCTGAATTTATTCTGGAAAGAGAAATGAAAGCAGGAAAAGAGCGGGAAAAGGTGGGAAATTTTTAGAAGAAGAAGAATAATGAATATAAGCATGAGATGAAGTGGAAGGAAAAAGAGGAGTGTGAGGAGGGGGAGGAGGGGTGAGAAATAGAATGTTGAGAAGAGGGAGAAGTAGAAAGAGGAAAAGTGGGAGGAGTAGGAGGAAAAGGAGGAGGTGATGGAGATGATAGTGAATAAGGAGAAGGAGTAGGAGACGCATAACAAAGAGAGAGAAGATGAAGAGGAGGAGCAGGAAGAGAATGAAGAGCAAAGAAGGGGGAACAGATCAAAGGGTTGTGAATGTCATATCGAGGTGACTATGAGCAGTGCAATGCAGCACGCTCTTGAAAAGCCCCCTGGGAAATCAACCCTCCTCTTCACCACCGTCCGCTGCCATATATTCCATCAGGTTGTGTAATAGGGAAATCGAGGGTGAGTTGCATTGTGGAGAGTGTCTCCATTTTTTGTTTTGTTGATGAAGCCCACATGAGTCTGTAACTTGTGCGTGAGTAATTGGGTGAATGGTGCTGGTGAAAGGCCGAATAGTGAATCGAATGCTGACCTGTAAAGCGGTCATCAGTACTAATGGAATAGGATGAGGACGTTTATTATGTTCACCTCTTTTAACTAGTCTCAACAGAGCGTCCAAGTCAAAAATTGGAATCAAACATTCCCTCCAAATTCCTTTGTCAATTATCAATCTATTGTTGCAGGAGTGGAGATCCTACACTCAAGAATAGCACTGCTGTAACGGTCGTGAGAAAATGCATAAAATAGAGAAATTGTACATTAAATTGAAGAGAATTTGATGCTTTATGAGCTCATAATAATCATGGATTTTTTCCATCAAAAATTAAAAGGTATGAGGTCAAAAAAAGCAAAACATTGGTGACAAACGTTTTTTTTTCCAAAAATGTCACACCTTGAGGCTTGGATATTATATAGCTCGAAAACCATCTGATATGAAAAAAGCTCAGTCATGAAAATTGTAGGAATTCTTGTGAGTTTCAATTTTGCATCGAGAAGCCATACCCGTAAGACGCATAGTTTCCGACATATGTGAAAAATTAAAAAAAGATACCTATGAATCACCCCCACCATTATAATCACCCCCTCAGTACAGTATATGTCTACCTCGCCACTACCCTCAACAGAACTGCGAGGTCAAAAATTATCCTTAAAATTTTTTCCTCAACAACTTTTTGTGAGCTAGGAAAATTGGAGATTTCCACAAACTGTAGGAAGAATGAACACTTTTCAAACTACTTGAGAAAAATAAATGTTGTATATTTGATGTACTCACATGTGACGTCTATCTTAGCATCAACGTTCATCGACCGTGAAGGGTAGGACTCATGAAGGGCAATGCACTGTAGGCCACGCCCATTTCTGTCCTTGCCCAAGGTCAAGGTCAAAACAGACACAGCCAACCACGTCCTTGGATTGTCCGTCTCTGGAGAATTGGTCTGGTTGCTACTGGATGTTACGTCTCTGTCATCTGGAAAAAATAATCCATGTAAAATGATATTAATGATTCATTATAACCATGTCAATTGAAAAACTGATTTGTACCCATCCTCATTATAGCCTAAACGCTTAAGTTCCGACCCACACCTGTTTACCCTTGTCCGAAGGACTATATTTCAAGGAAGGACGGCTACCCTCTATTTAAGGATTTCCATGTTGTATATGGCAATTGAAATCCTGCAGCTTCTCACTCTTTGAGTTCCGGTTTTGGAGCTCCCCTTTCCCATAATGCCAGTCCAATTAAACTATTGAATGATCAACAACAATAACATTTTGACTAATCCACTTCTTATCAATAGCAGGGAAGATACTAGAGAACTGTAATCAGTGCTCTGGGACTGTACAACCAAAAAATACTTATTTCTGATAACCTCTCTGATTAGCTGGTTGAGGCTATTTGATACGCCTATTCCACCCCCTAGGTTATCTAACATTTGCGAAGTATTGCTACAACGCGGACTAGCTACAGTCGGATATGGGTCGGGGTCAGTAGCCGTACTGACTGGTGGAGATACTGGACCTACGCTTCTCCCCCTATCCTGATTCTTTACCCTCTGCTTCTCTCGCAAGATTTTTGATTTCAGGGAAGAGTATTTGCCCGTGCCGTTGCTGGCCGATTCGGCCCTCGGCTTTTGGAATACGGGGTGGGTGTTAAGGGGGATTAATATAACCCTATACAAGGAGACGGATCTGACTATCAGATCCCTACAAATAATTCTATTTATAAAGGTAGTACGCAGTTTGAACCAACTGCGAGCTGACGGCGGGCAGACTGGATCTGCGAGTCCGGAAGGAGGTTTTTCCATGGGGTTTGAGGTGAGAGCTGTAGGGTAAAGGTATGATGGATCTATGGAGTTGTTAGTGATATTTAAGATATAGTTAAATAGGGCACGGTATAGGGTGTAAGCTATAGAGTATAGGGTGCAGGGTATGAGGTATAGGGTATAGGGTATAGGGAACAGAGAATCAATAAAAAGATTATTATTCTCTACAGCAAACAGATATCTGTTTAATAATCCACAATCTGACAATTGCGCTGTAGCTCTCAGCAAGCTGGACCTGCTAGCTGAATACAGGGTATAAATTTCCAATACGGGATATTTAAGGTTCAGTATATAGGGTTTTAGGTGTAGGATTTCTGAATCGCGAGCCTGCAGCTGCGAAAGGATCTTTAGCAGTTCTGAAACTGCTAAACAGTATTTCCGCACCAGTCTAACAACTTCGCGACGGCTATTAAGGGCTACTCTGTAACAGCCCTTAAGGGAATGGAAATCTCTCTTAATCGACCGAAACGCTTTTAAATCAATAATCAGTATGTCGACTATTATGAGAGGAAAGGAAAGATTTTTACAGACACAGTAGAATAATATCGGGAAGACAACAGTCTGTCGTTGTCAGGATAGGAAAGGATTTTTCCAGGATTTTCCACAAGGAAAATATCGAGTCAGAGACTCCTAACTAATTCATGAAAAGATTTCAATGGGCTTCTCCAAGCAATTGCCAGTTTGAGGACTACAACAAAATCGATCTCTAATTTGCCACTGAGATCACGGGAAAATTCGTGAATTTTCCACAGGGAAAACCAGCAAATAATATTTGCTATTAAAGGAGACAGGTTTCTAGGAATTTTAGAAAGGATTCGCGAGTCTGAAAAACTGCGACCGGGACGATCTCGAATCTGGAACTGAGATCAGGAAGGATTTAAGAACAGGGAAAATTAAGAGAAAGAAAGAGAAAGTACGTCGCAGTCTGTGAACTTCGACCGGGACGAACTCAAGCTGCACCTGAGTTCTCTAGGAAAATAGTAGGGTTTTCCTACTAGAAATTATAGCTAGTCCGAAACTGCTAAGCGAAGATAAATACAGGGGCCACTCTACAATATGAAAACTAAAACTAAGCAAGGAAAATTTACTCAAAATGATAATAATTTCTCTATAAGGATAAGAATTAATCGAGAACACTATTCTCAAAAAGGACAGGGATTTCCCACAAGAATAAAAAATAGTTGAGAAAAACTATTCTCAAAAAGGACAGGGATTTTCCTACAATAATAAAAATTAAATTGAGAAAAATTACTCTTCAGATTGAAGGCCACCTTACTACAAGGAAGGAAAAACATATGGACTACCAGTCCTGACATACAATTACCTGAATTGATGTGGATACTGATACAGAGAATGACGAACCGATTCTCAATTCCTGTATTATAATTTTAAATGTTGTGAAGCGACAGAGTAGAGACTTATAAATTAAGTACTCTAAAATAACCCGCTACAAGAGCCTAGTTAAATTTCCCACTCAACTGTTTGTAGCACAAACTTAAGATCCCTCCAGGTTTCCTCCTAAACCAAGGATATCTCACTCACCCCCAGTGATAAGAGTTGGGAGAAATAATCAACAAGAAAGAAAATCTCCAAGGAAGATATATCTTTGAGTTGTCCGGAACTCGTCCTACAATATTCTATTCTAACACACAAAATAGAATAATTCCCTTGGAAATAAACTAGTACCGGGAATGTCGTAAGGAGAGGGGATTTGCAAACCGTTCACATGCTCGACTACCAAACAACTGCACTATAAATACAATCTACAAGGACAGAAAATCCCCCAGGGAAATCTTCCTTCAAATAGTTGGTAATTCGACTCACAATATTCCATTCAATAAAATATAGAATAGAATATTATCCCTATAATAGAACACCATATTTGGAGATGCCGCATGGAACGCGGCCATACACAAACTCGATCACCGAACAACTGCCTCTTGCCTAGGCCTCCTCGAAGCAGAACAGGGTTGCTGAAAATTAGGAGGCGGGGGGAAAAGAGATTACCGACCAATAGGAGTCTCAGGAGATGATCGCGCCACTGACCATGTGACAGTGTATGATTCAGATGATTTGCTCCAGGTTTCACGTTTCCTCAGTCCTTCTCCGTGTTTAAAAGTTGTGAATGAATAATGAAGTTGTGAATTTTGAATGAAATAGTCTAAATATAGAAAGAAAAAAGTTTTGAATATATAATAAAAGTCAGTACAATCTTCTTCTTTTTGTTTCGTGTCTGGGGTCACCATTAATTATTATATTTTTTTAAAGTTGCCGCAGGAACTGCTGTCATTTGCTAGAACAATGTGATCCATAATACAAGTTATTCTCATGTTTAGACGTGTCAAGAGGTGATCATAGATCTGCGACATTCCACACACACATTCCCCATTCTCATTATAGCCCGATCGCCTAAGCTCCGACCCACACCTGTTTACCCTTGCCCGAAGTCTATTTAAGGATTTCCATGTTGTATATGGCAATTGAAATCCTGCAGCTTCTCACTCTTTGAGCTCCGGATCTAGAGCTTCCCTTTCTCATAATGCCAGTCTAATTAAACTACTGAATGATGGACAACAATAAAAACTTGACTATCTGGAACAATTAAATAATAAATAATCCACTTCTTATCAATAGCAGGGGAGATACTATTAAGGAACTGTAATCAGTGTTGCTATCCTCGGGGACTGTACAACCAAAAAATACTTATGACCCCTCAGATTAGCCGCGTGTAACGGAGGGTTAAGGCTGTACGAGCGGCTGAAAAAAACTTTCTACTGGTGATATGCTCCATTTTTTTTTGACTTTTATACTTTCAAGATATATGAATATGAAGTTTTCTCAGGAATTTCTTATCCGTTTATTATTTTTTGGGATATGAGCGACAACAGCTCAAATTCTCCACACAAATCATTTCAAAATTGATAAAAGATAAATTCATGAGATTTTGCAGATGAATTCTTCAAGATATTGTTGATTGATTGGAAAGTGTATTTCCTAGAAATATAATTTCTTGAGAATGTTATTCCAAATTCAAAAAAATGACCTTAAATAGCTCAACTCAAGTTACTTTCAGTCACATTTTTGAGGCTCACAGCCTTAATGTACTGATTTACTGATTCATTGACAATCAATTGCTTCATCAAATCTCATATTTGTTGCTATGTTTTGAATAACACTGATCCTTTGACGTTCAATTACCTTATCAATTAATTATCGCTGATTAACTCACCGAGAATCCACTTGATGACTGGCGGGGGATTGCCGTATCGACTGAGGCATTTGATGTGTGATGGCACTCCCGCACGCACAGTCACGTTGTGCGTCGGAAGCACCTGAGCGCCGCGATGCTCGATGCGAGGCCTCTGCGGAGCCACTGAAACACAAATTCAACTATTTCATCAAATAGTTCCAAATAATCAATTTTCATCATTATAAATATAATAATTTTATTCGACCATCAACATACATTATAAAAAAGCAAAACATAACTGGTGTAGCAGACACCTTCCCATGCGAAATGCATTGTATACAGGGGCGCCATTTATGGGGGGGGGCAGGGGGCGGCCTATGCCCCCCAAGGATCAGATGAATAATGAAAATGCGGGTCTATCTACACGAATCCTCAGAATCTCATACTGATTTAATACTTTTTTAAACAGCAGTAGTATAACTCCTTCTACAGTATCAACAATGTAGCAAAATTGCCTTGAACGTTTGGCTACGTAGTAATAAAGAATATATTTTTCTCTGTGGTATAGTTGAAGCTTAAATATAGAATGGGTACAGTTATTGATCAGGGCACAATAAGTGAGTTATTGCATAAATTTCAACGTGAGAATTAACAAGTTGCAAGATGTCACAGTGAAAGCAAAAGAAAGGGCACAATCAGACAATCAAAAATGTATGTACACAGAGTTGGTGAGACTTATGGGAACAGCTTAATTTCAATTCAATTCAAATCAAATTTATTTCCTCCACAAAATTCAACAATTACAAAATTTAGGATAATGTACCTTAATCTAGTTTACTTACATTCTATCAACAAAATAAAGGTACAAGAGGTGGAAATGAAACCACTGGCATAAGTAAAAATCACTTGTTCGCCAGTAGGAGTAGCATATTGTCAAACTTTGGTCATCCACATCTAATTAAAACAAAAAAAGAAAAGATGTATACAAAATAACATAAATAAATTACAACTTATATTCTAAGAGAATTAATCAAGCTATGTATCGAGACTCTTAAATTTAGCAGAATAGTAGTACAATGTTTCTTTAGTTTTCTAACTGGAAGTTATTTTACAATTAGAATATTTTCCCCAATGAAATTGTCATTGTAAAAGAAAAATTTATCTTTTTCCATGATTTTTAAGAAATCTGTTTCAGTGTATTCCTACTCTAGGGCCTCTCTGTAGGCCTATATTTCTAATAAATACTCCATTGTTAACTAATAATGTAGGCCTATATGCTTGTATTCATACTTCTTTAAACACATTTGTATAAAACTGGAGAAAATGAAGCATATAATAACATCTTCGAATGTTACATTTATAGGGAAACCCAGGACCCTCTATCCTTTGGGTGTACTCCTTCCCCCCATCATATCTCTTGGCTTTTGCCCCCCCCGCCATAGCAGTTTGGTGAAATGGCGCCACTGATTTTACATCAAATTCTAAATTAAACCTCTCAGATAATCCTGTGTGTGATTCTTCCCCATACTCTCATTCCCAATAGAAAAACAGATAGAATAAAAAAATAAATATATAGCCGTAGGCCTACATAGATATTTCACATAAATGATAAAACTGTAAAAATTTGAAGAAAGAAACTAGAGAAACAAGTAGCATTAAATAATATGAATCAATGAAGTGATTAAACTGGAATTTGTGCGGGCAGCACATTCCAAGTAATCATTATCGATCGTTCAGTCAACAGAAGAAGCCATGTGTTATATGATTATATGAAAATAAATTAATATCCAAAATCAAAATTCATAGAAATGCAGTACAGTATTCGCTGAAGCCACTTAAACACAAATCTATGTTACACCAGCATGCTACTATTCATGCCAATTCTATGAGACACTAAAAATATATGGGACGCAAAGTATGGAATTCTCGATTTTGAATTCTCAAATTCTAATTTAGAAAAACAAATCATTTCTTCTAGCGTTATCTGTATGTACTGCATTGAAGTGATTCCATTCAAATCAGGAATAGATACTCACTCCGGGGATTTACATTATCATTCATTATTATGAGGTTGCAATATTCAAATAAGTATTCCATGTAATAGAGTACACTGCAAACATGTTATAATAACAATATTTCGGTTGGAATCAATTATCAACTCCAGTTGGATTCTATTGGAGGATGCAGTGCTGTGTTGATTATAATAGGTGAAATGTGTATTCACAGAGAGTATGGTGAATGCAAGCCGTACAAAACATAATAGAGCGAAGCGAAGAGGAAATAGAGAGTAGGACTGCACGTGAGAAGAAATGAGATGTAGACAGGCAACGAAACAGAGATACAGCCAGAGAGTGATAAAGAGATTAGATAAGAGGAGATAAAGAGTAAACGTTGGAACGATTGAGATGTAGACAGAGGGAGTGAGAGATGGAGGTATATGAAGAGAAAGAGAGAGAGAGAGAGAATGAGACAGTGTCGTAAAGAAGGGGAAGAGGGAAAGAGAGATATAAAATAGTGATAGAGAAGGAGAGAGATAGGGTGAAAGAGGATGAAGAATGCATCTACACAAAAGAGAAACAGTTATTGAGAGATCCAAATATTGAGAGCAGAAAGAGTGAATGTGAGAGAACATATATAAAGAGGGAAGAGAGAAGAAGAGAGATGAGGTGACAGGAGTGAGGGAGGAAAGTGATGCGTTCTGTGTCCGACCACAGAGTCATTCGTCATTTGAAACGTCAGTTGACGAACGAGCCGCCGTCATAAGCCCCGAAAAGCTCATATATATCATGCTGCGATTACGCAAATCGTTCAATTTCAGTTCGATCACACAAACATCTATATCGCTGAACGTATCTATATGTATAACACGCCAGCTTCTTTCTGAGAATGTCAGTTTAGCGTGGAATTTGAGCGTTGGCTGGAAACCAACTTTGATCTGCCTACAATTCTACGGCTGCTACTGATTTATATTATGCTTGTGATGTTCATAGGGATTATTATCATGATTATGAAGATCACGATGATAATGAGGATTATAATAATATTGTTCATATTACTGAGAGCATAGGATAATTTCATAGATACACAAGTGGCTTCCTTTCCCAACCTTTGACTAATGTTTGACTAATCTACCTTTGGATGTAAATCAATTTTCAGAACCTATTGAAGCTCTTACCCCAACCCTCCACTAGTTCTAGTAAATGGTTATACTAGCTTGTCACCTCACATGATTGCTATTATATAGGTCTACTTGCTTTATTCATTGATTCATTTAAATTTAGATTAATTCATTCATTCAGTTTAAAGTACGCAAGAAAACTTCATGGTTCCTTGCAAATTTGTGACTTCTTTCATTACGGGTATCAGAGAGAAAAGGATACAATATATTTCATCCCTTTGGGCATTTTCCTATATTTGGTCGTAATTTTTTAGTTTCCCCATTGATTTCTTGAATTGGTAGTCAATTATTAATCAAAGTACTTTCAAACGCTGTCACTAGATGGAAGCAGTTACTGGGTGATGAGCAGTTGCTCAGATCGCGAAACTTCAAGCCGCGCCTACTTTCTCCAGATTCGACAGATATTATTCGAGACCTAGTTCTGAATTCTGCCGGTAGGTGGCAGTAGTTAATGACTGTTAGCATGAGTAGATATCCCCAGTAGTAGTTCAATCTGTTCATTTCAAACTGCGCATCTATTGATGATACTCCCAACTCATTTCTACTGTCGTCATTGCGGAATCCGTCCTACTTTGTCCAATTTTTACCATGGAGAAACAATAGCATAAGTAGATATCCCTAGTAGTAGTTCAATCTGTTCATTTCAAACTGCGCATCTATTGATGATACTCCCAACTCATTTCTACTGTCGTCATTGCGGAATCCGTCCTACTTTGTCCAATTTTTACCATGGAGAAACAATAGCATAAGTAGATATCCCTAGTAGTAGTTCAATCTGTTCATTTCAAACTGCGCATCTATTGATGATACTCCCAACTCATTTCTACTGCCGTCATTGCGGAATCCGTCCTACTTCGTCCAATTTTTACCATGGAGAAACAATAGCATAAGTAGATATCCCTAGTAGTAGTTCAATCTGTTCATTTCAAACTGCGCATCTATTGATGATACTCCCAACACATTTCTACTGTCGTCATTGCGGAATCCGTCCTACTTTGTCCAATTTTTACCATAAAGAAACAATAGAATAAGTAGATATCCCATGTTATAGCGTGGTATGTCGCAACTTTTACTGTTAACTCAAGCCGATTACTGTTGATTATTGTCAATTTTCACTGTTTTGTTGAGGTGAGAGTGTATGAAAGGCACAATATGAGAGACTACCAGCGTCACACAGCTGCATGGGTAGGAAATACGTGGACTATCGGCTTGAGATAACAGTAAAAGTTGCGACATAAACGCCCTATACCATGGGATATCTACTTATGCTATTGTTTCTCTATGATAATACCTATTCAGCCAGAAAAAAGAACGAGTTGTCGAACCATCATGTCGCTGTAGTGAAATTCACTTGAAAATATCAGCGTCCCCCAATCAATTCGAATGCTTCCCATATTAAGAAGAAAAAACAGACAGTTGAAAACGAAAGTTCTCACTTGCAAGCACTATGCAGTCACCTACTCACACACATGCACACGTACAAACGATACACACCAAATCCAGGCGGCACATTTTTAATCAGCAAAGAGTGGCGCCCTGTGTGATCACCCTTCTCTCTACAACCTCCCCCACCTAAACCACCCCCTCCATCGATTGCTATTTGGACTTGACTTTGGCGTTTGACAGAGTGACTGACTGTGATCAGAGGCATCACATCACATCACATCACTAATCAGCCGTGATTGACACTCACAGCATCACAAATGTTTCATTCGTTTCTGGCCCAGCAGCCAGCCCTGGAGCGTTTTACTGATGTACAGAAAAGGGCTACACTACTAACTCTAAAACGCACTCATACTGGTGTTTCAGTTTCGGTGTTACAGATTCACTGCTCTACAATCCAGTCATATTCCTAGTTTATATATATTTGGACTCAAAATTGGACAAAACCTATAAAGTGATAAACATAACCTATTTTTGGACAATTTCTATCCACATTTTGGGAAAGAAACAGTTTTGTGCTTTAAGCCTGTTGTTCCTTTCGCAATCAGTTCATAGATGGTTAGAAACATGGATGAGTCATCCGATAGAAAATCGCTACAACTATTTTCTAACGCACCAAAACTGGTGTTCTGTGTTACCTTACTGACTCATTTCAATCTGTCAGCATCGATTGCATGAGAATAGTTGGAGAAAAGCGCTAAAACTGCTACAATGCTCATACTCATACTGGTGTTGCCGTACTGATCACTGTCAGTACTGATTGAAAGGGAATCAATCATTCATGTTTTTACTTTCCTTGCCCTATTACCATAGGTAAGGAAAGTATTGCTTTCAAAGAAAATTTAAGGTACCCTAATTCCATGTTTTCTATACGTTTCATTACTTTCCTTGCCCTATTACCATAGGTAAGGAAAGTATTGCTTTCCAAAAAAATTTAAGGTACCCTAATTTCATGTTTTCTATATGTTTTAAGGTCCCCTGAGTTCAAAAAAGTGGTTTTTGGGTATTGGTCTGTATGTGTGTGTGTGTACACAATATCTCATCTCCCAATTAACGGAATGACTTGAAATTTGGAACTTAAGGTCCTTCCCCTATAAGGATCCAACACGAACAATTTCGAACAAATCCAATCCAAGATGGCGGCTAAAATGGCGAAAATGTTGTCAAAAACAGGGTTTTTCGCGATTTTCTCGAAAACGGCTCCAACGATTTTGATCAAATTTATACCTAAAATAGTCAATGATAAGCTCTATCAACTGCCTTAGGTCCCATATCTGTAAAAAATTCAGGAGCTCCGCCCCATCAATGCAAAGTGTGATTCCTAATTATCAGGCTTCAGATACAATTTAAACAAAAAATTCCAAGTGGAAAAGATTGAGAATAAAAATATCTACAATTAATGTCCAGTGACATTTCCACCTAAAATTGAAAATAAGTTCGAAATTCGAGAAAATGTGTTTATTCAATAATGCAAACTGTTGGCAACTGTTGAGTCTATTAAATTAAATCATTCACTATGAAGAGATAGCAGACTTCGTGTGTCTCCAGCGCTATTGTCCTGTCACCAGCTAGCAGATCTTTGAATAGTAGACTTGAGATGCGCGTGTACACTAGCGTCAGATGATCAATTTTCATAACGGCAAGGAAAGTTGTGTGAGTGCGCCACACCAGATTTTTTATAGAGTAATTCCTCATAAAGAATCATTCACTACAATGGTACTCTGAATTTTCCATAAACCTGTAGCCAATTTCTCAGATTTTATCATCTCATTGCTCTACAAATTTGATGTTTGTGTATAAATTCTCTCCAGGCTTAATTATGGTCTTGTTTTGTTTCAAATCACCATTATCTGGAGTACATACGAGTATCAAACATTAATCTATTACATTGTCTCTATGTTAATAGTGACATCGAGCTAGAAACAAATCGGCAATGTTAGGTCTCTTATTTTATCCACAATGTTCCATTACATCTGTATCTATAATATAATAAAGGAAAGAATCGACTTATAGACTGGTAGGAAATTGACGAATTACGACGCATCATCACGTCTGAACTACTGACTTATCTTGAAATTTTGCATATAGATTCTTAATTTACCGAGGATGGTTATAGAGCAATTCTATTTTTTCAAGATTTCAGTACGTCAAGTTTTCAATTAGACTTTCTTAGACTTTCGCTAGTGGAGAATATTTTCATTATAAATGACGAATACATCATTAAAAAGAGTGACTGATAAATCCAGGGAACTGCTTTCCAGTGTCCAAAATAAAGAGTCAAATTGACCTTATTACATTTTTTCATTTATTAAGTAGCTTCACAATATCAACAGATAGTTAACAAATGAGTTGAAACATTATTGTACTGCACAGTTCCTGCAGGTTTAAATGAATTGAATTAAACTCGAAAATACTATTGCGTGGGCGATCGTCTGGCCTGTTCACTGGTTGAATCATCCCTTTCGTCTTAGCATGTTCCATTGACACCCTTTTTTTTTGTCAAATCGACAAAAAACCATGTTCCTCGTTTCTGAACTATCTAACGGTTCTGATCGCCCCTTAACGTTTCTGAACGCTTCTACACGTTTCTGATCTTTCCTGAACGTTCCTAAACGTTCCGCACGTTTCTGATCGTTCCTGAACGTTTCTAAACGTTCCGCACGTTTCTGATCGTTTCTAAATTTCCCACAGCCCACAGACTCTGGTTAGAACTTGCAACTTAGCTTTCCCAACAGAAGATGACTGTAGTTAGTGGTTGCTGATATACCAGTCCACACGTATCCCTCCTATCCGTCCCTTCATTAACCCCCACCCCTCCAATTAACCAGCCCTAATCAACGTGTTAATTGTATGCGGCCAGTAATTACTATGTAAAAGACCTAATCACACGCCTCGCTGATTAAACAACACATAATACAGCTATTCAAATATCTCTATACATATATATTATTGGGATAATGGATTGGTAGCCCCTTGGCGTTATGTTCATTGTACTGTTATGGAACAATAATTAATAAATCAGCAGGTATGTGAGTAGGTGTGGTGGGGAGAATCTCTCATACGCCACAAGGAAAACAAGAATAGCGCTGGCTCATTTTCCTTAATTGTGACAACATGGGGCATTATTTGCTTTTCGTAATTTATCCCTAATTGGTTGGTTGCTGGTCAGTGGATTTCCCTGTGGCTATTCTGTTATTAGCAGGAGATGAGAGGTTTTTGGTGGAAGCAGCTGCGGAATGAACTAAATCGAGGTTTTAGGAGAATGATATTCAGATTTGTAGCTTACTTTATGTCACAAAAAAATATTCGTTAGTTGGCAGTCGAACAATTCGTTCATGTAGAGAACTCCCTCGTGGAATAAATTCCAAACTGATTGCAGATCCGAACGATAAATAATAATAATTGTCACTCAATAAATAATAATTGGCTGTCACTGCTGGCAAGACCGTCTCATGTTTCATAACATCAAATCATCAGGTGTATATTTTTTATTCTATTTTACAACTAATATACAAGTATTATCACTAATTGATTTGTGCCCGTATTTTTAATTTTTCCATACACTCCCTCCCATAATATTGTTTCACGGTCAATCAATTTCCTAGAATAAATAACATACAGTGTGATCATTTAATATCTTAATTTGTATTTTTATTATGAATGTTTTGCAAGCGGCACCTCCTTGAAATCCTTTGGTTCACCAAGACCTCATAAATTTCAATTCTTTGAAGTATTTAATTGAGTAGAAAACAATGAGTTATTATCACTGCTGTTAATTGATGTTATAGTTCATATCAATCCATTTGGTGCCTGAGAACGTGTCAATGTTAAATTGTGAGAGAAAATTTTCTCTGAGAATTTCTCATCCGAGTACTTAGGTTTTCTATTTGAATTCCACATTTTCTCAGGAGTAATGTTAATGAGAGAAAATATTGGTTGAGACTATATTCCAATTAGAACTCCTTCTTTTTTTCATTGATGATGATCTTAGAAGAAAAGACTGATGATGGAAGAATCGATACAGTTTGTCGTGTATTTTAAATCACACCATAGGCAAGTGATTTTGCAGCTTATAACGCCTCTTAGCGGAACTGGTCTGAAGCAGACACCATTGCAACGGGGGAATCGATAATATAACGCTCAGAGCAATCATGAACACTCAATTATGCAGTTATGCATCTCAATTATGCAATTATTGAAGACGTTCAAATCTCTGAGCACTCTCCATGGATACAATACAACGCTAAATGCACTTCCATGCAATTCATAGGTTTGATAATATCATACAATAACAATTATGTTAATGAATAGTTCGTCTATGATGATAGTTACTAATCAAGAGGTTCTTAGGAGAATGAATAAAGAACCGGAGCTCCTGAATACCATTAAAAGTAGAAAACTCCAATACCTCGGCCACATTATGAGGAATCGCTCAAGATACAGACTTCTGCAAGAGATCCTTCAAGGAAAAATCAACGGAAAAAGGGGACCTGGCAGAAGGAGAATTTCATGGCTGGCAAATCTGAGGCTATGGTTTCACCAGTCATCTGCAGAGATGTTCCGTAGCGCCGTCGACAAAATCAGGATAGCCATTATGATCGCCAACATCCGAAACTGAGCAGGCACGTGAAGAAGAAGATGATGATAATAATATTAGAGAAGATCCCAATTCTTTCATCGTAGATTGTCAATTCCATTGATTGGCACGTTTTAATTTGCATTTCCATCTGAAAAACTATACACTCTTGATGTTTTGATGATTTAATCATTTACCTTGACTATTAGTTTTAATCGCAGTTGAATGACGTCATCTATGAAACTATTGATTGGAGCATCAATAAACCAGTCGGACAAGCACTACCCCGTTTAAATTCGTACTTGAAACCCGGCCTAATATTATTAAGTGCAATATTATTTTTTTGGAATTGACAAAATATCTCAGACGCTTCAGTCTAGGAAGATTTGAAATATTCAGTCAACATGTTATCCCTAGTTGTAAGAAATGTGCAATAATAAATTCTCAGAACAAAATACAACTCAAACTTTCGAAATTGAATGAGTCTTCCTTTTCTCAATAATTTGCTAATAGGTTGGAAAGAAAGAAAAAAGTGCGATCATGTAGACAAATAGTAGATTAGCGTTTAATTTTTGTGTATAATGCGCCTAGTCTACCTCCTAGTCTACTAAATCAACAAACTCAAAAACTAACATCACCTCTCAATGCATCAAAAACTCAATACAATACGAATCAAGGAAATTATAATTAGGCATTCTCATTATTTTGATACGAATTAAACTAAGAGGCAGCTATAATGGCTATAAACGTAGGAGATCGACGTTCAGTCCAGAAATATATGTGTGGAGGAACCTTAATGGGGAAATTTCAAAGCTTTCACAAATGAAATGTAATTTGAAAATCCAATATTATGTTAAAATGTATTTAGTTACGCATTTCATAGCTGCAGCTGTTCTCTGGAACTTTTTTCACAGTGTTGCCAACTCGTCTCCCATTGCATTCCATTAGAGGTTATTGAGCTCTTTTCAATAATTTTTGAATATGGTCTGTCACGTTATTTTTTATAATTTAAATAACGATTAGCCTCCTGCTTGGCATCAATGGGTAGAGCATGAGAATATTTTCAATAATTATAAAATCTGATCGTGGGTTTACTAGGATATAATCTCATAAAAATCTTATAGGCCCAGATATGAGCTTTCACAATAATACTGGTAATTTATAAAATATATATATAAAACTTATATCCTATAGTATTGAGGAATAAAATGAATCGTACACCATAAAAAATTTGATACATTATATTAACAAATATTTCAAAAATAAATCAAAGCAAAAATATATAGAGCGACAGAAATATATAATATAACAAGAAACGAAATCAATAAAATATCACAGGTTAATATTATTCTTTAAGTTCTATAGCACGAAACGCTATCATGTGCTTTCATTTTATGATCATATGCATTTATTTGCATGTAGCTTCGATATCAACTTGCTGATACTTGTCGACTTGGACAATCCATTTCTAATATAAATTTCTTAAATCAGAGCATGATAAATTGACAAATCAATAATTCAAATATATATTAAATTCTATGGTTTCCAATAGATTTCTTTATAATAAATATTTTTCATCTCAGGGTGCGAGGTTCGGCACCTGACGGAATAGATAGATCAATTCATCTAGTGAATCAGAGCTACATTATATTATCGCAAATTATATTGTAGAAATTAATGATCATATGAATATTGTATTAACAGCCTAGAACTTAGTATTCTTTGATTGATGTATCCTTGGACATATGAATTGACTCGTTACTATCTAATAAAATACCTTTTATACTATATTTAAACTTGCGCAAGTATTTTTACCAAATTCTTAATTTATAAAACCCTTTTCGACGAGCTAGCTTTGATTTTTTTATTTCATTTCGAAGCACTGAGGGCGCCCTATCACTATTTCGAATATTATTCACTCACGTGCTGGAATTTTCTATGAGCTGCTGATGGCGATCCAAACTCCTGGTGATCCTGGATTATTTGTAGCCGAAGTCATCTCTTCCAAGGGGTTAAAAATTATTTAAAATGACTTTTGCTTTACATTAGCATCACAAAGTCTTATGAGAAAAATTTAGAAATTCGATTTAACTTTAAGTTATTAAAGGTATAGTGAGATATTGCGCTCTATAATTTTTGGTGACATCTCATGGTGGTCGTTGGCAGGCAAGTGTCGAAGTTCACTTTTCTAATTCACAATTTTCATTTCCAATTTCCAAAATTTACATAAAATTTAAATAATCTGTTCCTCCGCCATTCATGGCTCAAATAGACCGTACCAAACTATTAAATTATTAGTTATGTTACATCTTTAATAATTTATTTGCCTTCGGGCCGTATCCAGAACATAAACTGTACAACAATAACTCATAAATTCTTATCATTTGTAGAAATATATACAAATATATTTGAATTGGCTCACTATTACCGCCTATCAATTGCTACTATTTGATTGGTGCATGCAAATTATTATAGTATTCATGCGCCTAGTAACCTCCTACTTCTTTAATACATTTAATTATTTTTGTTTGGGTTTTTTAATATGCTTTTTACATGCAAAGTAATTTTTTACAGATTATAGGTTGTTTCTTATATTACAATAATTAGCCACGTGGAACGTTTAGTTCCTCAAGTTGCATACTGTTTTGTTACAATAAGTTTCTGCCAAGGTGTTTGGTCAGATTCTAAGTTATGCGACTCGGTCGATCATTAGGTCGCCGATCAGTAGATGTTTTACGCCTAACCTCAAATTTTCAATATTTTATATAATATTATAAGGTAGCAAAAATTATTTTCATTTCTATTCGGCTGATGTACGATTTAGCCATGATGCCTGATATTATTTTAATCTTTAACATTATCATCTTGGCGATATTAGCCTATTATTTCACTTAGACCTATAAATTTCTTCAAATAGGAATTTTTATTTATTTATTCGGATTTTGAACGTTACAGGCCAAAGAGGATAAGATAAGAATTGCATCTCATACCCTTCACAAATGTAATGAAATTTGAAAATTCAAGATAGGTTGAAATGCATTCAGCTACGGATTGCATACCGTAGCTGTTCTCTGGAACTTTTTCCACAGTGTTTCCAAATAGTTACTTATTGCATTCGATTGCAGGTGACTGTGTTTTTGTATAAGAAGTTTCGAATTCTACCAAATAGAATAAGAGTTCCATTTTAATGACCATTATTAATGTTTTATAATAGTAGAGTAATTGTAAAGTTATAATTAAAGTTTTGATATTTATTTCAGTTTTCAATATGTATATTAGGAACTCCACGAGGAAGTATATCTATAGAAAGGTTGAAAAAACCTAGGTACATTCCTCATTCCATCCTTAATTAAGGATACCTCAGCAGCAGACGCTGATTATTGTATACAGAATATTGTTTATCTCTTCTCTTTATATAGCTACTTGTAATAAAATAGAAAGAAAAATATAAATCTCAGTACCCTTTATGAATTATTCAATCACAACATGTTTCGGACATTGATGCCATTTCCACTTGTAAAATTTTAAGTGAAAATGTTGTGATTAAATAATTCAAAAAGGGTACTGAGATTTATTTTTTCTTTCTTGAATATTGTTTGTATATGATTTATGAAACGTGTATTCATGGAAATGTAAATATGTAAGAAAATATGCAATAAAAGGGCTGGTTATTTAATATTTATACTATCAGTTCTATTATAGTTTATGAGAGGTTACATTCTATTGTTTTATGATAGGACTGACCTCTGACAACTAGACGCACAGGGGTGGAAGTGAGGGCATCCTGAGTGGTGAAATCGGAAGCGGTGACTTGACACTCCCACTCTCCGTCATCGAACTCCAGGGTGGCCGCCCTCACCCACAGGGAGCACTCCCCCTCTCGCTCACCCGCCTTCCCGCTCGCCCACTCATACTTACGCGCGTAGATGCCCACTGGCTGCAACACAACAAACAAACACAACTTGGTTATAGAGTGATGAATAATTCATTCATTTATTCATTGGAAAGAATCATGAATAAATGAGTAATTGGACTCATCTATTTCATCATCCATGACGAAATGCAAGTAATAATCCGTTTTTGAACTATTTTTAACGACACTACAGTCTAATTGACCGAGCGAAGTAAGGTCTAAGATTCAAGTCGACGGTTTGGCATTTCTCTTAATGTTTAAGGGTCGGTTTCCGAGCTCGGGATTTAGCTAAGTCCTAGACTTTAAACAGCTGGAGTCAGAAAATTGGTTTTCCAAAACGGGGCCTAGTCGCAGTCATTGTCATAGTGACGTTTGAATTAAATTTCGAAAAACTAGGAAATTGAACACAAAATAAAATAAAGAGAAAATAGTGTGGAGTTTCAGCTATTTTGAATTATCTAGGAATGTCTAATTTCGTCAAGGAAAAACGTTTCCAATTATAGAAATGAGAAAATAAAAACTGCGACTACTGTTATAAAAGCTGCGACTGCGCCCCGTTTTGGAAAGCCAATTTTCTCACTCCAGCTGTTTAAAGTCTAGGACTTAGCTAAATCCCGAGCTCGGAAACCGGCCCTAAATGTTTGAATGTTTGAGTGTTTGAATGTTTGAATGTTTGAATGTTTGAATGTTTGAATGTTTGAATGTTTGAATGTTTGAATGTTTGAATGTTTGAATGTTTGAATGTTTGAATGTTTGAATGTTTAAATGTTTATATGTTGCGCATTTACGGCGAAACGCGGTAATAGATTTTCATGCAATTTGACAGGTATGTTCCTTTTTTAATTGCGCGTCGACGTATATACAAGGTTTTTGGAAATTTTGCATTTCAAGGATAATATAAAAGGAAAAAGGAGCCTCCTTCATACGCCAATATTAGAGTAAAAATCAGACTATTGAATTATTTATCATAAATCAGCTGACAAGTGATTACACAGATGTGTGGAGAAGCCAGTATATTGCTGTATTTCCATAAGGTCTATAGTTTCAATCAGGTACTTGTGGATGAGAATACTGCGTGAGGTCTACTGTTCACAGAACTACTAGTATCTTTGAGCAGTATTCTCATACACAAGTACCTGATTGAAACTATAGACCTTAAGGAAATACAGTAATAGACTGGCTTCTCCACACATCTGTGTAATCACTTGTCAGCTGATTTATGATAAATAATTCTATAGTCTGATTTATAGTCTAATATTGGCGTATGAAGGAGGCTCCTTTTTCGTTTTATATTATCCTTGAAATGCAACATTTCCAAAAACCTTGTATATACGTCGACGCGCAATTAAAAAAGGAGCATACCTGTCAAATTTCATGAAAATCTATTACCGCGTTTCGCCGTAAATGCGCAACATAAAAACATTTAAACATTCAAACATTTAAACATTCGAACATCTAAACATTCAAACATACAACAATTTAAAAATTTAAACATTAGGAGAAATGCCAAACCGTCAACTTGAATCTTAGACCTCACTTCGCTCTTTCAATTAATCAATAAAACTAGTACTCACTGTGGAGCGCTTACGGATTTTTAATTTTTTTTTTCAGTGTTGAGAATGGATTGGAAATCCAAAAGCGCTCCACAGTGAGTACTAGTTTTATTAACTAACATTCAAAAATATTAGAATATAGTGTCGCTAAAAATAATTCAAAATGGATTTATTGGAGCGGAACATTGAAGTATAACTTTATAAATACTATTGGTTGTAGACCACAACAAAAGTTGGTTGGAGAGTGATGAATAATTCAGTCATTCATCAATTGACAATGATTAATGAATATGTAATTGAAAAGGATAACCTTTCCAATACTATTGTTTGATAAACAACAGGAGAAAATTGATCAATGGATAAATGTGAAAAGCATTTCTATTTGGTTTGGTATAGTTCTTATCATATTCTCTCTGGCTGGGTCATGTTAAGAGAAAAAGTGTTTCAAGAGAATTAGAATGCCTCAAGAGAGACTAAGCGCGAGGAGAAAGTGAGTGAGGAATATGTGATTGAAGTAGGTAAGGAATAAGTGAGTGAGGAATAAGTTAGAAAGGAGTTCTGAGGATAAAGATGATCTAAAGATTAAGTGGGTGAGGAGTAGTAAAAGCATTATAAATACCATTGGTTTAATTGAACTTGAATATTGCATCGCACTCTAAACAGATTTAGTGAGCGATATTTTGTGGGCTCTGTCTACAGTCTGGAAAAGTAAAATATGTATTTGGTTATAGTGTATAGGTGATATCGTCCTTTGAATTTCCTTCTTTTCCTGCTTATTTTAGAAATCAACTACAACACATTGGAAGGTTTCGAAAGGGAAGTGAGAATGATGTGTTTGGGAAGAATGAAGTACAGGACATCTGAAAGTATATTAAGTATTACTTGATGAAATAAATCGACTGAAGATATTCCACATATTTAAGTAAACTTCTGATAGTGAGTAGAGAAAAATTGATTGTGATGAGAGGGTGAGTAATGATAAATCGAAAAAGAGTGAACTTAAAGTAAAGAGCATTAACTTTCAAGATGAAAATGAAGAAAGTGAAAAAATTGTTAACCACATAAAATGTTAGAGAAGGAGTAAAATGAAGTATTAATCCTATTATATCAAGCAAATAACTTCTGTATTTATATATCTGGTTTTTTATATCTGGTTATTTTTATATCTGGCTATTTTTATATCTGGTTATTTATGTTCAACGGATCTCGAAAACGGCTCTAACGATTTGCACGGAATTTGGAACATATTAGGTTCATGATATAAATATTCGATTGCTCTAGGTCTCATCCTTGGGAAAACTTGCTAAACGACAGGATAATTCATCCTTGGCTGGAACAGCTGTGGATAGTAAAAAAGTGAGTATGTGAAAAAACAAAATATCGCATCCCCGAAATTCCTATAGAATACAAAGACGTATAGCCACCTGTGAAATATAAATACGATCATTTTAGAGAATTGTGTTCTGTTTTTTCATCATAGACAATTTAATCGATTTGATGAACATAATCTGATTTGTTGACATGACATGATAATCCTCCTGAACTATAGTATATCATAATTTTCAAAGTTGATGATTATTTTACAATTTTAAGTGATTAGTGAGTGTTATTTTGTTATTCAATTTGGTTTGTATATAATCTAAATTATAATTTCTTTGTTTTCAAACGTTTGAACAGAAAATTGAACCTGACTTCAAGTGTATGGAACATAACCTACTTTCTGGACTATTTATAGTGTATAAATCAAAATTCGGGAAAGAAACAGGTTTGGGCTGTGCCTGTTAGTACTTTCCCAATTATTTCAAAGAATTGTGTTTGATTTATCAAAAGTCAATAAATAAATAACGAGCGAAGCTCGGTGCCCCGATATTTTATCCATAAACAAGAAAAATAATAGATATCTGTGGAGGGAACAGATAAACATTATTTTGCATGCACTCATTTAAGGGTGGAAGAAGAGGCAGGAAAAAGAGAAGATAGCAAGAAAGAGGAGAGAATAAGGACAAGCTGAAAGTGGAGAAAGAGAGAAGATGAGAGGTATTAGGTGAGCGTACTACGGGAGCTTAGAGCACACTGTAATAGAAAGTATACAATGGGGGCCAAAAAGGGAACTATTAAACCCATGTAGCAACGAAGTCTGCTTAAATTTCGCACCCAAATTTGAAGACACCCTAAACGCTACATTGGGGTTTGGCGCTTAAATTTGAAAAGCCCCAGGGATTTTTGTGGGGTGTTCATTTGGGGAAAAGCAAACTTAATTTAGGATACGGCTTGGGGCTTTAGGTGCTTAAGCGGAGGGTTGTGGAGGATCTTTGGAGAAAATATAGGAAGAAGGATGAAAGGAGAGAGGGGTGATGAAGAACAAAGTGAAGCTGGTATAGGAGAAAGAGAAGGGGCTTGAACAGTCAGAGAGTTGATGAAACATAATGTATAGAAGAAGATCCATGTAGAATTGGTAAGAGAGGAAGTGAAGAGAAGTATGATTGACAGGAGGAGGAGGAGGATTAGGAAGAAGAGGGCAAGGAGAAGGTGAAGAAGATGGGAGAGGAGGATAAGAGAGAGTATAGGGAAAACAAAATAGATGTGAAGGAGAAAGATGAAAGAATGAAAAAGAGAAAAAGGTAGAGAATAAAAAAAGAGTAAAAAATAAAAAATGATATTTTAGTTGTGGAACAGGAGGAGGAAACTGGAGAAAAAGTGATAGATGTAAACTGAGATAACGAAAACAGAGGAAAGTGAAGATATAGGAGAAGAGAAAAATGAATATTGAGAAAATGTTGTAAAAACAAAACAGGAGTATAAGGAAAGCAATAGGAGAAAGAGGGGAGAAAAGAGGAAAACGAAAAAGAGAAACAATTATATAAATTTGAAGGCAAAGAACAAGATAAAGAGGAAAACCAACATTGGATGAAGATTTTGTGTAAGAGGAATAAGCAAAAGAAATAAAAGAAGAGTAAAAAATACAAGGAAAGCTAGTCAAACATGTAATAAATACATAAAATTGAATATCTACAAGTGCGAGAAGATGAAGATGAATGAAAAGAATCTTGGTTAACAGAAAGAATATGAGGAAAATTACGAAGAACAAGAACTAGAATAATGAGAATTACATGTAGGACAAGAAGAGCAAAAAGTAGAAGAACCAGAACTTCAAGAAGGAAATGAGCGAGGAAGATCATGAAGACGAATGAAGAGAAGGTAGAAAAGCATAAGAGGAAGAAGAAGAAGAAGAAAGCTGTTGTACAAATTTGCACACGGTGTTGTTTATTGAGATAACCCCAAGCTGCCTGCTTGGGTGCCGTGACATGTGCTGGAGGGTTTTTGTGGTACGGTGGGGGAAGGGGTTTGATAAGAAGAGGCTCATCTAGATGTGATGTTCATTGGCATGCCTCTTCCTCCCTCTCAGAATGCCCTCTTAATAGACTTCCACCTGCTTAACTACAGCTCGCTATGTTGCCTGGCTGCAGGCATTCAATGTGATGAGTCTCAAATTTTAATTAAGTGAAGTTGAGCCTACTTGAGAAATCACTCGGTCTGTCATCAACAACCTATTCTATTCTTTCTCCTTTTCATCAAGCATTTTTCATATCTACTCTTTTAGACCTCTCCATTTCCCTATTCTCAACCCAGATGCGAAGGTGCGATCTATTTACCAATCATTCATTACTATCGTTATTTGATTTATGAAAAAGTTTATAATTGATCTCAGTATTGAGGAGTCCCCCATTCGTTTCTTGTCTGCTCTCGTCCGCTGGATTGATATTCATTCTCTATAATTGAGATCTAAATTATTTAGATGCGAAGATTCCATCTTCTTTCTAATCATTCATTTCCATCGTTATTTGATTTATCCAGTAGTTTATAACTTATTGATCTCAGCTTGAGGAGTCTCACACTCGTTCCTTGTCTGCTCTCGTCTGCTGGATGAGTGTACGATGTGCCTTTCAAAGATGGGGACACACATGTCATGCAGTCTTCCGATCCCACTCCGATTCAATCACGGACAACATCAGCCTAGAATGGTGCAAGTCACACATGTCCATCATGTGATCTATCACACCATCACCCTTCAACTCCCAGAAATGTCGGACACGAGTGAAATCAGAACGCTGTATTGTTTGGCCTCGGCTTAAATGTAGTAGTTCCGGTGAAGATAAATGATCCCATGAATCAGATCGAGTGTTAATTATTCTAAAAATGAATCTTAAAATCATTCTAAAAATGTGCGTACAGATTTACGCGCTGCGTGACACACAAATAGAACGCGAGCAGTACGCAAGAGCAGTTCGCATGTAATACTTAGGTCATCACATCACATATCACATACTACACACACATCAATTTTGGTACAGATTTACGCGCTGCGTGACACACAAATAGAACGCGAGCAGTACGCAAGAGCAGTTCGCATGTAATACTTAGGTCATCACATCACATATCACATACTACACACACATCAATTTTGGTACAGATTTACGCGCTGCGTGACACACAAATAGAACGCGAGCAGTACGCAAGAGCAGTTCGCATGTAATACTTAGGTCATCACATCACATATCACATACTACACACACATCAATTTTGGTCGTTCATTCGAATTTTTATCGTACGACCAAAACTTGAAGTAGCTTTCAGACACATCGATTTTATAACGATTTTGTTCGTGATCGTGCATTTTTAATGACTCGCATCAGCTGTTTGCCATCTGTTTGCTATGTGCTAGTGAAGTCGATGGAATGCTGGACGTTCAAACAAAATCAGCTTTCCACACACATCGATTTAGGTCGTTCGATGAAAAATCGAACGACAAAAATCGATATGAGTGTAGCTGGCCTATATTCTATGGTCAGCTATTAAGGTTAGCCATCACTTATTCATATCAGCAATCAGGTGTTTAGATTATGAATATGGTCAAGTTCAAAGATTATGAATTGATGTTTTTATACATTGAGCCAGCAAATATTGTATTCCACATAAATAAATAAATCTTGTTCTCTTTCTCAGTCCCTTAATCCACCACTTCTCTTCTTTCTCAACCATTTCATATCTTTCTTCACCTTCCTACACTTTTTCAACCTCTCTATTCACTCTCCCATTTTCAAAGATGAAAGTACACTCTCAAATCCTTAAGTTGCGTTTACACCAAAGTTATTAACAAAATATTAATAACTTAATACTTATAGATTCTATTAGATTGAACATAACTTATCATACACATGATGAACATATGTGTTTATCAAGTTCCGTTCAATCTAATGGAATCTATAAGGATTAAGCTATCAACATTTTGCTAATAACTTTGGTTTAAACGCAGCTTTATAGGTTCTTAAGTAGATAGGTTTTTAATTAATAGGTTTTCAAGTAAATAGATTGAGAAGTAATAGGTTCCTACCTACCACTCCCATTATTTTTCCACATTTCTATATGTTCTACATTTCTATTCTTAATATGAATCTTCCTCAACCTTTCTTCACTTTCAACCATTTTCCACTCTCCCATCCTCTTCCTCACCTAGCCACCCTTCCACTTTCTCTTTCTTTGCCACTCACACTTTCCATAAAACAAGCAGCCTTCACTCTCCAAATGAATAGCGCGTTAATAGTGGCCGGGAATTAGCATATGATTCATGGTGGCCTGCGCTTCTAATCCATGGACAGTGCAAGTCCTGACCACACTAAGCTCACCCCTCCTTGTTCGCTGCTTTATTACAGCCGCATATGATATGTGGCTACAAGCTATGAAGTATCGCCAAAACATACACGATGTTCTCGCTAGTTGCTACAGTGAAGTTCACTTCCAACCGTCAGCATTGGATATGAAGTATCTTCAAAACATACACGATGTTCAAGCTAGTTAGTACAGTGAAATTCACTTGAAACCGTCAGCATCGTTTGAATAAGAAGTATCATCCGATGTTTTCCCTACTACTTGCTATGACCTGATTCACTTAAAACTTTCAGCATTGGTCAAATATGAAGTATATAAAACATGTTTTGCTACTACTTGCTATGGCCGAATTCACTTAAAACTGTCTGCGTTGGTTGAATGGGAAGCATTGATATAAAGTGTATAACCAATGCTGACAGTATGAATCGAGTCTCACTATACTGCAGACATGAGTGGAAATTCTGTTTGTTTTGACAAGAAGAGGAAGATGGTTCAACCTCATCAGATATTCATGTTGAAATTCAATACATATCTTGATTTTTATTGACTTTGATTTTCAACAAAGATTCAAGATAACTACAAAAATGAGTTTTGAGTTTTGAATTGGAATGTAAGAATAGAATGAGAATTCTTCTTGTAAAGGACTACCAACTATAATAATAATAATAAAATATACTATTTATTCATGATTTGTTAATCTTGAGTACCCACTGTTATCAGTGGATCAACTGGAATATAATTTATATTTTCATTCTTTATTTATCGATCTTGAGTACCTACTAACTGTAATCAGTAGATCACTGTCATTAAAAAGGAATGATGATGGTTGATGAGGTGAAGATGATAGAATGGAATAGATATTGATGGCAGATGAGATAAAAATGAAGGAAAAAGGATGGGAGAAAGCAAAACAAAAGGTAAGTGTACTGTTAGAGCTTCAGTTTTTTTTTGAACGGGTTCCTACTTTTGACTAGACCGTTATGTAATAAATGTACTCGACTGATTTGAAGAATTTAATCATTTCCACATAGTGTTGCTGTACTGGAAAAAGATTCATACTGGATAGTGGACCGACTTGAGTCCATTTTCTAGTAAAGAGAAGTGAAGCTTTTAGAAAATTGAAATCAAGAAAAGAGTGGCATTTCAAGTAATGGAGGAGCAGTCAGATGATTGTAGCTTGTTTTTTAACTATATTTTCATTTTATTTTATGTTGGAAATCCTGAAAACTAGTCATTAAAGAGCATTTTCAAGCTGAGAGTGAATATTGTGATCCAGAAACGTCTCTCCCATTTCCAATAAGTTACAATCCAGTGATCTTCAGTCATGGATTTTTCCAGAACGTTTTATTTCTATGAACTAAGCATACGCGATCATTATCTCAATCCGTGAATAATAATGATAATAATAATATCACGACTGTCATACTTCAGACGGGAACGACAGTTTAACGTGCTCATCCGATAACACAGGAGTGACATCCTGTGATTCTGGTGATGAGCGGGTTTGAACCGGGGATCTCTAGGCTGCTAATGAAGCACTCTATCCACTAGACCAGGGATCACTCCAATCACTATAAGGCGATCATCAAAATCCACGGATCATTCCGGTTATTTGCTGTATTCTCGCTTCTCATAAACACGTGATTACACCAATTCCAAGCGTTTCATGAATGTTCCTTTCAATTACGTGTTGCTTGTTCAATAAATCAGTTTGAACACTTTTCTACATCAATGTCACAGAAAAATGCGTTGGATTAGTTTTTAAATCTAATTATTAGATCTATTTCCAATTAAGTTTCAGTCATAGTTTTCCAAAGATCGATAAACCCTAAAAAACCACTTATCGGAGTTTGGAATCAATTTCAAAACACGATGAAATGGATATGAATGGGTACTACCATAGAGAAACAATAGCATAAGTAGATATCCCATGGTATAGGGCGTTTATGTTGCAACTTTTACTGTTATCACAAGCCGATAGTCCTCGTATTTCTTTCCCATAAAGCTTATGACGCTGGTAGTCTCTCATATTGTGTCGTTACGCTATTTTTTCTCTGTGGTACTACTATAATGTTGGGCACCAACTGAATTTACATACGTCATCCAAGATTTCAATTGGTATTCGCTTATAGTTTTAGTTCATCCAAGACTGACTGACATACCCTCAAAAAGTAAAATATTATTAGTCACTTTCAATTCCAAATTTCTAAATACATAATATATAATAAGAATACTAAGTCTGTCCTGAATTTAGTCTCGTTCATACTTCTTCCAAGATTGACATATTGTCAAAGAGTAGACAGCTGGAGGAACTACAAGTCTCTTTGTTTCTGAGAGAGCAGTGCTTCGTCGAGTGGAACAGAGCTGTGTTTGCAGATTCCTCCTCAGTTTCCCCTCTTCTTCCTCCCTTATCAGTTTTCCCTCTTCAAGAGCCAATGGGAGGGAATGTGAAGGGGTTTCTCTCCCCCTCCCTACTACCATCAGGTCCACATTGAGAACTTTTGTTTACGTCTCGCTAGAGCTTCGAGTATCTTCTATCGACTGAGAAATCGAAATTGTCGGAACCGTTTTTCGCTAATGAACCGTAGCTATAATTCACTCAGGATGCTTTGATTCGGTGAGGAATGGAAGATAGATGGGAACCGCTCCGTTCTAGACGTTCCATATATACTTCCAACTACTTTTGAAACATCAGTGGCCATATCATGAGAAATGAGAGGGAATGTGAACAGGATAACGAATAGACAAAATGATGCGAATCTGAAGAAGTTGATTCAATAGGATTGGACAAGAAGATGGAAATCATTAAAGAAAACTATCTAAATCCTTTTATATTGGTATTGATAGCTCCAAATACAGAACAATGGCAATACCATTAAAATAGCATACGGTAGCGGGGCATGGGTTTTAAACAAATTATTATTCATGTACAAACTATTTATATCAAGCTACATTACAATACACAATTTTTGGTTGATACTATCACAGAAAAGAGGAACCACAATGTTTATTCACTCTGTGATAGGACGCAATCACTGTACAACAAGTAATGGAATCCAGAGCAATCCATGAAACTCTCTAACATGAAGAAAATATATTACTGTATTATTTGCCCATGTTTATATCTGGGAACTTGATCTGTTTTCAGTGGATTGCACTTTGGGAATTCAATTGGTAGATACGAATCTCAAGCTAGTAAAATCACTATTCTTGAAATATCAATAATAGAAAAGAGACGAGGAGGTTTACACTAGAATAGCAAATGCCAGATATAATAGATATAGTGCTAACCAATATATTTCGAGGAGTTCGTCGGAAAGTCCCTAGATCAATTGGATAGCTGGGGAGAATAATAAGGAATGACGTCGTATTTCTAAATTTGGTTGATTATAAAATGTTGTAATGAACATATAATCATGAGCATACAAAACTTTAAGAAATGGAGGTGTGTGATGCTATTCATTCATTCTATCGTGATGCTATTTTGTGTACATTTGCTACATTCATTCAATATTATGAACTGCCGTGCTACCAATTTTTCCTTAAACGGTTGGAATAGCATTTAAGGCAACCTAATAGCAACCTAAGGATAGTTGTCGGCTCCAATGAAATAGATTCTTGATAAACTGTGAATGGATCTATTGCCTATGAATGAGAAATCTAGTTTTTAGAGCAAATTAACTTATAATCTTCAGATGAAAATACACAAATACACAAAGAAAAATATATCTTAAGCCTAATTATTTCAGAGTTATTACGAACTAAAATACTTATCTAGTTTACAGTTGAAACACAGTGGCTATTGGCTTGAAAATGCAAACAGCTATTTAATCACAAACTAGTACACAATAAACTTGTATAAAACTCAATTTAAAACATTAATAAATTCACTTAAACAGACAATAATTCAGAGCACAAAATTACACAAGCAACAGCCAGCCATGTTTTCAGAAGAAGAAAGAACAGGAAAAGCCACAAGTTGCAAGTCACGAAGACAACGCCTTGTTCAGTATCGATTTTTTACAGACACGTCACCAAAAAATTATAACTTATAAGTTTAGAATTCACATTCTACATCTGTTCTCAATAAAACTTTATTTTGAAAATGTTATTTTAAATTTTTATATATATCTCGATTTAAATAAACTTTTTATCTAGTAATTTGTTAACCCTGCCTCGGTGACATCATGGAACAATGCAACAAACATTTACGATAATAAATTCTCCGTCAAAAAATTTGTCCGTCTATTGATAACTCTGACATTTACTATAAAGTTCCATAGATCTCGAATTGAAGATTCGATTCAATGTGAGAAGAAAAATGTAATATTACAAATACCCCCTCTTGACATAAAAAAATTTTACTGTTTGAAAAATTTAAAGAAAAAAAATTACATTGACCCTAATGAAAATTGTTGAAATTTAAATTTGAGAACAGTAACAATTTTTTCTAGAAAAACATTACATGTCATCCAAAAATATTGAAAATTATTATAAAAATTCATCAATAGCGTTTGTTATATGTTTCCAAACAATATCTCAAAATATAGAATATCAATATTACTTTTGATTTAGCTTTATAATTTAAAGAAAAATATCTCAACAGAAAGTTTAATATGTAAAGAATAGTTTTTTTTTGAAATTGCACATAAATTTAATAGATAGAAAAATTCAATTTTCATTGCATAAAAAAATTTAGTATGTTGAATAAAAAAATTATTATTATTATTATTATTTTTTTTTAAATGAATTGATGAATTGTTACATTTAATTTTCACATAAAATTTCAATAAATCAAAAAATGTTCATTTCTTTCACTATTGACGCGGTTGATTTTATTGATGCACATTTTGGAAAACAGTCCGTTAAGGCACTCAGTATGATTTTCAGTTAAGTGTGACTCCAATGTGATGACGTTAGTGTTGGGCTGATCTGGATGCACGTAGTGTTGGGCTGATACTTGTAGTCGACTGATGCATATCAAACTCGATACAGGTGACATCTCAGTTAGCATTGCTTCATGTTTGTAGTAGACGGCTGCATTCCAAACTCGATACAGGTGACATCTCAGTTAGCATTGCTTCATGTTTGTAGTAGACGGCTGCATTCCAAATTTAATACAGAGTCACATAAATTTTGTATCATATAATTATACAATGTACATTTCAGGCTTGAAATGACAATGTAATTCGTTTTTTGGAAAAGAGATAGACGCTGCATACAGGATTAATTTAGGTGAGAATTAATTTAGGTAAGGTTTGGTTTTTTGATATTTTCAGCTTTCAAGGTTTAGAGTTCAGCATACAGGAATAATTTAGGAGAGGATTTTTTGAATCAATTCTTTCATGATACTGTGACTGTTCTTCTGAATTCAAAGTTGTGAATGAAAACATGGATGGCAATTACCTCCAGGTAATGCAGTAGTGTTGAAGTTTGAGATACAGAGTCAGCAATAAGCATTGGCATTGCTATTGGCGTATGCTTTGGTGTCGGCTTTGGCATCGGCGTTGATATTGGCATTGGCGCAGGCATTGGCATTGGCGCAGGCATTGGCATTAGCATTGGCGAAGATTTTGGCATTGGCGTAGCTATTGGCATTGGCGCAGGCATTGACATCAGCACAGGCATCGGCGTTGATTTTGGTGTTGGCATCAGCATTGGCGCAGGCATTGGCGTAGCTATTGGCATTGGTGCAGCATTGGCGCAGATTTTGGCATTTTGGCGTAGTTATTAGTGTTGATATTGTTGTAGGTATTAGTGTAGGCATCAGCATTGGCACAGATTTTGGCATCAGCATTGGCGCAGATATTGGCTTCGGCGCAGGCATCGGCACAGATATTGGCATTGGTGCAGCATTGGCGCAGATTTTGGCATTTTGGCGTAGTTATTAGTGTTGATATTGTTGTAGGTATTAGTGTAGGCATCAGCATTGGCACAGATTTTGGCATCAGCATTGGCGCAGGCATTGACATCAGCACAGGTGCAGGCATTGGCGTAGCTATTGGCATTGGTGCAGCATTGGCGCAGATTTTGGCATTTTGGCGTAGCTATTAGTGTTGATATTGTTGTAGGTATTAGTGTAGGCATCAGCATTGGCACAGATTTTGGCATCAGCATTGGCGCAGATATTGGCGTCGGCGCAGATCTTGGCGTAGTTATTGGTGTTGATATTGGTGTTGACATTGGCGTAGTTATTGGTGTAGGCCGCAGCGTAGATTTAGGCGTGGATATTGGCGTAGTTATGTCACACTAGTTTGAAAATCACCCAAATGTTCTTAACACTCTTCATGGCGTTCACTTGTTGCTGATTTCGAGATTCACATGATAACTATTTCAATGTTAATGTCTGTGCTGTACCTGTTGTCTTAAAATGCTTATAAACTAAGAAGAAAAACTTGATTAGGCTATCCATACAATCTAATACACATGAAAATTATTTTTAAGTATTTATGAAATTGAAATTTGTTAACATCTTATTATACAGTCAGCAATACATAAATTGTGAAATATGGACATATCAATGATAAATTTAAAAAAAAAAATCATTCATTTTCATCTATTCATTGTTCAAATATCAAATTTTAATCCATTCTTCAAAATAGAAATATAATTTCATAACACCCTGTATCATTATCAAAATTGTAAAAAACAAACATCAGATCATCACAACAAAAAATAATTTCAATACATATTTCAATAATTTCAGACAATTGATATTCTATTCACAATCATTTCATAATATATCTGCATTTCATTATCATTTAATATAACATTTCATTTATAGCAAGTTCATTTCACATTTATGATTTATCATTCAGGGTTTCAAAATTATTTAGTTTTAATTTTGTTCAAAAATTGTATAAAAAGCAAATTATTTAATATTGTTAATCATCGTTTGTCGGATACTATAGTTTATTTCGACTTTTCAATGTTCTAAACACAAACTACATTTCATGACAAAACTTTACTATCAATCATTAAACAAGAAATCATTCAAAACATCAATAATATTTTGCTTCAAAGGCAAACAATATTCATAAGTAATCTGCATCTATGGCAATCAACATTATTAATCATTATTTTGCATCTATGGCAATCAACATAAGTAATCAACATAAAAATTATTATCTCATTACTGCCTCTCTAAGTCATAACCTCTGTTATTCCTTCTTTAGGCAATAATGGGTTTCCATCTCAAAAAACAATCACATACCAGCAAAATTCTAATCAACAAACCCCACTAAAAATTCTACATACACTCCAGCATCCATTTCAAACGATAATCAATCATATCAAAATTTATAGAACAAACAGTTTTAAAAATTTGAAAAAAAAATCAATCACAAAAACTTATTTCAATTAATAATATAACAAAACGTTTTAAATTGAACCATTTATTTTTTAAAATAATTTAAAATTTAAAGACTGTATAATAAGTACAAACATTTCAAGATTATAATACAAAGATGATCAAGATGATACTGGGTAAATAAGTTCCCTAAAAAATACAACAAAGAGAAATAGAAAACTGGGTAAATAAATTCCCTAAAACAACACACATTTCAAAATAAGTGATACATGATGAAAAAATATGCCACAAGCAAACAATTATTTACACTACAATGGATAGATTTTGGAAAAGTTAAGTTTTATCAACAATTTAAAGATTAGGAAAATAAGCTACTATTTCAACTTCTAATATTATTTCAGAAGAATACAAATTTAAATGACTATGGACAAGATTGGTTAAGATATGCTTCATAGAAGAAATTTACTGAATATTACACAAAGACAGGAAAGAATCGAAAATTGAAGAGATTAAGGGCCAAGAAAAATAGGCTACAGGAAAGAAAAAAGACACAATTATGGACTCTTACCATACACTGCATAGCGATTATGCTATTCTGAATCCCGGCATAACACAGGATTCCTAATCATTGTGTGTTGGGGAATACCCTTTCATCATGTGATTCACTGTCATCATCTTGTAAATAAGCAACTTGAAACAACCTTGAATACTAATACATCAATGGAGACTTTGCGTTTTGTTTTCTTCAAGAACATGATTTTATTCATGGGTTCATTTGTTTCAACAAAGCAGTTTTGCCTACAAAAATTCGTCATGTTCACTTGAGAATGCATTGCATACACCTTTTCAATTTTCAGTTGAAAGTTGAACTCATCAACTTGACTCAAAGCAAGATTCATTTTGTTTACATTTTTCCTAACCTCTACAGAAACCTGTCTCATGTAATCATTCACTTTGTTCATAGTTTTCCTAACCTTCAATGTAGCAATATTACTTTCATGATAGTTGACTTTCAGTGAAGACAACTCCCTACCTACTTCTTTATTCAATTCTACTGTTTCACTATGGTTGACTTTTCCAACAACAGTAACTAGGCCTACATTTCCAGAAACTTGAATGAGTTGATCTTGTAACTTAACACTACTATCATCCTGCTTCAATTTGTTTTCATCTTCATCTTCATCTTTCAATGTTTCATGTGCACTTTTCAATAGAAGGTTTATACTAACCTGCTCTAGTCTTATATTAGTACATTCTTGCTTCATATCATCAAACCTAGCATTAAACTTAGCATTTTGCTCATCAAATCTAGCATTTTGTTCATCAAATCTAGCATTTTGCTCATCAAATCTAGCATTTTGCTCATCAAATCTAGCATTAAACTTAGCATTTTGCTCATCAAATCTAGCATCTAGCTTATCAAACCTTTGTGTTAAGAATGCTATAAGATTCAGATCATTTTTAATGTTTGCCATTTGTAATATGCACTGATTCATTAAAACTTGATCTCTCTTGAACCGACTTCCCACTCAGCAACAAACCATTCATAACCTATCAAGATATCTATCCACTAATAATTTCTATAACCAGGGATTTCATGGTGTACCATTTGGGACATATTTATTTTGTAATTCTGTCCCACCACAGGGGTAACATTTGCCGTGCTACCAATTTTTCCTTAAACGGTTGGAATAGCATTTAACACCTATCAACCTAAGGATAGTTGTCGGCTCCAATGAAATAGATTCTTGATAAACTGTGAATGGATCTATTGCCTATGAATGAGAAATCTAGTTTTTAGAGCAAATTAACTTATAATCTTCAGATGAAAATACACAAATACACAAAGAAAAATATATCTTAAGCCTAATTATTTCAGAGTTATTACGAACTAAAATACTTATCTAGTTTACAGTTGAAACACAGTGGCTATTGGCTTGAAAATGCAAACAGCTATTTAATCACAAACTAGTACACAATAAACTTGTATAAAACTCAATTTAAAACATTAATAAATTCACTTAAACAGACAATAATTCAGAGCACAAAATTACACAAGCAACAGCCAGCCATGTTTTCAGAAGAAGAAAGAACAGGAAAAGCCACAAGTTGCAAGTCACGAAGACAACGCCTTGTTCAGTATCGATTTTTTACAGACACGTCACCAAAAAATTATAACTTATAAGTTTAGAATTCACATTCTACATCTGTTCTCAATAAAACTTTATTTTGAAAATGTTATTTTAAATTTTTATATATATCTCGATTTAAATAAACTATTTATCTAGTAATTTGTTAACCCTGCCTCGGTGACATCATGGAACAATGCAACAAACATTTACGATAATAAATTCTCCGTCAAAAATTTGTCCGTCTATTGATAACTCTGACATTTACTATAAAGTTCCATAGATCTCGAATTGAAGATTCGATTCCAATGTGAGAAGAAAAATGTAATATTACAGAACTCACAAATCTACATACGGATTAAATGTGTGTGCGACATCCACACTGCACAGCAGTTAATGGCAGTCAGTTTGGCTGCGAACCACACACTTTCATCCATTTCATTTATTCATAGACAATAGATACAATGCAGGTAAAAACAACAGGCATTCGCCCAAAACTGCTTCAAACCTTAATTTGGAATACACGGTCTAGAGGTGATGTAAATGATAACCTACTTCACACACTATTTTGAGTTCAAAAAATGTATGTACTACATTAATTTTGAATTTATCAGATTAATTTTCAAAATACAAATTCAAACAAAAATCTTTACTTATCCCACACTTCTTTTTTTTAACTGGTCACGTCTTTAATGGTCACCTGCTATGAGCATATACCGCTAGATGCGGGATGAAAACTTCTATCCAACTGCTCTGTCAAGTCGGAAGGCAATAATTGCAACACCAATGGCAATCAAATACTGCGATTATAGGGTGAAACAAACAATAATATTGACAGGGAAATATCAACATGATAATAATATTGAAAGGATGACTTGATAGTATCGAAACATCTGACGATTCTATTATGTTCCCTGGTTCCAAAGAATGCCATATTTAGTCCGCTTGTGATTTCAAATTAAAATTTGCTACAACTGTTGTAGAAACTCAAAATTAAAATCACAAGCGGACTAAATATGGCATTCTTTGGAACCAGGAAACATAATAGATTCGTCAGATGTTTCGATACTATCAAGTCATCCTGTCAATATTATTATCATGTTGATATTTATTTCCTTGTCAATATTATTGTTTATTTCACCCTATAATCGCAGTATTTGATTGCCATTGGTGTTGAAATCATTGCCTTCCGACTTGACAGAGCAGTTGGATAGAAGTTTTCATCCCGCATCTAGCGGTATATGCAGGTGACCATAATCCTATGTTTAACCCTATTATTCCAATAATTCAATTATTAGTCGAGTTACTCGACTAATAATTGAATTATTGGATTGGAGCTGATAATTGAGTATGAAATTCAAAATGTCCTAGTTGAAATATTGTAGCGATCGATAAGAAATTTCCAACACAGATAAAAAGAGAGTCTTCACATTAAAGACAGTATACGTGAAGGAGGACGCCATCTAGGAGGCAATATCAGGCATAATATATAATACTCATATCAGCTGTGCTAATATTGAAGTTGTGTTTCTTTTCTGGCTCAAAATTTTGCAAAATTACTCAAAAATTTCCAATTTATAGAGATTTGAGTGAGATATTTTTGTTTTTAATCAGTTTTCAAATATCAAAATTCAAAATTTTTAGTTTAGTCATTAGTTTTGAAGTGGAAATTGGACTTTTTAAAGTGAAAGTGAAATCTTAACCTTATTATTTTTTGAAACATTTATTTGTAAAAATTTGAGAGAAGACAGTTTTGGGCTATGCCTGTTGTCTTCGCCCAATCATATTATAATTATGATCTGTAATTGCCAATGAAATGAAATGAAATAATTCTCAAACAAATTATAATAGTAATTGATGATCCTTTAATGGCAAGTTTTGATGTTTTCATTTCTATGAATAACACCATTCTCTCCCCTCTTGTTTCATGAAGTTTTTGAGAATTCTCGTTATTCTGGTTCACCCTTTAATTGACCGAGCGAAGTGAGGTCTAAGATTCAAATCGACGGTTTGGCATTTCTCTTAATGTTTAAATGTTTGAATGTTTAAATTGAATGTTTATATGTTGCGCATATACGGCGAAACGCGGTAATAGATTTTCATGAAATTTGACAGGTATGTTCCTTTTTTAATTGCGCGTCGATTTATATACAAGGTTTTTGGAAATTTTGCATTTCAAGGATAATATAAAAGGAAAAAGGAGCCTCACTCATACGCCAATATTAGAGTATAAATCTGGTGTGGCACACTCACACAACTTCCCTTGCCATTATGAAAATTTATCACCTGACGCTAGTGTTCCCGCGCATCTGAAGTCTACTATTCAATGATCCAAGCCAGCTGGTGACAGGACTATAACGCTGGAGACAAACGAGGTCTGCTATCTCTTCATAGTGGATGATTTAATAGAATCAACAGTTGCCAACAGTTTGCAATTGAAATAATAACATTTTCTCGAATTTCGAGCTTATTTTAAATTTTAGGTGAAAATGTTACTGAGCATTAATTGTAGAGATTTTCATGCTCAATCTTTTCCATTTGGAATTTTTTGTTTAAATTGTATCTGAAGCCTGACAATAGGGAATCTAAAATCAAACTTTGCATAGATGGGGCGGAGCTCCTGAAATTTTTACAGATATGGGATTTGTGGCAGTTGATAGAGCTTATCGATGACTATTTTAGGTAGACCTATGAATTTGATCAAAATCGTTGAAGCCATTTTCGAGAAAATCACAAAAAACCCTGTTTTTGACAACATTTTCGCCATTTTTGCCGCCATCTTGAATTGCATTTGATCGAAATTGTTCGTGTCGGATCCTTATAGTGTAAGGACCTCAAGTTCCAAATTTCAAGTCATTACGTTAATTGGGAGATGAGATATCGTGTACACAGACGCACATACACTCATATACACACACACACACACACATACACACACACACACACACACACACACACGCACACACACACACACACACACACAAAAGTTCCAGAGAACAGCTACGGTATGGAATCCGTAGCTGAATGCATTTCAACCTATCTTGAATTTTCAAATTTCATTACATTTGTGAAGACCAATACCCAAAAACCACTTTTTTGGACTCAGGGGACCTTGAAACGTATAGAAATTTAGAAATTGGGGTACCTTAATTTTTTTCGGAAAGCAATACTTTCCTTACCTATGGTAATAGGGCAAGGAAAGTAAAAATCAGACTATAGAATTTTTCATCATAAATCAGCTGAAAAGTGATTACACAGATGGAGAAGCCAGTCTATTGCTGTATTTCCATATTTAAGGTCTATAGTTTCAATCAGGTACTTGTGGATGAGAATACTGCGCGAGGTCTAGTGTTCACAGAACTACTAGTCAATAAATTACATTGTACTATCTCAATCTATTCAAAACCACATGACAAACCACATCCAGTATCTCTCAACAAATCCATAGTGTGGTTAGAGTACTCGATCTACATTAAGTTTTGAAGCCACTTGAAAAATCCCACTCACGGAAGTACCAATCGATCAAAGATGTATGAATATGGTCAGAATCCGAGTCAGAAAACACAAACAACTCGAAAAACCAAACTATGAGTCAACTTAAGTCATTTTCAATAGAGCCACCATACTGCGGTTGAAAGCCTTCAAAAGATAATCTTGAAATATAGGAAAAATAGAAGGAAGGAGAGTTAGATTTGTGTGTGACTTGGATGATGGGCAGCAAGCCAGCAAAGCGAACCAAACATCGATGTAGCTGAAAAAGAAGATTGAATAAATATGATTATGATGATGAAGAAGAGGAATGAGAAGAAGAAGAAGAAAAAGAAAAAGAAGAAGAAGAAGAAGAAGAAAGAGAAGAGGAAGATGAAGAAGAAGGAGAAAAAGAAGAAGTAGAAGTAGAGAAAAAAAAAATAATAAGATGATGATGATGGTGATGATGATGATGATGATGAGAAGAAGAAGAAGTTGGCAGCCGCGCATCAACAAAAGCCGTTCAATATCAATCTGCATGGTAAAAGTTAGCAGCAGACAAATCGCGAACAATACCATAAGTAACTGCGTGATACTTGATACGAGGAGCTAGCTGCTTTCTGCTTTCTCACCCAAGTTTGCAACTTGATTCCATTTCTGCGCCTTACCAATCCCTTCCTCTTCCTGTTCCCTATTCCGTATTCCCAGTTCCAAGCAGTTTCCTGCATCACCTTCCATTTGCCAGACAAGTTTTTGATACCCACAATCGTCGTTGCAAAGTTAAATTACAGGGATTTAATATATGGTGTCGCGACAACGTCATCTAACTCTCTGACTTCAATTCACCTTGCTTTTTGTTTCCTCAGTTTGATTCGTTTCTTGTTCTCACTAACTCGTCTCTTTCTCCTCCTTTCCTCCTCATCCTCCTCCACCTCCTCCTCTTTCCCCTCATCTTCTTCCTCCTACTTCACCACTTCATCCTCCTCCTTCTTTTCGCCTTCGTCTTCCTTTTCAGTGAATTTCTGCTCCTCATGTCAGAAAGAGAACACTAATCTTTCTTATGGGAGTAAACCATTCATTTCATTATTCTGCCAATGTGTTTTCTCTCCCCCAAAAACCATTGGTATTCTTTTCCCGCCCTGCAGAACAGGAATACTTTGGAGAACAGAGCTTTAGAATGTAAAAATACCTTCTTTTTCTTCTTCTTACCAGGATTAAGCGTGCACATCTGCACTGGTTTCAAAGGATATAACTACTCATCTCATCATCTTTTTAGAGGTCGGCCAATATCCCTTCTACTATCAGGTCTAGTAACATTCGTTTAATATGATTTTTCCAGTTCAATCTGTTCATTTCAAACTGTGCAGCTATTGATGATACTCCCAACTCATTTCTAATGTCATCTTTGCGGAATCTGTACAATTTTGTCCACTTTTTACTATAGAGAAACAATAGCATAAGTAGATATCCCATGTTCTAGGGCGTTTATCTCGCAACTTTTACTGTTATCTCAAGCTGATTATTGTCGATTTTTACTGTTTCAGCCGGTTGAAAGTGTGTAGTTCATGTATTTCTTTCCCGTGAAGCTGTATGACTCATACTGTGCCGTTCATACACTCTCAACCGGCTGAAACAGTAAAAATCGACAATAGTCAGCTTGAGTTAACAGTAAAAGCGGTATACCATGGATTATCCACTTATGCTATTGTTTCTCTATGCTTTTACACTTCGAAGAAAACTTATCTCTGCTGCAAGTTTCTGCTCCATATAATAATGTTGGCTATTATGTGAAGGCTATTATTTGGCTATTTTAACCATATAAATAGACATAGACATATACTTTATTATCCATCAAGTAGATTAAATTTTAATAGGCTCTATCACTTTTCCGCTGAATATTCCTACATTTGTTTGACACCAATTCAAATGGTGATATCAATATCAATGGAAAACTAACCGATTCAGTGAAAATATATTGATTCATAACACAACTCTAGAGCTGGGTTTACATCAAAGTTATTAACAAAATGTTAATAACTTGATCCTTATAGATTCTATTAGATTGAACATAACTTCAAGTTTCGTTCAATCAAATAGAATCTATAAGGATTAATTTATTAACATTTTGTTAATAACTTTGGTGTAAGCCCAGCTTAAAACACCGTAACTAACTCAATTATTCCGCACTTTCCTTAGCTGACAACTGTCACCCTGTGTGACGTCACAAGTCACAAGAGTGGCCAACCGACCCGACATCTCAAGTCGAATCTTGGCAGTGGCCAGCGACAGACACATCTTCCTTGGCCACCGACAGACACATCTTCCTTCACCAGTGAAACGCATCCAAGACAACAGTGCCTGGCTCCAATCCAAAATGGCCGCGAATCAGACAAGCGTAACTAGAACTATTCACAGATTCACTTCAAACGTTCAGCGTAAGTTCAACGGAAATCACCTATTTTATTCACACAAAATGCTGACAATGTGAATCTGTAGCGAGATTCTCTCCAAGCTGTCTGTATTGGTTGAATGGGAAACATTGATGATGTAATAGGAGATTTGCTGACAGTTTGAAGTGAATGGCAGTGTACGCCTGTCAAAGCACGTCTGATGAGACTCTTGTTTTGTTGTCAGGACATGCTAGACTGCCGGCCTGTAATTGCTCTGTTTTCTGGCGGCGAATAGTGACATTTGGTTGAGAGGGTATTGCGATAAGAAGGAAAGGAGAGAGGGAAGAAAGTATAGAGAGGAGGGTATGATGTTCTCTTTCTGATTTTCTTATAGTAGGAATAAAGTAGACGAAGCTTCGTGGCAAAGGAAAGTCTCATGGAAAGATTTCTTTGAGTGACGTTTGTTCGAGTCTCAATGAAATCAAATAAGGAAATTAGTTTTGATAGGTGACAAAATATGTGACAGGAATAGTTGTCGACGAAATACAAGAGATTGTAATTATTCAAGTGAGGGAGATATCAGTGGAAACATTGAAATTTCCAGTTTAATTCAAATTCCATCCATTTTAATTTTATTTTTCCTTATTTATTAGATAGAACAAACAATACATTGATCCGAGAAGAGAAAACAGGCTATTGCCCAATACTTCTTCAATTATCTAATTTTCTTCCCAATTGTTCAAATATTATGTAGGTCCATTGTATGTCCATTTAAATTTCTAAACTTGATCATCAGAGAGAGGGAGGTGAGAGTTAGAAGCGTTATGGAGAAAAGAGAGGAGTTGCCAGTTAATTGAGCATTAATTAATTGCCAGTTTCATACACCATAGCATAGATCATGGAGTTATGTTTTTGAAATTAATGCTACAGGTGAAATGTCTTGCTTTCAATTTTTAAGCTCCACACAACGGTATTCTAAAAATGTTTCTGAAAATATTTTCAATTCTTTTCTTGAAGAATCAATTATTTGATACCATATTTTTTCTGCTATGGGTTTTGCCACTTGATGATCTCCGCTGTATAGAATTGGAAAGAAATCGACAAGAGTCATAAGTGAGCAAGCAATTTCGAGTAGAATAAAAAAGGTAAAGGTTTTACATAGTCAAATTCTGACAATAAATTCAGCCGAATCAGCATTTAAAAAGGATCTCTCCATGATAAAGTCGATGACGATTAGTGTGCCAGCATTATTGCTATAAATTGTCGATCCCAACTCGAATTGAGACAAAATAATTGATTGCCTTCACAATGTAAACTGCTGATTATAGGGAATATCCGACCCGGATGTTAAAATTGGTCTGACGTCTTTCTCGATAATAGGACAAGAGAGGGACAGGAAAGGACAAGGTATGGATAAGGGAAGGGAAAGGGGTGGACAAGAGGTGGACAAGGATATGACAAGGGAAGGACAAGGGGTGGACAGGAAAAGGTGGAGGTTAAAGGGGTGAAGAGGAAAGGTTAACAATGACAAGGTGCCGACGCTAAATTACCGTCAATGCAGATATTCGTGATTCTACCCTGTGATTCTGTGATCCTGTGAGCCTACGATGGCTGCAGAGTGAGATCCTGTGATCCTCGATGATAGAAAAAAGGCGAAAAGAGATTTTTGCTCACAACAGGGGTTTGGTAGCTAGTCGGCTACATTTGAATTCACTCCATTCTGTCAGCAGCCGTTGAATGGGGAGCATTAGCGCTAATTATAAGGAATGCTGACAGTTTGAAGTTGGCTAGCATTAGCGTGGTCCATTTATGTCGGAATAAAGCCCATGAATCTGACCATTCTATGCTGTATAATGTCCCACGGGAGATAGCTGAAAAGGTGAAAACAGGGTTCGTTTGTGGGAGAAGGACAGATGGGCAGGATGAGTAGCGGGGGAAAAAAGCAGAAACGGGTGAGGAAGAAAAACAGCTGACGAAGAGAGAGGAGTGGAGAGAAATGAGAATGAGGGAGAAATAAGAGTGAGGGAGAAGAGAGGTGAGTAGTGTGAGAGGGGAAGAGGATGGAGAAAATGAGAGGGGAGAAAATAGTGGTTTGGGAAAAGAGGAAGAGTGAGGAAGAGGTGAGAGGGTGAAAGAAAGGGGAGAGAAGTGAGAAACGGAGGGAGGAAAGGAGAAAGAGTGAAGAGGAGAGAGGGAGTGATAAGAAGAAGAGGATTGATGATGAAGAGGGAGGAAGTTAAGAGGGAGAAAAGAGATGATGAGAGAGTAAGAGTGTGTGTGAGAGAGAGTGGGAAAGAGGGAGTAACAGAAGAAGAGTTATGGAGAGAAGAGAGCAGTTAGAGTAAGTGATTGTGAAAGAGAAGAAGAAGAGTGAAATATGTTAATAAAGAAAATGAGAGAAAAAGAGGAAGAAGATAGAGGGAGCAGAGGAGGAAAAGGAATAAGAGAGAAGAATATCACATAGTGAAAGGAAAATAAGAGGAGGAGAGAGAGAAATATGAGAGTGGAACAAAAAGAGGAAGAACAGATTAGGAAAGTACGAAGAGGCGGGTGGATAGGAAAGGAAAAATAGCATTAATTCAGTAATTACCTTTACTAATGGTGAAGTTAGGACTCTTAACCCTAAACAGACTTTAGCGACACAACCCTTGACAAAAGAAGAGGAAGAAAATAGAGGAAAATGACAAAGGAAGAAGAGAAAGTTATACGAGAAACAAACACAACAGAAAAAGGAAAGAGATAGCAATAAGAGATAGTAAGAAGAGAAAGAAAAAACAAATGTTTGAAAGCGGAAAAGTGGAGTCTAAAAGTAGGAGAGTACTAGAAAATGGATAAAAGTCAGCTCTTGCTATCTTGTCCAATGCTAAATTTCGAAAAGCATCGAATAAGATGGTGATGGAGGGAGGAGATACAAAATCCATTTTCTAGTGAGAGGGTATTAGTGCAGGGAAACAGACACAAATAAAGTGGCTCAAAGTTTTAATCAGCCAACTCCATTTACCAATTTCTCAGGAGAGTAGAAAAACTATACTGTGAGATTCACGTATTAAGTCAGCACCTGATTAAAATTGGTTTGCTATCCTTGTCTGTCATTGTACAAACCAGATAGCTCTATCTCATAATAACTTATGAAATCGTTTGTAGGCTATTTGTTTTGGAAAACTTCCCAAGACGTTAGCCAGCTTTATCAATATTGTTTGAATTTGAATTATAAATTATCCAACTTTGGATGAAAGTTTTCAATTCCTTCATGGTAGTAAGAACTCATTGAAAAGATTTCTTACTTCATAACATTATTCTTGAGAATAGATCGTATTGAATAATGAATAATGGACGTAACAGCCAGAATATGCATCACACATATCCACGTGTGAGTGAAAAAAAATCAATAAGATTTTTCCGCGACAAAAATAATCTCATTATAAAATTTTATGTAAGTAGTATAGTGTGCAGAGCTGACAGTGTATAGTGTAATCCATATAACTCATGAAATTTCAGTTGTAAATACATGTTTCAACCTCTGGCTTCATTGTTCACAAAAATCCTCAACTTTGTTTCAAATTTTAATAGAATAATGAACAATCTTTAAGGTGGATTGGATTCACCAACAGATAAGAGTAGGAGAATGAGGGTCGATAAAGGTGAATATCATTGATGTTTATCTCACAATCTCCTCTGTTATCTCATGAATAGATAGAATATGCTAGAATGAATGAAAACGAAGGTTTCCTCTTCAACCTTCCACATGAAAGTACGCAGAAAAACACAAGAGCAAATAGCTCTTTCCAATATTGCACAAAATGAGAATAATGTGTAATTACCTCTCTAATACAGAGCTCAATGGGTCGTCGTCATACAGAGTGCCCAGCATACAAAGGGCCAACTCAGCTGGAACTCAAGGTGCAGTTCTTTGCTCTATAGAAAATTGAATAGGGCGACGCTCGGGTGTGCCTACAGGTGGAAACGCTCGGTCCAAAATTGTCTTCAAATTGCCAATTCCCATCTGACCGTATGACCAAAACCACCCCTCCACCCTGGAACCATCACCTCGTCACCCTCACCCCTACCAACCATCACATCACTCATGGTACCTTCAGACTCCCATTCAGCGTAGAAATAGCTTTCGTTGAAAATGTTCACTTTTATTTGGTTGTTACGTTACCAAATAAAGTAGAGTCAAATAGTTTTTCGTTGCATCTTGTTCCAAAAACAAACTCGAATTCATTTTCAAAGAATATGATAGGCTACACGATTATGAAATACAATGGTGTGGTATGCATATCCAATTAAGTAATAAGAATTATTATTGACTGTTGATGCCGCCAATTTTGTGATCATTAAACAAAAAAGCTGTTTCATCTCTTGTTTTGTATGTTAAAACAAATTACAATTTGATAATAAACTTGAAGCTCATGTCTGTTCAGCGAACGATTATTATTTCATTACTATTTTTCCCTTTTCAATAAAGTACAGCCCTATCGGCTGCTTGAATTTTTCAAACTAGTGGTGTTTATATAAGATAATTCAAAAAAGCATACTACAGTATGTAGAATTCATATATACTTTTACTTCATTCATGATCAATCACTTGATTTCTAGTTCTCATTGTAATGGTAAATTTTATTTTTTATATAATAAATTGATGAATAATTTCAAATATTAACTTGAAGTTTGTTGGGAGTTCAATCACAAGTTCTATTTGTTTGGATATTTTAGGAATATGCATAACTAGTCTACCACCCTTTATAGAAAATACGATGAAAAATCCGTAACCAAAGCCTTATAGTTCTCAACATATCGCAATTTTCCCTCTTTATAAGTATCTTTCAGAAAAAAAAACATGTGAGACAATGTTTAATGTATGAAATTGAGAAATGAATGGATGATAATTGAATGTATAGACTTTTGACATGCCATAACTAATCAGCAAGGTTATCTATAGGAAGAGTTCAAGGATTCAAGTATCCAGAAATAGAATAATTGAAGGAGTCAACAGGATTCGGCTATTCAGAAGTCCAGCTATCGAACATTTTTCGAATCAATGTCAGCCGAACAAGATTGGGGCAGTCAAGTGGGTGTATATTGAATCACTTGTATTCAGTAGATACGTATTTCTATATTTATATATATATTTCATATACAATCTACATTCTCAAGCCGTATTCAAATCTTTCCAATTCAGTCCCCATAAATACTAAGTGTAGTGGAATGGGATCTTTGAATAGGTTGAGAATAGAGAGAATGAAGAAGTGGATATTGAATGAAATAGAACCAAATTCCATATAGAAATGTGAAAAAGAATGCAGATATTATGTGGAAAGGTAGTAGGAGGTGGAGAAGGAGGAGAAAAGTGATGTTAGAAAGAGAGAGGAGTCAAATGGATATTGAACATGATTGCTTATTCATAATTTCAGTTTAGTCATCTTGAGAATAACTTTTTCAGACCTAAAGTCTCGATTTACTGTAGTGATAAAATTTCTTGAGAGTGAAATGTAACCTATCTTTTGAAAATGTTACTGTTTGTAAAATTTGAGTTTTGGGATGAGCCTGTTGCTCTCTCCTAGTAATGTTCATCATGAATAATTGTAATTGTACCAACAGATAAATAATGACAGTTATACAGACTGACAAACCTATCATCACATCGTCAATGGATGCGTGCTGAGGATGAACATAACTGTTAGAAACGCGCCCGGGACTCAGACATACGTTTCCTTTTCTACTGTGGAGCAGTTTGTTTTCTAAGAATAAATTTTCTGCAACATTGAATAAGAATGAAAATTGAGCAGTAAATCACCATGAATAAGACAGCAGATAGTGACACCGCATTTCAATACTTTCCTCCACAATCAAATTTCCTAGGAGAATAACAATATTAAGAAAAGTATCACAATAAAATTTTCAACTGATATAAACTTGAGAAACGTTTACAATTTTCAATGTAATTGGGAAGGGAGGAATACGTAACTCTCGAAAGAAGGAATTGATGTTCCCCTCAACAGGGCGAAGAGAAAAGGAGAATGAGATATAGTAATAGATGAAAGAGGATAAGAGGAACGAGAGGAAATGAAGAGGAAAAGGAGTGGTGATGCTGGAAATATATGGATGCTAAGAATTTGAAATGGTTGTTGTGAATCTTAAAATGAATTAGGTAAGAGGGAATGTGCATGATAGGTAGGAGTTGATGAAGGAGTGGAGAGGAACTCAATCATTCGGACCCAACAGAGGGCTTAAATCGAAAACTGGTTGAATATCGGACGTTCAACGACAAAGTAGCTGACTACATCAAAGATCACTCCGCTAATATTCATGTCTACTTGAAACGGAATATTCATTCTATCTTTCTCTCCCCTCTCATTCTATTTGTATCTTCAACTCCCCTTTCACTTACTCTCTTGTAGCCTCTCCAGTTGTCTCTATCATCCCCTCACACTCATCCTTACTCTCACGCTCTACCATTCCTTTCCTCACTATCTCTCACTCACTCTATCTGCCTATCTCTCCATCATTGACACTTTCCACCCTCAGAGGACAGAGGACTTTGAGAAGAGCCCACAGCTTGATTCCCAGTAACGTGTATATTGCTCAGTCATCCACGAATAATTGGACTGACGGCTCTCGATAGCAGTTTTCAATCGACTGCTGCCTAGTCGATAGTAGTTTTCAATCGACTTGGCAGTAGTCGATTGAAATCTGATGAAGTTGACCCAGTTGCTGACACAAAATAATTAATACCTTGCTGGTGTTATTGCAAAGGAGAGACCTGCTCCTGCATAATCCCCTAGGTCTTTGTCAGATCAATGGGAACTCCTATTCTGGCAGGGATATTGAAAATGAAAATGAACATGAAAATATCTTTATGAGGCGGAGTTAGGACTTTCAAGTCCTCTCTACCAATCAACCTCGACTCAATATCCGAGAGGTTCATTTACTTACTAATACATTTACTTGTATTACTTATTCACCTACTAAAATATACTTCATAATTGCAGAAAATAAGGACTTTATTACCAATACCAATATTCATATTATAGTTGGAAGTCATAATACTTCATAATTCTTGAGATTAATTGACCAAGTTTTAATGATTTGCTACAACTACTGAACAACACAAAATAATCACAATAAAATAAGAAATGCTAACGATTATTTAAAAAACGGCAATTGCATGCAGAAGATGCTAGCAGTGAATACTAATGTTTAAATTCTTTAATCTATGACAGAGAACTGATCATTATCACAAGAATATTGTCACGTATATCATTCATATTGTCTTCAAGGATGATAGAATACATGAAAAATGGATGACCGAATTCTGTTCAGGCAAAGAATATTCTCGTGGCGGAGTTTTCTTCAAAATTCCAGATGAAAGTTATAACCAAGACCTGGTCTGAAAGATGAACATCAGTTATGAAGCTTTATGCATTGTTTTTTATGCGAGAACATACAATTCCCGAATATCTCATATCGGAGAATACGTATGGCCTACATATAAATACATAAATATTTGTTACTCCCTGGAAAGTCTATGGAGGAAGAGCATCGTTCAGATGATCCCTTGTTGGTTTTATGACAGAAAAAGACGAGTTCCAAAGTTATGCGAGATGAAAAGAACAAAGACGAGGACAGAGGACAGAAAGACAGAACAAAAAGAAGGAGTTAGGTTTCGGGGATAAATATTCCGAGAGAAAGGAGAAAGAGAGAGTGTCATCCATCTTTGTTGGTTGACAGCAGATGGTACAGCTATATCCAGCAAACGTATAAACTCTTCAAGTGTCCTCTGCTGATCGTATCTTCGACAAAATTAAAGATTATAGTCACTTTATAGGCACTTAGGCATTTTATAACCAAGGTATCTGCATCAAATAGGGCAGCCATATTTGTTCACAAAGGGGAAAGGAAAAGCGTGAGTAGTTGGTTGAGCATACCAAATATCGAATAAATACTTGTCAAATAAATATCAACTTGCCAATTGATTGATGATATTATTATTAGTGTTATTCAATAATATTCATTACATGGTATTAGTCAATGTCAACTTGTAAATCAAGATAAGTTGAAAGTTATATTTTTATGTGACACTGAAAATAAAAATTGAACAGGATGAAGAAATACTACTTGAATTATGTGTTGTATGATGTAAGTAATTCATTATTTCACAGTTTAGTGAGTTATTTGATTTAGTTTATTTGGGTTTCAATCAATATAAATTCAGAACTTCTTGTTTTCAAGTGTTTGAACTGAAAATTGGACTCAAATTCATAAGTGAATGAAACATAACCTACTTTTTGGACTATTGTAATAATCAGAATTTGGAGTAGGAACAGTTTTGGGTTGTGCCTGTTGGTCTTTCTCCAATAATTTTAATGATTTGTTCTTAGTACCTGCATAAATTAAGAAATGGATGAATAAGAGAAATTCAGTTCATCATATTTATGTTCAACCATTCATATCCGAGATGGCTATTGAGTGTACTGGGATGATTATCTCAAAATAATACAGTATAATTGGCAACGATTCTCTTATAAATATTGCTTATGTTATAAATATCATTGTAATATCAAATAATTTGAATGTAAGAGTTATTCTTATAACACACAACTTGAAACAATTATCAAATGCAAGACATGAATCTTTACTACAATATAAATCCTACGAAGAATGATAAATTTTCACCGAAGAAGATGGGAATGAAAATTTGATCATATAACAGATGAATGCCTAGGGATCATATTTATTCGCTTGAAATGCTTCTCACAAGAATGCATAGACACTTTATCAATGAGAACATGTTGAAATGATTATCTTGATTTGTTTTTGAGTAGGTCAAGCATTCGCTCAAAACGTGAAAGGTAATGTTTGGAATTAATTAACAACACACGAATTTTCCACATTTCTCTCACGAAAAACAAGAGCGGAAAATTCAAGTGAAAATTCAACTGTTTTGATAAAAAAATTCTTCCATATACCACGTGGAAGAAGATTCATTAATTCACAACCTTTCAGTTTTACAATTTTATTTTTTCTGCACAGAATGTTTGCTTCTAATAACTGTATTGTTCAACCAACCCAACACACATTTTTATTACTTCTCATGTTTTGATGGCAGTAATTATATTTGTGTAGCTGCCTGTTTTCTCAGTAATTATTTCGGGAAATTTAGTGGCTGCCAGATTTTGTCGAAATTAACTGAAACATCATGAATAATTGTAATTGGAATTTTTATTGAGTTTCTCAAAGCTTCGTTCATCTCTATATTATTCTTTTTTCTTCAGCTATGTGATCTCTCCTCATGTTTGCACTCTCACATTTGCTTTTATTCAAAATTTTATTCCCTTCTCTCACATTTTTCTTTCTCGTTCTTCAAGTTTAAAATTATTACCACTACTCTCTTTTAAATTTACATTTTTGGAATATTTCCATCAGTTACCAATTAGTTGAATATTAATGCTGGAATATGGTTTTCAAGTATACATGACAATCCAAAGATGTCAGATCCCTAATTATCATGTTCACACTGTAATAATGCATTGTGGTGGAGAGTCAAAGGAAATTATTTTCTGATAGCATTGAATTGAATAATTGATGTTATTGCACAATAGATCCCAATCAATGTTTGTTTGAAGATCGTATACATGCAGTTGACAATTTCCATTGTTATTTTAAAACGAGAAAACATTGAATCTGAAAGGCTTATAAACTTTTGTCATTCCCAATATCGCGAATAAAGGCTTGTTAACTTTTGTCATTTCCAATATCGTGAATATTCCCACAAAGGGAATTATTATCACATCCGAAAATTACAGATGACCTATTTCTACAATACATGCACAGTAAGGTTAGAGGCGTGGGGCTATTTTCTGGGAAAGCTACTCTGACAAAATTAATCAAATAATAATATTTTTATTATGAGCTATGATGGAGTAATATTGGTGTAATAAAGGTCATGAAAAGGACTTCAATTGCTAAAAGAAATTGATAGGTGAAGTTCAATAAGGATAGGAATCTTCAATTTATTGTTATGGGTGTTCAATTACAAAAAAAAAATTACAAAACGTTAGTTGGTAGAATGAAAGTGATTTGATGGATCCTAGTCATGGTGGAGTTCATCATGATCTACACCTCTCACATGATTAAGCTTTATCCTAGAAAGTTATTTCCAACTGAATATTATTATAGTCATTAAGGATGTGATAATTTTTTTTGGCAGAAATAGCACTTATGACTTAATACATTGATTGAATCATGTTACTGTCTGATTGAATCATGACATACTCATCTTGTTTTTCGTTCTCTCCTGGAGACTAAAATTATATAATCGGGAATCATGTATTCCATCAGTTTTTAATCGCTTATCTTTTCTTCTATAACTTATTTTTGAAGTATTTTATTTAATTCAGAGCGGTTGACTGCTGCAATTTATTATTATGTTAGGCTATTGGATTAGTAACAGTCGAAAACCCATTTAAGGGTGAGTAATGAATATTTTAAAGTATTGTTGTATTGTCTTTATTTTGATAATTTTGATATGTATCAGGTAACAATCCATGATTCAACGATTTTTCGTTCTCTAGTTTAATGGATTAATTAATTATTTTATGATCGAATTTTACTAAATTTTGTAATCTTACATCTGAGATGTATGACGATATCCTGATGTACAAGAAAGTGATAATAAATGGAGTAGCTTCCTACTCTTTATTTTATTGGTACAGTCATTTATATCTCTGGCATTTTGTAATTGTAAGTGAAGTTTGAAATACTCACTGGTTGTACATCAACTGCAACTCTGTAACTCAGATTTCAAATTCTACAATTAAAACCTATAATATTTCTTCCGATTTTAATTTAAATTTCAATGTAAATTGTAAGTATGTATTGTATTCAGTAAATGATTTCATGAGAAATCATTCATTGAATACAATATTTAGTATGTTATTTATTCTAGCATTACTAAGTAGTAGTTGTGACTTGTGTTGCAGGTTTTTTTTTGTTTGTGTATGTGTATTCTTGAATACTCATTCGAGGATCGAGCTGTAAATATGCCTTGCTGTCGAAAAGGGCTGACGAATTCGCCGACCGAGATGGCCGGTGATATCGGACATCTGACCTTGCCGTGCGGGGCTGAAAGACGATCTTCAATCTGACGCCACTAGCCCGATGCCTGGAGGCCATCACCCTTCACCCTCATCCTTCACCCTTTGGACACCGGACTCGAGGACAACAGATCGTAGATCAGTACTTGGTACCCCCCCACTACAATATCAGATGTGCCCACGTGAATTTGGTCTCTTAAAGACATGAGTATTTGGTCTCTTAAAGACATGAGTATTTAGTCTCTTAAAGACATGAGTAGTTTGTCTCTTAAATACATGTTGTGTTGGTCTCTTAAAGACAGATTGATTATTTGATTATTCCTGTAAAGATATATTTTGTAGTATTTTTTTAAATTATTTTTGTAGTATACCAGAAACCAGATGTTATGCAAAACAGATGACATAAATCAGTTATAATATTTAATAGTTTGTTGATTGGAATTCACTCTATCCTACATGTTTTAATAGAGATTACATGCGTTGAGTATTAATCTTTGAGACTTATTTATTTCTAATATTCTACATGGCGCAGTCGGTAAATAAAAATCACAGCAAATGTCAACCATTCGACGGAACAACCGAAGATTGGATATATTGGCACGAAAGGTCCAAGATTTTCCTACGAAATGGAAACATCAAAAACGAAGAAAAAAAACGAGACTTACTACTTGAGAATCTGGGACCGCAACCATTCAAGATAGTTTTCGATTCTATGCATCCGACCCCCATAAACAACATTGGATTAAATGATGCGATAGAAGTCTTAAACAAATACTACACGAAACCACAAGCACCTCTATCCCAGAGAGTTTGTTTTTCTCGACGATTCCGGAATGAAGGTGAGACCATAACTCAATTTGAACTAGATTTAAGGTTTCTCGCAGGAAATTGTAATTTTGGTGATAACCTGGATGAACGTTTAAGAGATCAGTTCATATTAGGCATCAACAACGATAGTTGGCAACTTGAGTTATTGAGAATGCATGCATTAACACAAACAACTTTTACAAAAATAGTAGAATCAGCAAAATTGCTAGAAACCGTTAACCTTCAACAGCAAGAAATTAAAAACAATTCTACAAATTTGAATAGAGTAAAAATTTCTGATAAACATCAGGCAATGGAATCTAACCCTCAAAAATACAACGAAAAATATGAAAAGAAATCGACTCTAAAATTGAACAAAAATACACATTGTCTCCGTTGTGGAAACCGGCGACATTCTGATGGTGTCATGTGCACTGCAAATAACAAATTTTGTAAAGCTTGCGGAGGTAAGAACCATTTTGCTAGAGCATGTCTAAAAGTAGGGAACGCTACAATTGTAAAAGACAAACAGATAAATCAGGTCCGCGAAAATTTATCAATAGAAGATGACAACCTGTCACTTTCCGATATTGAACATATAAGAACTCTGGAAAAAGGCTGTAAAGTAATGGTGAACGTTAAACTCAACAACAACACAGTGAAAATGCTGTATGATCCAGGTGCCGCTTACAGCTTTATTAACGAGAAATTATGGAAAAAAATTGGAAGTCCCATTTTAAAACCAACAAGAAACCTCACGGCATACACAGGGATTGACATTGAAACACTTGGAGAAACACATATAAATGTCAATGCTTTTGGTGACTCCAGAAAATTACCAGTAATTGTTATAAAGAAAGATGACATACCTTTGTTTGGACTTAATTGGGTCCTCAAATTCAATCTACCCTTACCTCCCGGTGCTGAAATATGCTCAGTAAAAAAAACGATAAGCTCTCCACAAAAAAAGAACTCAGTTTTGGTAAATAAAATAATCACAGATTTTTCTGATGTTTTCAATCCAAATCTGGGAACAATAAAGAACTGCAAGGTACTTTTCCACATGTCAAAAAAATGCCATACCAATAGTTGCAAAACCACGTCCAGTTCCGTTTTCCTTAAGAAAAGCAGTAGAAATGGAACTACAACGTTTAGTAGACAGTAATGTACTATCACCTGTAAACACAAGTGAAGAACCTATCACATGGTCCTCACCAATAGTTATTGTGGTGAAACCTACAGGAGCAGTCCGGATATGTGCTGATTTTAAAACCACCATAAACAAGTTTATAAGTCCAGACAACTATCCCCTACCTAGGTTTAAAGAAATCACTTCAAAACTTACAGGAGGAAAAGAATTCACAATTATTGATTTGAAGGATGCATATCTACAAATGGAAGTTGATACTTCTGTACAAAAGTATCTCACTATTTCTACTCATAAAGGATTTTTCAGATATTCACGCCTTCCTTTTGGGATAAAAATAGCAACAGCAGCTTTTCAGTGTAAAATGGATCAAATCTTGGCTGGCTTGGAAGGCGTTGCATGTCTTTTAGACGATGTAATAATAACAGCTCCACAAGAGAAGAACACATTAACAGAGTCAGGGAAGTGTTAAAACGTTTTGAAAACAATGGACTTCGAGTACAAACCACAAAATGTAAATGGTTTGAGGAATCAGTAAACTATTTGGGACACAGAATAGATCAAACAGGTATACACCCCACAACTGAACACATCAAAGCCGTAGAAGATATGCCATCACCGAAAAATGTCAAAGAACTAAGATCCTTCTTGGGATCAATCAACTACTACAGTAAATTTGTTCCACATTTACAATCACTGTGCGTTCCGTTACACAAATTACTTCAAAAAGGAGCAAATTGGCACTGGGATAAAAAACATGAACGAATCGCTACAAAATTGAGACATTTATTAACAACATCAGATACTTTAGCTCATTATGATGAATCACTTCCTCTAATTCTTGCCACAGACGCAAGTGAAGTCGGATTAGGTGCAGCTCTTTTTCACAGATATACTGATGGTACTGAAAGGCCAATTTTGTTCGCATCAAGACGACTTGACAAAGCTGAAAAACGGTACAGTGTGATTGAAAAAGAAGCATTAGGTTTAATTTTCGGAGTAACACGTTTTGAACAGTTCCTCTATGGCAGACATTTTGAGATTCGAACTGATCATAAAGCTTTAGTGAAAGTTTTCGGTGAAAATGACTCTATTCCAAAAGTTGTTTCCAACCGTATTGCTAGATGGGCTTTAATTTTGAGCTCATACGACTACTCAATAAATTATCACAGAGGTGCAGATAATGCAACGGCGGATATGCTATCAAGGTTTCCTTTGGAAAATGTATTGAAGTCAAAAAACGAAAAGTTAGGGGAAAACAATAGAGCACATCTTTTCCACCTTCGATTTCAAGATATACCATTATCAACAAAGAGCTTACAAGAAACAACAAAACATGACACAACACTTGCAAAAGTTACAAACTATCTCTGAAGTGGTTGGACAACAGATACAAATGTAAACAAAGAACTACTACCATATTACAATAAACGAGAAGAACTATCATTTGAAAATGGCATACTCCTCTGGTCGGGTCGTTTAGTCATACCCACAAGATTAAGAACAAAAGTACTACAAATTCTTCATGAAGGTCATCCAGGAATTGTAGCAATGAAAGGAAAAACACGATTCCAAGTATGGTGGCCTGGACTGGACAAAGATTTAGAGGAACATGTAAAACACTGCACCGCATGTCAAGAAAACAGAAACAGAGATGTTGAGATGCCACTTTTCTCATGGACTCTTCCAACAGAAGTGTGGTCTAGAATCCACATAGATTTCGCAGGACCATTTTTAGGGAAAATGTGGTTAGTCGTTGTAGATGCTAGATCGAAATGGCTCGAAGTAATACCCATGTCAACAACCACAACAAAATCCACGATCAATATATTACAAGATCTATTTTCTAAATTTGGCTACCCAAGAATAATTGTAAGTGACAACGGTCCTCAACTGACTTCGTATGAATTCCAAAATTTCTGCAAAGAACTGAACATACACGTATCACCCCATATCACCCAAAAAGCAATGGATTGGCGGAGCGTTGTGTACGAACGTTCAAAGAACGTATGGGAATTTCAAAAGGAAGTACTGGCACCTTACAAGAAAAACTAAATAAATTTTTATTCGCTCATAGAACATCCCCAAAGAGAGCAACGGGAAAAACACCTGCTTTTATGATGTTCGGTCGCGAGTTACGCTGCAAAATAGATCTATTACTACCAGATGTTAACGACAGAGTAGACGAAGAGTTAGTTAGACAAGGGAACAGCAAGCCGAGAGTCAACGCAAAGGTGTTCGGAGAGGGCGATGGCGTATGGGTACTAGACAGATCAGGCAAAGGCTACAAAAAAGGAAAAATCGTTAAAGTAAATGGACCATACTCATACCTAGTGAATGTTGAGGAAACGATGAGAAGATACCACGCAGATCAACTGCGATATGCAGATTGAACTTAAGAAGAAAGGGGGAAGATGTAGTATACCAGAAACCAGATGTTATGCAAAACAGATGACATAAATCAGTTATAATATTTAATAGTTTGTTGATTGGAATTCACTCTATCCTACATGTTTTAATAGAGATTACACACGTTGAGTATTAATCTTTGAGACTTATTTATTTCTAATATTCTACAATTTTCATTATTATAAGATCAGTCGGTCAACCGCATATCTATGTTCTTACTTCCAAGACCCTCAAACCACTAGAATTAGGATCACTTTATTAACCAGATACAAATCCGCAGACCTCAGGGCCTAGCACAATTTCAACAACTAAGCCTTCTCCGACAAAATCATTTGTCACGAGGCTTATTCTAAACTTAGCTTTACGAGATTCAACCAAACCAATCCTTACTAAAAATTCGACTGAGTTACTGTAGATGTTGTAGAACCGTTTCATAATGAAATAAAAACACACATATATCGTCTAATCGTAAAATTCTACCAAATAAAATTGTAGAATTTGACGATATATGTGTGTTTTTATTTCAAGCCTTACTAACTTACTCAACAGAAGCTCATTTTTAGTGCACCATAGCAATTTCTTTCACTAATAATAATTGATCACTCTGATTGATGTAACTTCCAAATTAGAATGCATTGTATTCTCCATCTCATATTATGTGATACACGACACGATGCCAGAAGTTGCATATAAGAGTAATTATATCAACGAAAAATGTAGAGTAAGTATCTCTTCAAATTCTAATAAAAATTCCAATAATCTCCCAACAACTAGAGTCAACATCCAATTTCATCCATTTTCTGTCCAGAATGGATGTCAACAAATAAATGGTGAGGGGATTGAGCTGGGAATTATTCGAGTAAGAGAAAGTGGGACAGAAAGAGATGAAAAGAGTCAAAGATAATGGAAATGACAGAGATATTGGACTGAGCAAGATAGAGATACAGAAAGAGGGGAGAAGGAGGAGTAGGAAGGTTTCAAGTGACTCAAAAAGCGAAATAGTGTGTGGGTGTGAGTGTAACAGAGAAAAGGAGAGGAAGAGAGAGAGAGTGAGAGAATGTGTGTGAGAGAGAGGGGGTCTCTGAGAGAGTGAGGAGAGAATAGAATTGGTGGTAGGAGGAGAAGTGCTGATAATTTTCATCCAGCTGTCCAATTGTGGTACCTGATGGTGTGAGGGGGAACTCCCTCCCGGACTGTGAGGTACTGTCAACCTGGTAATGAGTGACATACGCTGGAAACAGCAATATCCTGTTTCTGGGATGCGGTACCAACAGTACTTCTCTCATTTTGCCTCATTCAGTCTTCTCATTTCCTCTGTCTTCCACTTTCTACTCCTACTCTTTTTCCTATTCTCTACTTTCACATCTTTTCTCTTGTTCTCCCATCTCTCTACTTCTCTCCCTTTATTCCTTTCTCTCTTCTCCTACTCCTTCTATTTCTTCTCAGTATCTATTCTTTCTTTTTATCCTCCTTCTTCTTCTTCTTCTTCTTCTTCTTCTTCTTCTTCTTATTTTTCTTCTTCTTCTTATTTTTCTTCTTCTTCTTATTTTTCTTCTTCTTTTTCTTGCTGATAAGTACAACGGATAGCATCTCTAAACCACTACCGCCCAAATAAATTGGTTTGAACGAATCTAAACCGTCTTCTTCCCAACTATTCGCATAATTATTATTTCTCTCACCCTATTTCTTTAATAGTTCTCATACTTTCTCTTTGTATCATCGTTTGGTAGAGAGTTACTGGGAAGAATATTTTGAATATATTTTCCGAAGAATGGACATTGATGTGTCCAAAGCTCCGCCAATTTATGAAGATGCATAACAATATTATCTATAGTTATTGCTTTTTTCATAATCATATACAGTTCAATGATTATTTTCTCAGTTTATATTATGTGAACTCGTCAAAAACTTTGTTGTATTGTAAGCTATTATAAAGTGTATAAGCCAGTATATTGTCATCTACATACATAAAGTTCTCAATCAATCAATATCATAATAATGCAAATAGCATACATTCTCAGATCGTTCAATAGTTCTTGGGTGATACTTTAAAAAAATCGTAGAGTAAAAAATATTGTTAATATGTTAGTTATTATGAATCAGTTGATTCAGTAATGTATTCAATTCATGTAATAACAATTTCAAATAGAATAACATGTCACCTTCCACTCATCGATATGTAGAGACCAAATTGAGGAAAAATATTGAAAACAATTGTATATACTGTATAAATAGACAGATTATAGAAATTAAACAACTCTAAATATGAATCCGTATCATTTTCTCTCTCCCATAATTCGTCTCTACCCTCCTACACGCACATTCTCACATTCTACCATCACTCTCTCTTACTCACCCTTTCTCTCGCAGAATCCATCTTATTCACACAATCCTCCAATACAGAGTTCCATCTCATCTGGCAAATAAGGCCCACGAGACCACATAATATAGAAGCCACACATGCAGCCAAACCACACCTCATTACCCTCCAGTATATACCTATATAAATCTCTATATATGGTCACCATCACCCTGTAATATATATCTAAATATTCATAGTACATATCCTGGTTGACACACGAGATGGTGGTTGGTTCTGTTTCTGATTTCGATTCTGTTTCCAGATCGCATTGCAGCTGTGTGTCAATACTGTGACTTCAATAATAGGGTTCAGGTAACCGTCATTGACTGTATATGGATGGCTTGATTGAGGTTATGAGATCAGGTTGATTACTTGAGTGATGGGTTGCTTGAACGTCAACCAGGTTTTGATCATCGGTTGTATAAGTAGGATTGCTTGAACGTCATCCTAAGTTTGATCATCGGTTAACTGATGCATTGAGGTTGAGAGATCGATTGATAGCATGGAATCGATTGATTGAATTGAATTTATTTATGCAAATGACAATATATACTGGCTTATACGAGACATGATTAATTATAATAGCTTGCAATTGAGTTTGAGATTGAATTTACATAATATAGACTGGAATAATAATTATTAAAATGTACACGATGAGGAGAAAAATTCAATCAAGATAATATTCTTTTGTATCTGCATAAATTGATTGAGCTTTGGATAATGCAATGTCCAGTCTATGGATAGAATACTGGGATGGAGAGAAGAATACAGTTTGATTATTCAATGATTCATGCATTGGTTGCTTGAGCTACAATCAAGTTTCTCCTGAGAGTGCTGATAGAATCCATTTATCAAATCAATTATAACGATAGATTTCAAAATTTCAGGCTTCAGGGCGGTTTGCAGCATCTTAATTGAAACTGAAATTTATCAGATCTCAATTTAAATCCGGCATGTTAATACATTGGCCCATATGCACCACCTACGTTCAACGCTAATCTACGATTACACCAAGGTATGAGCGATTACTCTCAATAAGCGCCGTTTTCACAGAGAAAGTTTGAACTGAATAAAATAATCAGATGATTCAATTTCGAAATGAATCACATAATATAACATACAAAATTAATATTGACTTAGTCCAGTCTAAGCTAAGATTCCTTTTGAACTGGCATTGTGTGAACGGCCCTTTAATTCATGTGGATCATTCCGAGTTCAAACCAGTAGCTGATTTATCTCGGTTTGAACAAAAAATGATTGAATATGGTCTTTATTGTCTTGTTAGAGGAAGTAGTCACTCGTCCAAAGGTCTGTCACTTTTTCTGCTGTGTTTGTGAGAATGAGTTCATGAAAAGACAGATTGAATTTTGTATTTATTTTTACGAGTACCTAGGCTTCACTACAGTAACTATACATAACCATATAACTATTAACTTAATGTATAATTTTATAACGTATAACGTATAAACTTAACGTATAACTAAAACTTGGTTATATAGTTACCGTGGGCTGCATCATTACTATACTCCAACCCTTGCTCTTGCTGCTAACGTTTCATCTCCTTGCATCAAGATACTAATAATGCTCCCATGCTTCATCTATACCGTGCTTGAAAGTAATGCTTCAGGTAGTAAGATTGAAGGTTCAACTCTATAATGATGCTGATGCATTAAATTGTATGAGAGACTAAAACTGAGATTTTTCCTGCTAGAGCCAAGAAACTTGAGAGATCCGCTTGGAGGTATTATCCTTCCTCAACACTCATACTGTACTTTCAACGGAATAAGGATTATATATTAATATTTTGAAAAGACGAGGTAATAGGTGGGATGCATTTTGCGAGGATTTGAAAGCTTATAACATTAGAAGACTGTCGTTATTCTAATGTCGGTCGGTAAGGCGAAAATCTCACAGATTCCATCTCAAGTCTGTTTCTGCCCCAAGGAACAATGTTATTACTCTCATAATTGGTTCGGGCGTTTTCCCGTGCAAATTACGCGGCTAGGCAGACACGTTCTGTTGTCGGAAAAAGCGGGAAATGCGAATTTTCCACAGAAACAAAGTTTGGAGCTTAGATGAGTTTTGGTTGCTACATGAATGAATAATGACTGTTATCTTATTTACCGAAACTTATCAATCAAGATTTGTGAATAATTGAACAACAAATTGCTCGTGAACAAGAGTTAGTGAGAATGATTAATATGATAGAATATGGCTGGAGAATTTGATATTAATTGGAAGAAATATAATAATTGATTGAAATGTCCGAAATTCGTTCATATGTGAAGGGTAAGACAAAGAAAAATTCTTACTCACAACATTGATAGGAGCAAAAGTTCTCCTTTCGGCGTGATTATTGTGTTGTCACTACTGATAGTGAGTGGTTTCTAATTCAAACAAAAGTATTTTGAATATTTCGCTTTCCTCCTTTCTTCTCATTTGATGACGAAATATCACAAGTTTTTTCACATGCAGTCTTGGAAATAGCTTCAGTTGAATGGCGATGTGAAAATCACATAAACTGATTAAGTTGATATATCATGTTCGTTTTTACTCGAGTCAGAATATTTATAGAAATGTTGAGAAATAGTTCGGTGACCTTCAGGTTCTGCCTTGAGTTTTAAAGTGAGATCTGAGAGAAATGAATCTAAGAGGTAAGAGTTCTAAATCGAAATGCAAATGATTAATAAATAACATGCCAAGTAGGTGGTTGAGAATAAGCACTCATAAGAATAAAGAAGAACCCAAATATTGTGAGCTTGCAGACCATGTGAGATCGAGTCTCAGAGGGTGAGAAAGATAAAAATGTATTGTCTTGTATCTACTATTGCCAATGATTTATTGTCTACGCTAATAATAATAATGATTCATTCACAATATTTAAATTGTTAAAGAAATAATAATATTGTAACCTTTTCTCAAAACCATTTTATATAAACTCTTATATTATAAAACCATAGAAAAACGAAAACTAAATTCTGTTCATCGTTGATAAAACACAACTTACTAGTTTTGGCTTTCAAGCCACTTTCCAGTTTTTTTCCATTTGAAAATGGCTAGTTGTGTTTTATAAGAGTGTTTATATGAAAGTTTTGAAAAAGGGAACCCACTAATTTCTTCATTAATTAACATAGCAAGTAGATCGAATATTGTCTGCAGCACCAATGTACATTACCGTCTTGATAGTCAATATATGATAGATAATTTAAGACGAATTCTAGAAACTCATGAGCTGTAGAGAAACTTATGATACGGAATTCTGACAACCCATTACTGTAAAATGGGAACTAATTCCCAAATAGTTAGAGAGGATGCTGAATGAGATGCAAAATCTAAAGAGTGACTGAGGAAGAATATGGGAGAAAATGGAGAAGAGTTTAATGGTAAAGGAGGAGTGGTTAAGGAAGAAAGAGGGAGTAGTAGTAAGAGTGAATGAGAGAGAAGAGAGAGATTTCACAAAGTATAAAAAATTGATCAAAAGAAGAGAGAGAGAGATAAAAGATGAAGAGATTAAAAAAAGGATATGGTTGATCCTAGAAAAATGGATAATATTTGCAAAAGAGATACTGCGGATTAAATTTTATTCCGGTGGTTTACAATATAAGTAGAAGTAATGGAGTTTTGAAATGTTACAATGTCAGTTATTACTTTATTCAATTCAGATTTATTCAAACAAAAATAATTTGTGTAATTATTACACAAAATAGAATCAAAAACAAAGTTAAAATCATACACTAATACAAAGTAACATGTCACTTGGTGTGGCGTGCTAAAATAAGGAAGGTTGTTGGTATTTCCAACTATGGTTAATCATCTACTAGATAATCCTACATTCCTTGGGAGAGTATAGAAGAAATCTAGAAACGTGAAAGGAATATAGGTATGATAGGATGGGATGAAGAAACCTATGATTAAACCGGGAAAACCGTAGGACCAAAAGACATGATATTATCATTGATCAAATATTATTATTTGATTCCATATAATACATTGTAGCATATATTCTAATTATCACAGGACACGGAAAAGAGATGCAGCAAGGAATTGGATCAGATTAGAAAGAAGGAAGAGATTGTCATTGAAGGAAACAGATAATTGAATTGAATAATTATCAAGGGAGGAGTTAGTACTGTAGGTCCTCTCTGCCACACAACCCTAGAGAGTGTGGAAAAGGAAAGAGAAAGGAGACTAATAGAGGAAACACGAATAAACAAGAGAGACAGAGAGACATGGAAAGAGTCTGTTGTTGAGAAGACTGATATGATTCGTAAATTAAATTTCAATGTCGACGTTGGCAAAATCCAGTCCACCATATTTGTGTCCAGCTGACACCAACATGCTCGGAATCAATTCAAGCTTTCAAGTTTGATTGATTTGTTGAAGTTGGCAAGTCAACTCACAAGCGAGCGGATGGCGCTCTCAATATACATAAAAGCCGCACCAATAAATAAAACTCACACACATCTCGATATCCATAAATATATAAAATTTCGGATCTGGCACCCACCCCCGATTCACAACCTAATGTACCAAATGGAAAAAATGAATCCCCTACAAGCTGGGAAATAAAAACAGACGGAACCAATGAGAGGGACTGGGTTCCCAATAAATTCCATGGGAGAGAAATGATTAGAATCTCTGTATCAGAGATATGCTAATGAATCCGATGTATTGTTTGTATTCTATATTCTATACTCCATGATTTTAATGGATTGTACAAACCAATGTACCTAGAATACAAGGTAGTGGCCACGAAAAGATTTACAGTAACAAATTCAAACCAGCTGGTCGGTGTGACGTCATTGGTGCTCTAAAAGTCTACTCTTCCTATCTTTTCAATGTTAAATTGAGCAACTTTGTAATTTTTTTTCTCAAAAAGTAAATAACTCTCAAGTTCCATCGAAATCTCCTACGATTAATACAATAATTATCTTCAATTTTTCTAGAAATTTAATACTTTTGGACGGCTGGATCTCCCAGAATGATCGATTTTGTAAGAGCCTGCACATCGAATACCAGTTGCTCTCTTATTGAAAATTAACATGCTTTCCCTGGCTTTTTACTTTCCTTGCCCTATTATCATAGGTAAGAAAAGTATTGGTTTCCGAAAAAAATTAAGGTACCCAAATTTCTATACGTTTCAAGGTCCCCTGAGTCCAAAGAAGTGGTTTTTGGGTATTGGTCTGTATGTGTGTGTATGTGTGTGTGTGTGGTGTGTGTGTTGTGTGTGTGTGTGTGTGTTGTGTGTGTGTGTGGTGTGTGTGTGTGGTGGTGTGTGTGTGTGTGTGTGTGTGTGTGTGTGGTGTGTGTGTGTGTGTGTGTGGTGTGTGTGTGTGTGTGTGTTGTGTGTGTGTGTGTGTGTGTGTGTGTGTGTGTGTGTGTGTGTGTGTATGAGTGTATGTGCGTCTGTGTACACGATATCTCATCTCCCAATTAACGGAATGACTTGAAATTTGGAACTCAAGATCCTCACAATATAAGGATCCGACACGAACAATTTCGTTCAAATGCAATTCAAGATGGCGGCTGAAATGGCAAAAATGTTGCCAAAAACTGGGTTTTTCGAGATTTTCTCAAAAACGTCTTCAACGATTTCGATTAAATTCATATTAAAGATAGTAATTGATAAGCTCTATCAACTGCCACAAGTCTCATATCTGTAAAAATTTCAGGAGCTCCGCCCCATCTATGCAAAGTTTGATTTTAGATTCTCAATTATCAGGCTTAAGATAAAATTTGAACAAAAAAATTCGAGTGGAAAAGATTAAGCATGAGAATCTCTACAATTAATGTTCAGTAACATTTTCACCTAAAATTGAAAATAAGCACGAAATTCCAGAAAATGTTATTATTTCAATTGCAAACTGTTGGCAACTGTTGGTTCTATTAAATGATTCACCATGAAGAGATAGCAGACCTCGTACGTCTCCAGCGTTATTGTCCTGTCACCAGCTGGCTCAGATCTTTGTTTATAAGTAGACTTGAGATGCGCGTGCACACTAGCGTCAGGTGATCAATTATCATAACGGCAAGGAAAGTTGTGTGAGTACGCCACACCAGATTTTTTGTAATGCAATTACTCAATGCTAATGAATTTGATAAATCGATCATTGAATAAGGAATTAAAAGAGTGAAAATATTAATTGGAGTATAATATTTTTTCTCTTAAAATCATTGATATCTTGTATGTGTATGTGTAGCCTACTGTATATTACATAGAATCAGTAGTACATAACATCTTTAATCCTTTAGGAGTGCACTCTTGATTCAGAAAAATATGATATACACATATCCACATACTTTGATCAGGTGATAGTTGTGTCATATACCTACAATATTTAACTTTCTTTTTCTCGAGCAACTTTGTCTAAAAAAGTACACAACTTTCAAGTCCCATCAACATCTCCCACAATTTATACAATATTTATCTTCAATTTTTTTAGACACTCCTAGATCTTCCAGAATGCTCCATAATGTAAGGGCATACCGGTTTGGAGATAGAGAACTCTCATTCGATACTACGAGAAGGAATGAATAGATTTAATTTGGCAACATTTGAAAAGATGAATGGCTTCAAAGGTTTTTACTGGGGGTTTTTTATTCAAAGTTTTATTATCTCAACAACTATACAGTTGAAAAAGGGTACTGAATGTAGCCTATTTCTCCTAGTAATACTTAGAATGATAATATAGGCCTATATATTTTCAATCACTGTTCTATCATCATAATAATTAGGCTTGGCTTGAATACTTTAATAGTTATCTTGAACTTTCTCGTTATTTATCACGTTGTATTCGAGCAGTTTCCTTTTTTCATTGTGCTATTCTTTTGCGATCTCAACCAATATCTATTCTTTCTCAATACAGGAGACATATATAAAGGAAAAGCTGACATTAATTTGATAAAAGTGAAATCAAGAGCGGTTGCAAAGAATAGAGGTTGTTAATGCAGGGCATTCCATTAGTAATTTGGAAGGAGAATGTGGATGATCAATGGATGAAGACGGTAAGCGCACCACTTTTCTTCCTTATGATTTTTTTTTTTTTTTTTTTTTTTTTTAGATTACGTCCTAAAGACTCCAGTCATGGAGTATAAGACAAGTCATGTTATTACATAATAATTCTAACACTAAGTAGTTCAACCTAGTTTAGGTTTAAAAGGAATTCTTGTACACTATAAAAAGCTTTATCAACTAAATATTTTTTCATTTGTTTTTTGAAAATCTTCAAATCATCATTACTTTTCAAGATTTGAGGTAGCTTGTTATAAAATTTCCTACCAATATAATCTGGTTTTTGTTCAAATAACCTACTATTGTGACCCATTATATGATAATCTGCTCTGTTTCGCGTATTATACTCATGAACATCTGAATTCTGGATCACACCACTCTTTTTCACATGCATTACAACTTCATATACATACAAAGATGGCACAGTTAATAGACCAAGCTTTTTAAATAAAGGCCTACAAGAGTCTAACCTATTCACTTTCTCTATACATCTGAGTGCCTTCTTTTTAATCTTAAACACTCTGTCCATATTTTGTTGAGATGAATTACCCCATACTAAAATAGCATACCTAATATGAGATAGTATAAGTCCATGGTAAGCAGTTAACAGTAGTTTTTTATCATTCAGCCTAGCAAGCTGCCGCAGGACAAATACCCCAGATGATATCTTATTACATATCCTCTCAATGTAAGGATGCCATGTTAATTTCCTGTCCAATAAAATTCCCAAGAATGCTACTTTCTCTTCTTGGTCTAATTCATTTTCCTCTACAAACACATTTATTTCTCTATCCTCTACTGAATTATATTTACTTTTGAATTGTAGGAATTGACATTTCTTACTATTTATTGTTAATTGCCTTTGCTTCAAGAATTGGACAATTGACTGTACTCCAGTAAAAGCATTTATTTCTAGACTATCTAATAAATAAATGTTAAAGATAAGCGATGTGTCATCAGCAAACAACAGAGCTCTGTGATCTTTTAACTCTTTTGGTAATTGGTTCACATACAACAGAAACAGTAAGGGACCCAGAATTGAGCCTTGAGGTACTCCAGCCTGGACCTCCAGTTTTTGAGATTTAATTTTTACTATTTCATTCCCATCCACCTTGGTAAGCTCAACACACTGGTTTCTACCTATGAGATATGATTCAAACCATTTTAGTTCTATACCATTCACACCTACAGTTTTTAGTATTTCCAATAATATTCTATGTTTCACACAATCAAAAGCTTTGGATAAATCAAGAAATATTGCGGCTGCCTTCTCACCTGAATCTATTATATCTATTAGTCTTTCAACAAGGGATACTATTGCAGTCTTAGTAGATTTCCCTTTCTGGAACCCATGCTGTTCATCACATATGAAATTAATTTCTTCCAGGTGCATCAATAACCTATTTGAAAATACTCTTACAAAAATTTTACTTATTACATTTAGAATACTAATGGGTCTATAATTTTCAACTCTTTCAGAATCACCGCTCTCGAAAATTGGCAAAATTTTTCCTTGTTTCAGATCATCAGGGAAAATACCCTGCTCTAGTGAAGTATTAAGGAGATGCAATAAAGGGTCCAGTAATTCATTTTCACATTCTTTTAAAATTTTGCTTGAGACCCCATCCAATCCTACTGTTTTTTTGTTATTCAAATTTTTTATTATTCTTGACAACTCATCTCTTGATAATGGATGAAATTTAAATACCTTTTCAATTGGCTCAGCATTTAATGTAGTTGTATTATAAGTATTAGTGTTCAGTGACTTTTGGAGATTATATGCAACCTGTGGATAATATTCATTGAAAAAGTTACAAATGTCTATACTATCATCCATATAATTTCCATATTCATCGATTATCCTAGGGACATTAGTAACTGTATCCTTTTGAGCTGCTCTCCTATTTCTATTAATTACCTCCCAAACAGCAGAGTTAAAATTGGTACTAGTTGTTAATATTTCAGCTGTTTTCTTACACTTAGCTTTCCTCACTTCTTTTGCATAGTTTTTCTTTAGACATTTGTATTTGACCTCACTCGGAACATCCCTCACTAATTTAAATTCCTCATAAGCTTCCCTAACAATATTTCTTTGAGTAAGGATATCTTCAGTTATCCATTCATCTACTTTGTTTAATTTACTTTTTACTTTGACTTTTTTTATCGGACAGCATACACTAATGTGAAATCTTAGAGTATCAATGAATTGCTTATATTTGTAATTTAGGTTACAACTGTTATAAACACTACTCCAATTTCCTTGAAGCAGTTCCTGCTTCAAACAATTTATATTTCCTAGCTCATATTGCTGAATTTCTTTCACAAAAGTTTTTTTTTTGCTTGGATTCTGGCCCTGCAACTTAACATCTAAAATTTGATAGTTATGATCTGATAGATCTGAGCTACCTAACCTGACATTACAACCTTCTATATTTGTGAGGATATTATCAATAATTGTCTGTGAAGTTCGAGTTACTCTTGTATATTCGTGGACCTTAATTTCCAAATTATTCATATTAATAATATCTCTAATATCCTCTGTCATTTTATCGTGCCTGGCAAAATCGATATTGAAATCTCCTACTAGGTACTATAACATTTGTGAAACGAGCGGTTGTAATTTCCAAAAGTGTATGGAGCAGCTCACAAAATTTTTGCCAGTCTCCATTTGGTGACCTATAGATACCTAACACTACTACCTCAAATCGATCATCAATTTTTAACCTTAGTCCCGTCACCTCTAAATCCATCTCAACAGAAAATCTCTTAACAACATCCAGTTCATAAGTTTGGGTATGTTTAGCATTGCTAGTGAATATACATACACCACCACTTCTATGAGCTATTCTACAAAATTCTGATCTCAGTGAATAGCCTGGAATCCTAACTTGATTTATTTCCTTTATTTTTAAGCCATGCTCTGTGAAAATAACAATGTCAGGATCCTCCTGTTTAAGAAATACTTCTAATCTGTCAATTTTGTTGCGAAGATACTGAATATTTTGATGATAAATACTAAAAACCTTACCATCTTTTGCTACTCTATCTCTAGCATTTGTAGCTATTTCCCTTTCCCTGTTTTGAGCCAATTTACTAAAAAATCGTTATTTGTTTTTTTGACTGTTTTTAAACCAGAGGATTGCAAACGGCTTTCAATCAGCTCTGCCAATCTATTACAAAAGATTACTTTGCCAGATCGATTTAGATGCAACCCATGATTAGTGAAGTTATGTCTTTTCAGCCTTTCATTTAGAAAACAAATCCCCAGTTGTTTAGAATTCTTATTTTTTAGGCTGTTGATTGTGTTATGGATTGATTTGTTTGTCGAATTGATTGCTTCATTTAATTCTGGCCTATCAAACCTATTAGGAATAGTACTTATTATTAAGTTTGTTTTTTTGCTGAGTGGCACAATTTCCTTGATTTTTTCTGTTACTTGAGGAAGATGATTCAAGTTAGGTTCATTTATATTATTTGAGCCACCCAGTACAATTAGATAGTCATTTTCATCAAAGTCTTTAGTTTGTTCCCTAGCTGACTCTACAACTGCATTAATTGATGCACTTGGCTTGAAAAAACATTGGACATCAAATTTATTTTTTAATCTTTTATCAAGGAGATCACTGCAATCACGTCCATGACTGGACGTCAGTAGCAGAACTCTCCCTTTCCTATCTTTATTTCCCTCAGCTATATTTTTGGTTGCTGTCTTCAAAACCTCACTGTACATTTTATTTCGACCATTTTCAGAGCATTTCCCATCATTTAGGTTAGATTCTATTTTTTGCATTTGGACGGAGGTTCTATCATACATTTAGTATTATCAAATTTTGTTTGTTATAAACAATCAAATTTCAATTGAATTTTTGATAAAGAACTTTGAATTCAAAATTATTTCTACTCATTGGCCAAGGCACAATCTAGAAACATAAATTTTATCACATATACATCACTCATACTCTATGTGGTAGAAAGCCCCAATATGGAACAAAAGAGAGTATGGGGTGATAGTATAACACCCACATCATAAATGCATTATAAACTGAATAAATTGCAATTTGGAAAAATATCTTTAAATATGCCCAACTATTATCTCTCCGGTTATAGGAAAATAATGTGGAGATTGAAAATAAATGGAATTCAGCACACATTATCCTGTTTGTAGTGTATGGAGTCTAATTTCTAGAAAAGAAATTCCCTCCGAGTTGGTTGAAGAGATTGTCATCCTTTCGTAGTCTTGCAAACAGGCATTCAACCTATCACTTGTCTTATAGAATTATCACGTTTATTGAAAGGAATATAATTGTAGGATACTTATAGTATGAATTCATATACATACGTATACTTTTCAATGTATGATTCATTTTCATTAAATACATTATTATTGGATCATGAAGAGTTGATTTTCCCTTTCAGAAATAAATAAAGAATGAGAGTTTTACAATAAGAGAACAAGTATCAATTGATAATTCCTCTTTACAAATAATAAATTAGAAATATGTCTTTCACAATACGAAAGCAAGTATTCAATACAATTCTCAATTATTGGGAATTCCTCACGCGGTATGCAAGCTTTAATATACAGAGTGAGTTATATGTATGGGAATACTTCAATAAATTGGAGACTGTTGAAGAAATACTGTTATCTCCAGGATAAGTTATTGGTCAATTACTCTAACTTTTGGCGTACAACTGAATTTCAACCTCTCATAAGGGGGTGACTAAGGGGTTGTAACTCGAATTGTTAAAATTCAAACACCCATTGTGTGGTACATCATTTTGAAGGCTTTTTTAAAACAAGAAAGATGGCATCAATAAAAATGTTGTATGATACTTGTATCCAAAATAATGGCTGATTGAAGTTTTAGTTTTTGAAGAAATGAGAGGTTGTAACTCAAATATTTTAAATGCTAACGGGCTAGGTTCACCTGCATGAATTGCATGAATATAGACTCAGGTATTTTCTAGATGTGTTGGCCTATTCCCAAATTCTAAATTTTATTCCAAATTATCTTATTATTATCTTTTAAAAGGCCAGGCATAAATTGTTCTATAAAATGTAAGCTCAAGATGATTCAAATCAGTATTTGCTCCAAATACACTCTACTTGAGTGTATTACTCCAATGACTCCACCTCATCGTGTTATACATATGGATAATAAGAATTTTATGCCGAACATGAGAGTACTCGGTAGTTTTCTTTTGTAATAATCGAATAAATAAAAACATTCTTTCTAGGGCATATCAGTTTCATATTCACATGAATAAACCTCACTATTGAATATCGAATGGATAAAATATTATTCATTCTAGAACATATAAGGTTTATTTTCACATGAATTAACCTCACTACTCGAATCTCATGATGACACACATGAATTCATACTGAAAAATATGCTGTTCAAGATGAGCTATAAATGTAGTTTTCATGCTTCACTGAACACGTGAGTTCAATCACAAAACGGTTTGCACCCAATTTTCATCTTTCAAACAGAATTTTCTCAATTTGCGATTGGTTTATTCAGACTGGAAGGAAAATTGGCACAGTGGATATTCTTTCGTTTGAGAGCAATTGGTTGAGCTTTGTCGGGTTTGACATGCGGCTGGAGAAAATGAATGAGAACTGAGGAAAGCTCTTTGTAAGATAATATGATTGTGTTGGCTTTGAAGCGCTCTTATTAATTTTCCCATCAGACAGACCGCTCAACATCAGACTCACTCTTCAAACAATTTTCAAATTATTTTTCTTCACAAATGGGATTCGCACAATGGATGAGTGATTGCATGCGCTCAGTTGGAATCTAGATAGTATAGCATCTAGAATATCGAGATTCTAGATCTACTGGTTCTCATGTGGAAATAACTGAGTTTATAAAGAAAATACTCCCTACACTAATTGGCTAGCTCTAGGACGAAGAAATTAAAAATATTATTCCAGCTAAAATATGTGAGAATATTGGTATTCGATTCATAGATTGTGTACAATAAGATAAATTGAATTTTCTAATTGTGATGATTTTATTATTTCTGTCTCACTCGGTCTTCTCAATTCCTCATCACTCCTCTCCCTTCTATCCTTCCCAAGTTCTAACTTTTATACCATCTCTTCTTCTTTCCTACTTCTGTTTTTCTCGCTCTCTCCTTTGTCCGGTTGTGTGTTAATGAGAAAAATGTAATTTGACATACTTTTCAGAGAGACGACAGTTATTTGTTGCAACACCGCCGATCCATGTAGTTGCATTACAATGATTTATTATTCATATTAAAATTGCATTCAATCTTCATTGTGATTAATAATATTTATCATACTTCGAAAATTCTCTATTCTTACTCAACTTTACTTACTTTATCTGGCTCTACAGTCAGGGTGGACCTTGGCCTGCAGACATCCGCTCTTGTGCTCCCTGCCGCCAGTTGGCACCACCTAGCACACGGAGATCTTCTACCACATCGCTCATGCATCTTCTTATTGGCCTTCCTCTTTTTCGGGTGCCCATCATCATTCCATAAAGCAGCTTTAGTGAGATTCTTTCATCACTCATTCTCACCACGTGACACATCCATTCTATTATTTTTGCCTTGATACACCTTATGATAATTATTTCTTTCGCCAATTGCTTCATCAATCTCATAATAATTCGCTATACTATCATCATATTGTAAATTAGAGCATAAGCCATAATACATATTCTAACACACATAAATATAGAAATCAAATCTAATCTTCTTCTTCTCACCCTTCCCTCTCTTCTCTTCATCATTTTTTCTAACCTCCCCTCCCATTACTTCTTCTCTTTTCTCTTTGATTCTCTGTTCTGCCACATCTTCTACCTCTACTTCTCTCTCCTTTTATTCAGATTCTCATTCGATATATGCATATGCATTCATAGGCCAATGTTAAATAATAATTTTACACTATATATGTTAAATACTAATAGACTCAATCTTATCCGATGTACGCTTCATACGGCAATACACTAGTTGTTCACCCTTGGTGCTGATCATGGGGCTGAGCATGGGATCATCGAGGTTCAACTTTACAAAAAACAGCAAAAAAGAAACTTAAGTACGTCATATTAGTTACAAACACAGGTGAAAAATAATACTGGGAGTAGAATTAGAGGATACATACAGTTCTCAAGGGGGAAAAAGAATGAGATAAGTTGAGGATGTGGAAGAATGGAGCATTGAGACATACTGTAGGTGGTGAGTGGTGAGTGTTGCCAGTTGGAACCTCTAAATCATTGAGGCTGTCAGAGCCAGGCTGACAAATCCCCAGAATGCATCAGAGCCGCCACATGCAAATATCATTCGCAGCTTATTTAAAAAGATGGCTACTGCGCCGGCGTGAGTCTGTGAGATGATAAATAGGCCGCGCCAGGATATAGAAATGGATATCCGCCCGCCGCTATATTCTCATAATATGCACGCACACGGCATGAAAAGGATGACTCGAATTTCCGCGGCCAGATGAATGAATGTATTAAGGTGGAAACTGTTCTGTTGGCGCATGCGTCTTGGAGGGAAAACAGATGGAAAACTGCTGGTAAAACCTGAAGCTAGTGTTGTTGTTCTGTTGCCAGTCAATCTTAATCAAGTTCAGTCAGTGCGGAAGATAGATTTCGTCCTGTTGCTGATCGTCTTTTCCACTTTTTCTGTCTCATCTTCTTTTCCTTCTTATCTTATCTTTCTTTCTTCTTCTTCTTCTTCTTCTTCTTCTTCTTCTTCTTCTTCTTCTTCTTCTTCTTCTTCTTCTTCTTCTTCTTCTTCTTCTTCTTCTTCTTCTTCTTCTCTTCTTCTTCTTCTTCTTCCTTCTTCTTCTTCTTCTTCTTCTTCTTCTTCTTCTTCTTCCTTCTTCTTCTTCTTCTTCTTCTTTCTTCTTCTTCTTCTTCTTCTTCTTCTCTTCTTCTTCTTCTTCTTCTTACTCCTCATCATTATACTTTCTTCTTCCTATTCATGTTTCAGCCTACTTCTTCTTGTTCTTCTTTTTTTAACTTCTTCTCCCACTCCCTCTCATCATCCTTCTTCTCTTCTTCAATCAAATTTTTCCCATGCAGTCGGCTTGTAAGGTGTTCAGGGTATGAGAAAGTTCAAGAAATATAGCCGTAGCACAAGTTTGGAAGTATTGAGAGACAGAGTTCACATATCGCTTAAAATTATCGTATTTATGTATGTTAGCTACTCTAAAAATAATGTATCTGAATGTGTATGTTTTCATACTGCAAAACAACTAGAACCCAATAATTATTACATTCAAATACACAATTTGTTGATGATAGTATCATTAAAAATCCACAAATATAGTAAGTAACAAGGTTATATTCTGTGGATCAGTGGAGTGAGAATATTGAGTAGGAATCGGTGTTTATTCAATCTTGAATAGATTTATCCAAGGATATTCTCGGTGAGAGGTATTGCTTGTTTGTATAATCATGCCGTGCATTTGATTATGTATTGTGAAATATAGGATGAAAAGGAGAAAGAGGGGGTGAATGTGTATGTCGTTGGGAAAGAGTAGTTTTTTTAGTGAATTGGAAAAAGTAGAAATGGATGAGAGGAGTGATGATAATAAAGAATACCTTCAGTTCTGTATTAGACAGGGTAATATCAATTATGAAGGCATTCATCGAGAAAATCTACTCGATATATAGGAAACATCATGGAAAATCAAGCGAATTCCTCTCCATACAATTCAACAAAATTCAAACGAACTGGGAGAAAAGCTATTCATGTGGGAGATTCTATTGAAACGTTCCCGGACCAAAATATGATGGGGAAATTGAAATTAAATCAAACCATCGATCAACTCGAATGATTCAATTGATTTCCACTGAAAATGACACCATATCTACTATTATTATGTGGAAAAATCATTCTCAATTGAACTTTGCAACGGTTTCATGCATGTTTGAACTGTTGAAATATCAAGCATGACTCCATATCAGCCGATGTCTGAAACTGAATAGGGTTGTTTTCCCAGTATTTTTGAATTTCGCGCTTTTTTCATCCCCGATACAGAGAGAGCATTGTTCTGTATAGGCTTAAAATTACTTGGTCCATTGTGTTGCGTTGGTTCACTCTCCTTCTCACTTGCCATTCTTTTCTCTCTTACTTCCCCCATTATCTTCGGCGCATTCATCTAGGTGGCGAACGAGGGCTCACAAAGCGACAACACAAAAGACGGCTGAAAAAATAACGAATCCGAGAATTTATTTGCTGGAATGCTGGAAGTAATACTGTTTCTCGCGCATGATCAATGCCGAGTTGCGAAGTAATGAAGCGTTTTTCATATTTTATCGGCTTGAAAATTTGATTGAACTCTCGCGAAGAACTAGAAATAAACTATAAAAAATAGGAATACTTGGCCACGCATGGAAATTGATAGGTTACTACCAAAGAAATTGTAGTCATCCACCTGGAAAGTAAAAAGCAACGTATCTTGAATCTCTTTGATATTGTTTTTGTCTTTGAAGTCCATTTATCGTTCATGTGAGATATTGGAGAAGCTTATTGCAAATCTTTTATTGAAGAATAAAATACAACCATTTCCAAAGCGTATATTATCGCGCAAGTTTTCACGTGTTTGTATAATGGAAATTTATTCAGGAAAAATCACTTCTGACTACTTATTCTATGAAGGAATTGTAAGGACAATTTATTGATATCAACAGTTGAACTATGATTAACCTCCTAGTCGTGACCCCGGGTCCCAGGGACCTGGGAAATTTTTGTTTTAGTTATAATTTTGCTTCCGATTGCTTTGGTATCTATTGTGACCCATGTAAATTCATGTCAGTAGACACTTAAACTTGATGTAGAGTGTTAGTGCTCTGTGACTTGTTGTTTTCGTGAAATTACGTTTTCGCCACACTGCACAGAAAGCAGCTGTTTTCCAGTCCCTAAGTAGATCTGAAAGACATTGTTTGCAGACGACTCTCGTCTGACGTCAGAATAGGTTTCTTTCCGGCCTGGGCCGGAAAGAGTACGCTTTCCAGCCGCTAACATGGAACTAAGAAAGGTGATCAAAAAACAGCTGATCAAAAAACTTTTTATTATTTGTGTTCATTATTCAATAATTAAAACATTTATAATAATATCATCTTATTGTCATTTGGAAGAAAAAAAAAGTATAAACTCAACCTCCCACATAATTGAACATCATATTTTAGGTTATTTAGACAAATCAGAATAAAAAATAAAAATACTTGGACAATTTCCTGATATTCAGATTACCTCAGATTTGCTAGAGCTATCACCTTCCACTTCTGCTTTGGGAAGTGCTTAGTAAACAACTAATTCTCATATATATATTGTTTATTTTTGTGTGTGGCAAAAATAACGTTCGCACCACGGGCAAAAATGTTTTTCCGGCTCTCAATCTTTTCTAGTCCTTGAAAACCGATTTCGAGCCGGAAAAATCTAATTTTCTACTCTAGGTGCGAAATATACTATTCTGGGTCCCAGGGACCCAAGGGTCACGACTAACGTAACTTTTTTCGTTTTTTTCAAATGCACATTTTTATGCAATTGTGATTGGATTCAAACAGTCAATATGTTTATTTTGAACAGAGACTTCGAAGAATGTGCAAATTGATCTCTATTTCAATGACATTAGTGATCCTAAAAATGAATTCATAGTTCAAGATAAGAATACTGACCCTGAGTGGGATGATAGTGAAACCAATGAACTTCAGGTGATTCCAGGAATTCTAAACCACCCTTAAAAGTGAACTTTATGAGACCTTATATATTTTTAATGTTTCCAGTAGTGTTTCATGTGGGTTTTAGGATTTATAATAGTATTCATCACTATAATTTCATAAGTCTTGCAAAGATTGTGCAACATTGAATTGAGGGTAGAGTAAAAACTACCCTAACAGTGAAATATGACCTTCCAATTTTTTTCCTATCTTTCTGGTAGTGTTGTTGCATGTGAGATTCATCATAGTATTCATCATCATAATTTTTTGTTCACTTCATATAAAATAATAACCAAACGTTACTTCTCACTACCCTAAAAATGCAAGGCTTCACGAATTTATTTTTATAATTATAAAAAAGATCGATTCCTGCTTTACATAAGTGATCAATGCGATCATCAATAACCCTTGAATATATTAGAATCATAGAATAACATTATATCTTGAAATATATTGAAATATTCAATATGAAAGGAGCGGGTCCCTGAGACCCAGGGTTACGACTAGAAGGTTAAAAAAATCATTGCACTTCCTCGATTATGCGGATTCGATATTTCTGAGCTAGCTACAAATATTCGAAGTGACTTCTTTCTAAACGTTAGATTCTGGTTTCGTACTGTGGAATATCCTACCATGAAGACGAATCATCAAATTCACAGCATTTTCTATTATTTTTGAAGAATCCCCAATTATCGATATCAAATAATGATTATTGGATATCAACTCTAAGAATTAATTGATTAGTATGATTGTAGTGAAGATGGTCCTTCCCAAAATAGTTGATCCAGGTAGGTTGACTCCGCTCATAGACACAAATATTTATATCAATATTGGAATATTTCGATAATTCAGAGCAAACACTAGAACGAATTCCAATCAACCTACGAGAACAAATTCTTAAATAATAGCATTTAAAACTATTGCCAGTTAAATATGCACAATGATAATTAAAGTTTGAACAAATATACATAATTATAGTGATAATAATTGAAAATTCCAAAATAATAAATCGAATATACAGAGTGAGTCATATGTATGGGAACCCTTCAATAAGTTGGAGACTGTTGTAGATATAATACAGTTACTTTCAGGATATGTTATTAGTCAAATACTCTACCTTTAAACGTACAACCGGATTTCAACCCCTCATAAGGGGGTAACTTACAGGTTGTAACTCGAATATTTCAAATGTGAACACCCATTGTGTGCTACATAATTTCAAAGGCCTTTTTGAAACAAGAAAGATGGCATCGATAAAAATGTTCTATGATACTTGTATTAAAAATGGCAGCTGATTGAAGTTTTAGTTTTTCAAGAAATGAGGGGTTGTAACTCAAATATTTTGAATGTAAACACCCATTGTGTGATACATACTTTCAAAGGCCGCCATTTTTGATAGAAGTATCAAAGAGCATTCTTATCAATGTCATATTTCTTGTTTTAGAAATGCCTTTTAAATGATGTACCACACAATGGGTGTAAACATTCAAAATATTTGAGTTACAAACCCTAATTTCTTTAAAAACTAAAAATTTAATCAGTCACCATTTTGAATACAAGTATCAAAGAACCTTCTTATTTATGCCATCTTTCTTGTTTTGAAAAGGCCTTTTGGATGATGTATTACGCAATGGGTGTTTACATTTAAAATATTCGAGTTGGAGCCCCTAGTCACCCCCTTATGATGGGTTGAAATTCAGTTGTAAGTCAAAAGGTAGAGTATTTGACCAATAACTTATCCTGAAAGTTACAGTATTCTATCTACAACAGTCTCCAACTTATTGAAGGGTTCCCATACATCATATGACTCACTCTGTATAATAATAACAAGAATGATACTCGAAGATCCTAGGATTAGCAATTTAATACGAAATTCTCAAATAAAACGTTGTAACAGCAACTTCATTGCAGATTACATTTCCATAATGAAAGGCCTGATTGTAGAAATTAATAAATATTTTGGAAGAAAAATCCATTAAGTAATCTAATTCAGAGCAATACACGGAAACCGTGAGCATAAACCAATATAACAATATAATATATTCACAAACAAATCGATTTTTCATAAGGTGAAACGCCAAGTAAGCACGAGATTCACACCAAGAAATTAATAATCTATACTTACAAAATTCTGATCTCACTGACTCACTGACTCACTGATCACGATTTCTGGAAAACTACTGGATGGATTGCAACAAAACTTAGAATATAGCTTCCTTATACGTCCTAGGTGCTCACTAAGAAATCTTTTGGCGATATTTCAACTCTAAGGGTGGTTTTTAAGGGTTTAAAGTTCGTCTTTTAGCATGTATATTCTTCTTCTCCCAATCTCTTAATTATAATTGAAATATCCATATCATATGTTACTATAGAACTATAATCTAGAGAGAGTACCTATTTGAAACAGTTGATGACTGGCGGCCAATTAATAATAAATTTTGTCAGGTTGGCATTAAGTTGAGATTATTTCATTAGGTTGGCACCAAGAATTAATTAAAATGCGTTTATCGAGAACAAATTGATTGTGCACTGCTGCTTCAATCAGAGCTATTCCTGGGAGTATAAATAATTTTTATTTTTCATAAAACAAACTATTATGACGGGAGTTGATTCTATCAATCATTGAACCTATTCTATCAAGACTAATTTTGTTTGCATATACGACAGATCGCGAAAACTGCTTAAAGGGGTATTTTAAAAAATTCAGAAGTGTCCGTTGTGGAATCTGTTTGTAAAGAATGAGGAAATTCGGCCAAAATTTAACTTGGGCGAAAGAAAGGGGTTATTTATTGAAACGGCCAAATAGCTGTTGTTGCTTCTCCTAATGTGAAAATATCGTGCATAGAAGTAAGGCGCTTTTCCCGTGAATCAATAAATTATTCCCAAAAATTGATTGTTTTACCAAAGAAAATATAAGTTTGCTTTCGATAAAAATATTGGAGAATATTTATAACAGTTTGTTGACTGTCAGTATTCCACATTAATAGCATCAATGCTCCTCTTTCAAACAATGCTGACACGTTGATGTGAATCTTACTATAATCTGGTTACTTTAGATCAGATGAAGAAAATAATGTTGTTGATCGCTACTGTTTCAATTCCAATCATGTTTGACATTTCTGCTTTTGATGCCAGCTGTTATTATTATGTGAAATAAGCTCTCATTGAATAAAATCATAATCATTGAAGTCAATTATTATACTAAGAAAGCAATTTGTTCGAATATGTGTGTTTGTGGATATATGTATCTAGACTATGTCGGACGGATCTCGAAAACGGCAATAACGATTTTAATTAAATCAGGAATATATTGTGCTTGCGACAAAAAAACATTATTTTGGAACAGGTCTCAACTCTGGGAAAATTTGTTGAACTACTAAGAGAAAGGATTATTGATCCCTCAAGTAGCAGCTGATCAGAAAAAGTTTTCCATAGTCTGTTGAATACGTAAGAAAGTGTGAGCAAATAAAAAACATTATGATAGCTGTAGTTGAGTTACAAAATTTAGCGACCTTATTTTAAAACATTGAAGTATTCACGGAACATGTGGAAGAATAGGTTCAGAAAGTGACCGGATGATAGCAAAATAAATTTAAAATCGATCTCTCCAAACATATGGTAGTTGAATGTAATGCTCATTGTGAGGTGATAGAAAAGCGACTAATATCTTCAGCTTCTGTTGTATTGGTTCCTCGTTGCTCTATGATTGTACGCAGTCATGGCCTTGAGAGAGACAGTTGCACTGTCTGTTGGTTAATGATCTGGACTAAATACCACGAGAACCAATCATTGAAGCCTTCTATTGAAAAAACCCTGCTCTGATCAAATCTCATGAAATTTAATCCTGATTTAAATTGAACTTGCTTTTGTGCTACTGCGCCTGATATTTTCATGTTTCAAAATCAGCTAAAGACTGAATCTAAGAAAACATCATATTTCATCAGCTGCTCCTATTTCTTTTCATGTTGTTATCACGACACAAGACAAACCTATTGATATTGATAGATCACAAGTGAATTGTAAAGTTGTCAATTTAGATAGAAATTAAATTGAGTTACATGTTAGTTTACATCCAAATTTTCATCCCTAAGCTTTTGGTTTCAAGCTAAGATCAAAGAAAGAAGTCATATAATGGTAGTCAATAATCAAAGCGATTGAATAAACTCTATTCAGATTTATGCAAATTCAAATTGAAATGATCCCACATTTTTATGATTGTGGAGTTTAGGACATGTGAAATCAGCCACAATAAATGTTTTACTATTTTATTGACTCTTATGTATGAATGGACTTCCTTGGAAGAAAGAATCAGTGGATTGGCTGCTTTTACACTTTTGGATAAGTGAAACGAAAAGTAAGTGACAGGCTATGCCAAAAATTCCAGAATAAGCAAGAGATCCATGGATACCAGAATCACCAAATTCCGAATCAACCCTAATTTGGAATTTAATCTTCAATTGCCAAAGCAAAAATAACATGATCACTGCTAATTTGATAACTGTCAACGAGAAATATTAATTGCCAATGAATAAAGTCGAGGGCGACTCTTAAGCCCCGCCCCATATCCTACAAAATTCGCTGCAATTAGACTACTCTTCTACAGAGCACTTCCAAAACATCAATTATTTATTTGAATGATTTGACTTAATAATTTTCATGCCAAGTTGTGGCCTAATCTCAAAAACGATTATAACAATTTTGGTAGGATTTAGATTATGAAATTTTCACAAAAATAATTCCATCTTTCAATTCCCGTAGCGAAGCACGGGTGCTCTGCTGGTATAATATAGTTTTAAGTTAAATTAACCGTGGAAGCAAGCTTTCAAATTAATAAATAATATGATCTATCACGTAACTGTGATTACTCATTCATATTGAGAGCAGGACACATGAAAGTAATTCAAATTAGCCTGACAAATAAAATATCAAATTAATCAGTATTTTGAATTAATAAAATTGTTAGTCGATGCAAGCAATCAAAGTCTTTCATCCAAATGAACTCAACAATTGCATCTGATTGCCTCAGTTGATAATTTTCAATTAGTTGGTCAGAGGCTACGTTCATTAGCATTTCAATCCCTCCCAATATAAATATATACTCACAACGTGAATTAACTTGATTGACTTCCGTTTGCTGCGTGCAACAAACTGTGTGCGTAAAAAATAAATATAAAACAATCAGAAACTCGCGATCCAATTATCAAGCTTACGAATGAGTTCGCTACTGTATACAAACATTATGTCAACAGTTGGTAGATATAGAATGTTGCAGTGACATAACAAAGGTTGCTATGGTAACAAGTTGGTGTCGGTATGGTGGGGGGTGGGGTTGATGTTAAAATAGCGCGCGAAAGTATATATGCTCACCCAAAGAAAATCGCGGGAAACTTTCATCATCAGCATCATCATCAGCATCATCATCATCATTTAGCGCGCGCGGCAGATGAAAAAACGTAACCAATTTTTTTCACCTCGCCGGCAAACGAAAAACGTTTGAAAACTTGTTGGAAAATTGACAACTGCACAGAGTTTTTCACGTCGTGTGTTTCTCTGTTTTTCCGCGGCACCAATTTTCTGTCTGTTGTGTGTGGAAAGCAAATCAGCGAGCGCCTTGCAAACATAGTTATCTTTTGATTTGCCAAACATCAAATCCAGCCTTACCTACTACAAAAGAGCAAATTCCCACCACTTTTCCCGCTCTCTCCCTTCTGCCAAAAAGAAGAAAACAACGGTCGAGTTTTGTCGGAAAAACGAGGATAATTTCAGCGTTCATCCCGTATTAAAATCGTATCAATATTTGATGTGACCCGTGGGCCATTGTTTCGTTATAACTTGTTTGTGTAACAAAATCGATTTTTTCTGTCCTGTTTTCTTTTGTATCACAACTCCACCTCTCAATGAGTGGCCGTAGTCGAGTGGATTAGATGCTGGCTTTGTAATCCAAAGGCCCGGGTTCGAATCCCAGCCCGGGCAAGATATTTTTCTCGGGCCACTCCCGTGTTTCGGATGGACACGTTAAGCCGTCGGTCCCGGCTGCCTAAAAAGCAGTCGTTAGGTCATGTCAGAGGCCCTGAAATTGATCAGTTGCGACCTGAAAACTCTGACACCAGACCTGAGCCAGCCAGGTCACACGATATTATTATTATTTTTTCCACCTCTCAATTCTATCATTGCTGTTGAATTGTAAAAACATCGGAAAACAATATGATTGATACTTTTGCCTTATTTCGAAAAAGCACTGTTTTATAAGCGAACTCCACTTTCATTAATTTGAAATATTACAGAGAAGTTCCACAACATCAAAACATATTCAACAAAATTGTATTTTCTTGTACAATTTGTTGGAGAGCATCAATTTTGCGAAAAGTTTTCGTATTCCCTGATATTGTACCCCACCGATTTTCTGAGAATAGCTTAACCATTGCTGTGTTATTATCATTCTAGGAAGAGTATATCGTCAAATTCCGTGTTCAGTTCATCACAGGATGCTTCAGATAATAATGGGTCTTGAACCAAGAGAGATATATCTATATTTAACAAAACAATATAGAAAAAAATAATCTCAATTAATCTCTCACGAATAACTGATGTATTATCATACCAGTGCCTCAACTAAAAGAGAACAGTTCTAAGCTGCTGTCAGTTTATTTGGGCAAGTCTCATTTTTTCAAGAGTGATACTGATTACAAGCATTGCAACAGACATCTTGTTCGATACATGAGGGGGTACCGGTACTGGAACCAAGAGGAATTTAATTTAATTTTCTTGAATGGATATTATCTACAATAAAATTATATTGATATTGATGTTGCAGTATTGGTATTGATATTGAAATTGATATCTAATGAGGCATAGGAAAACTGGAGAAATTTAGTTACAGTTTCTTCAAAAGTTTTCATCCCTACTTGAAATGTTCATTAATAAGCGTGATTAATAATCATCAGATTGAAAAACGTGAAAAGAAATAAGGTAGCCTACAGGAGGAAATAATCGTAGAAATTCTCCACTACTAAAGAAAGAATATCAAATTGGAGAATATGGACCTTTATAACTGAGAAAATAGAATTGTTTCGCGTCTATGGTAGGAAACCAAATAGTAATCTGGTTACAGGACTTTTAAGAGTAGCACTTGGATACAGTTATGTGATAAGTAACCATTCTAACTTTCACAATGGCGTTGTGGTTCAGTTTTTAGTCTACAAAGCTAAGGAAGCCCGGACGCGTTCTAGGGCAATGAGTCTCATCTTAAGCCTATAGGGAGTACTTTGATATTATTTCTCGTCGACCTTTGAGTATCAAGGTAGCCTATACTCTGTAGATTGTTGTGATGTACAGCAGTTGCTTCCCTTCAAATACTGTAGTTGAACATTGAAATTGTACAACTGCAAAATTTGAATGTAAAGTTGAAATGTACAACATTTTAAAGTAATATAGTTGTCAATTTCTCACGTAATTAACACCACAGAATCTTAAAATTTATACAGTACATAAAATGCAACATCTCGGTTCAAACAGAGATAGATCAGCTCTTGGTTTGAACCTGGACATTGAATGCGAACATGCCAACAAGTACATTAGCGTTATACGTCGATACTAAATATGTTCCTTGAAATCTTGTTCTGATGCACCACAGAAACTCGTAGGTTATCTCAACTGAACAAGAATATAATAAAATTTGATTCACCTTCACTTCCACAACAAACTTTTCTGAAAGAATTTGAATAGGATATTCTGGATGAATTCACCAAAACTGTAGCTGAGAATCCTAGTGTGGAATTCGAACAATATTCTAGAACAATTGCAGACCATCTTTATCAAAGTGGAAGTATTTTAATGACTCCAGAACGAAATTCCAGTTGCAAGTGAATAGGATGAGTGATTTGCAAAGCGGGCTCACAGCTGATAGTATCCCTTCATTATTCAGTGTCATATAGCGGCAAACAAAAGAAAGACGCCGACATTTTCGGAAATCCTGGTGAAAAACTGCAGCAAAATCTTGAATGGATCCCCTCTATCAAGGAGAGGGGAGAGGGGTTGCTGCAATAGACCATTGTTGGCCACAGCGAACCATGTCAGCACACAATGGAGCAAAAACAAATCCCCGGTTTTGGGGGTGGCCATATGAATTTCACGAAGTGTGGAATGTGATGTTTGCGCTCATCCCGATGATATTCCGGATGATATTCCTCAATTTCGGTTTAGTTCAATTGTGGAACTATTTTGTGTGGCAGTGCGGTGTAATTTACATACGACAAGCGTCTGGAAGAATGTGTTTGTAGTGAATGGGATTGGTTTCAAATCTCGTGAAATACGAGTTGGTTGACAATTGAGTAGATTCACTGAAAATGCTTAAAACCGCTCCTATGCTTGGAAATTGAATTTCCGAATTAGAATATGCTGAATTTCAATACAAAATTGAAAAGAATCAGAGATAATACATACAATACAGCAATTTCAAATTTCTTCATTCTTCATGAAATCCTTAATGAGCACAGTCACAGTCATAATATATCATGCTCAATGAATTGATAACATTTGAAACATTTAGATTGAATAGCTTTCAGCTGTGGTATGCATTACATACTCACATCTAACTCAATGAATTTCCTTCTTTGTTGAACTTTCAAATCACTTTTCACTGCTTTCAACTCGGGCTGAAAAGTTGACTGAGCCTTCATGTGCGACGTTTAGTAGCCTTTTTCCCTAGAATGTAACATAGCTGTAGGGGAATGGGTTTTTGCGTTTATTTTAATGCTTATGAATTGAAAATAATGTTGAACAAATTTGAATCTCTGATCAACATTACCATCCTATTAGAGGTGGTCCCTCAAATATCTCAATCTTCTTGACAAAAATTGTAACTTGACATTTAGTAGCTCATTTTTCATCTCAAATTCAATATAGAAGCTTGTTATCATGCTAAACAAACCACCATTCTTTTCCACGTTTCTTTTTCCCTTTCTTTCTTTCTTCATTCTTTTTTCCTTTCTTTTCTTGTTCGTCGTATGGAACTGCAACAAGGAATCAGGACTACGGCAGTATATGACATGTCAACGCTTTGTTATCTAATATTCACATGATATCTGATCATCTGACCTCTTATTGAAACAATTACTTTATTTACCTCAAGTTCAATAAATTTAATCTTACCAGTTTAACAGTGATCTTTTACTTACAAATATTTTCCAACAATACGTAAAGATTCGGTGAACTTTCTTTGGAACGTCTCCTACCCCATATCATCATCATTACACAAGAGAAAATGTCCCCGGGATTGAATACTGAAATATTATTATTGATATCAGGAGGCAATAACTGCAGGTAATGGTCTGGAAATATTCTGGAATAACGTGCCACTAAAAGTAATGGTTCGACAAGAATTTGGAAAGCATGTGGCAAATATCTCAACGACAAGTTTGTACCGCTACTTGGCTTCGCTGTTAATAATTTTTACGGCTGCTCTCGACCCCCCCCACCCACCACATCTAGCAGGGCACTACTAACTCGATAAAGCCACGAAAAGTTGAGTTAATGAGCTGCTTCTTAGTTCCGGAATAATTTATGGCGAGCTACCATTTGCAGGGACGGTTTTTATGGCAGCCGAGCACGCTACTTGATACTGTAACGTGGTTTTTCATCTTCGTTCCGAGACGAATTCCTGAGTAACATGAGAAATGGAAGTTTACTAGGATATTTGGAGCAATAATTGTGTTTAGGGGTACTGGGGGCGTAGCTGGAATCCAATAAATAAAGTTTAAGTGATTATTATCGAGTGCATTACGTGGATAAATCAGGTGAATTGTGTGTACGAAATGGGTTGACCTGAACGTTAATTATAAGTGTTTTTGTGGGGGAGTCTGGGGAAAGTGAGTTATGACTTCTGTACAGTTCGATTTCTCCACTTGATACTATGAGATCTGTTGGATTGTAACTCTGCGAGCCCCCATGTTTGAGATAATGAATTTTTTGAAAATCTTGACTTACATTTATATTCTTTTCCTTCATCTGTGAGTTCAAAAATCGCTTTATGGTGGTTTGGAACCCACCTGAAGCTGTAGGTCCACTCATCACTTTCATTACCCACAAACAAGTCTGGAGCTCATTCGGGCATCGTATTCATGATACATTTTCCTTTAAATTTCAATCCTTACCATTTCCATTTCTCCGACTCTTTTGTCTTTTATTTCTCCCACATCTTATTATTCTTCTTCTCCGCATGTCATCATTAAATCTAGATCATCTCAATAATATAATCTGATCTCCTTTATACAGTTTTTCACTTCTACTTCCCTATCTTAATCCTCTTTCTAATCTCATTCTCTCTCCTTCATCCCATGTTTTCTCTCCGCATATCGTCACTGAAATCCAAATCACCTCAAAGATCTACACATGATATTCTTTCTCCCTCTTCTTTTCCTCTATTGTAACATACATAAATGAAGAACATTTATCTAATCTAATCTCTCTACATCCCGGTCGTATGCAGTGAGTATAAATATAACATTCTATACACACTGGTCGTAAATATTATGTTGATGGGGAGGATGAATTATTTTATATTAATTTCAGAAAATTGACAATTATTTTATGTTGAAACATCGCCAATTTATGAAGTTACATCACAATCACAATATTATATTATCGCTATTCAAATTGCATTCAATCTCTATTCTCAAATTGTTTGAGACCATTATTTTATGAGACTATTCTCAAATTTCCATACTTTTTAAAATTTGTTGAATAAGTAGCAATACTGTCATTCAAAGTGAATCAGTGTATATCCAATATGTATTATTATAAAGTATTTATGAGAGTAATTAACATATTTATACTGTATTCAATATAATCAGTGTAAGTCAGTAAATATTGTAACATACATGAATAAAGACTTTCAATCTAATCTCTTCATCTCTTACCCACTCTTTCATCTTTCAACAATCTTTATCTTATTTTTCTCGTCTATCTTCATCTCTGTCTCCTCCGCATTTCGCGTCCAATGGAGCTTGACAGGAAAGCCGACAAGGATGCGGAAGATGAAAACGGATAAAAGTGTTTCCATTTTCCTCCTTCCTCTCCTACCCTTTCACCGTATCCTTTCTCTCTTATCATTCCCCCTACCACTCAACACCAATCCTTCCCTTACTATCCTTCCCCACCTATCACTCCCCCCATCAATCCTTCTTCGTTCTCAAACAAAAGCCGGCGAAACTTTTAATTTGTGAGAAAACTGGATGTGGATGAGAGAAAGGAAAAGTTTGACACGCAAGAAAAAACAGGCCGAACGCGAGTGCCGCAAACTTTGAGATGCGGGGACCCTTTTTGGCGGAAGGACGAGTTCGTCTCATGTTATTTGTGAGTATCCAATCACCTGTGTTCTGCCGCCATCTAATTCTTCCCATTCCATTAATACACCGAATGCAGTCCTTGACTCTTGGAAACAATATTGGATTCTATTTGATCCTTCCTTTCACTGTGAGTGATGCTCATGTGAGCTGTCTATACTTGTACGTGGGTAATGAGACAAAATGATGATGATAGATGACTGTTCTTTATAATATAACTCTTAAGCCTGGTTTTCATTAGTAGAGTTAGTGGTAGAGCTCCCTGGGTAAGAACTAACTAACTTGTGAACTGTCCCAATGAAAATTTTCATGGTAGAGTACTAGTTTCTATAGTGAGGTCCACGTTATAATGGCAGTGAAGAAAGATAGAAGAAAAACGTTGCCTAGACACTGATTGTACACAGCTGTTACTCAATTCATCCCATTAAATTTGATCTAATAATAATTATCATTCCCTTGATGAAATAATCAATTAAATTTCAAATTGATCAAGAAAATATATTTTTCCATTATTTGATTCAAAAATCAGATTTTTATTTTTATACAACCTCGAATGGCGGCTAATTTGAAAAGCTGTGATACACCAATCTGAATTTCAAAACAAAAGAAATTATGTTATTTGGTACTATTCCAATTTCTTTTAAAAATGATAGAAATCCTTTTTAAAATAAGTAATTTCAATGGAAATAATTCTAAAATAGCCTTTCAATATTATCTATACCGGTACGAGTAGGTCTAACCTAAACGTGTTTGCTAACTGAAGCATGGATGAATTCTAGGATGGTTAGTTATCAACTTTTAAAATGTCATTCCAGGTATTTTAATTTGTGTTTCTCATACGGTAAAGTCTAAAAATTATTTCATTGTTTCAAAAATACATTTTGAATCAATTTTACGACTTGTGTACCAAAGTATTTTGATAGAATGGAGAAAAAAATGGCGGCTGAGTTACTTTTGTACAGTCACTGTCAAAAGTAAAAATAAAATATTCTGGCAAACTGACAACATTGCAAAGCTAGAGAGAGATAGCGCTATCTGTTTTGTTGTATGATAAAAAAGGACAGCAACAGTATTGTCAATTGTACACTGCCATTTTGACGTGGACCTCACTATAGTAGAGTAGAGTGGGGTATTACCATGGGATAGTACTCTACCACTTGCCTTCCCCCACCACCGCTTCACACTCAAAACAGTGACCACTAACTCTACTAGTGAAAACCAGACTTAACTATAAACTAACTAGACTAAACTCAATAGAACTAACTAATAGATAAACTTAACTAAACTAACTAACTATTTTACTAAACTAACTAGCTAAACTTTACTAACAAAGGTCATGAAATTTATCCTATTTTATCAAAAATTCATCATATTCAATTCGATCATATCTGGAGGAGATATAAACCTATTAGATATTTCTACTGAATTGGATACTTCCTGATATGTGGGATTTAAGCCTCAATAGGGTGGATCATTTTTTAAACTATTTTGTAGCGTCCGCTTGAATCCATAGTTGATAGTAAAATATTTCGCTTGTAAGGATTATGGTCGATAATACATTATAAATAAATTACGAGGAGGAAAAAATTATTTTCAGAATAGAAATTGGAAATATTATCTGGATTCATGTATTCGATATCCATGTCAAGAAGTTCTAGATCAAACTCCAATATGAATAGGTGGAAAGGTATAGACTTTAAATCTGTACCTACCCATGAGAAACAATAATATGGATACATGGATACAAATAGTCTAATGTATGGAAATATTGAAGGTCAATTTCTGAAAAATATTATTTTACATCTCCATCATTTGTTATGATGCTTATAACACTCTTTGTTCACTTCGGTTTTTGAATTTGCCTGTACGGAGTGGAATACGAAGTTTGTTAGAGCTGTATTTCATAGATGATGAAAGTTATGCAGTAAATATTAGTTGCGTCCATCCAATATCCAATAGCAAGAGGCCATTAGTCAAACGCAAGTTGTCAAAGCCCGACTAACTTGGACAAGAACAACATGGGTCACTCCAACCTTAGGAGATAACCGCGTCGCTGAGGTTAGTTTGTGTGGAATGGGTTTAGAGCTCGGCAACTTTAGAATAACCTTTAACAATCCATAAAGAACACACTCTATCATCTACTTTTCTATAAGTTTCGTTACAAAACGTGGTAGCTCACTCCTTTATAATATTGAATGGAAACAACTAGAAATATGTTAAATCACTGCCTCATATTTGAACAATTTGAGATTCTAGTTTTGCTTGTTACACCATCATCAATCTCTTTAAAAAATGGTAGCTTAGAAATCGAGCAAAACCATTCATAAAGTGGATTATGTCGTGTATAATTGGCCATTATTTGTTGGCCGATTTAGGTTGAGAACTTTGTCTCTGGCCGAGACAAGGCATACCTACAGTCCATCAAATACAGACATGAACAACAACTAATAGAGAAATATTGAGGAAAACTATAAAAATAAAGTAGAAGATGAGTGGGAATGAACATATAGTATAGATTAAGCCAAATGATTGGCTGATACTCGCCTACAGTTCACTAAATACAGAGCCAAGAACAACGCCAAATACAGAGATACTGATTATTTACTATACCATTTATTTGAAATTAATTTATCCAATAACTTCAAAGACAATTATTGCAAAGTCATGGAATACTAACGTACCTACAATCATTGGAAAGATACCTCCATTATTATACCCATAATGTTCAAGAGTCAAGCTTATGACAAGGAAACTGTATCACCACGGGCTTTCATCATTTCGATTCCTCGAATCGAGAATTATCCGCATTTAAGATGGCGTTCCAGTGATGTATTCAAACACGAGTGACAAGCTCAATTATCACGACAATCACATCCTCAATTAAACATGATCCACTTTGTAGTGACACAAGTGACGCGGTTGTAGAGTCACCCCGTCACTGGAGGCAAACTTAGGAAGCCGTTCTTCACCATGACGAGAACCCACCTGAACACGGGAGGAGTCACTTTCAACTGTCAGTATTTATGTTAATATTCCTGACAGTTTGTAGCGAATCTCACAGTTGAGACAGCAGTCACTTGCAGTGATAGCAGACAGATTCCTGCAAATCTCGCAGACAACATTTGCAAGAATCCTGCAGACAGAACTTGCAGGAATCTTGTTTGTCAGACTGAGACACAGATTTAATTTGATTTCGTGCACGAGCGTTGATTCAATAACACTTGACGTCAGTGATGGCAATGATTGCTCACTCTTTCCTATCTCTCACTCTCTCTCTCTCTCTCTCTCTCTCTCTCTCTTACTTATTATTATTATATTCTTCCTTTCACTATTCCTCTCACTCTCTCCATCTCTCTCAATAGGATTGTGTGGCACAGAGGACCTGTAGTCTTAAGTTTGCCCCAATAAAGACATATAATCACTGAATTGACCAATCTATGTTTAATCCCTGCATCTCATGCAAATTGAAATTGAGGTTTATTTTCCCAGTGCACTAGATTTTCAAACTGGAACTCTCTCTCTCATAATTCTATCCTTCTCATAATCCTCATAATAAAAGCCAACCAATATCTGTTAAATAATAGAATTGATTCTTCCTACCTGCTTTTTAAAATTAACATATATAAATACCATTGCTCGACGTTCTGGATTTTCATTCCATATATTTCTCGCTCCAGAACGGTAAGCCATTATAACTCTCCTTCAAGTAAAGCTCAAAGAATTTTCAATACTTATTCGGAGCACTTGGACATCTCCTGGTTCTCCCCTTCCAAATTCCGAAGGATTTCATATTATGATTTAGTCTTGTAGTATGTGGTCCATCATTTCGTAATTTGCGCTTGCATTTCTTTTATCCAATTATCCTCATAAAGGCTAGTGGTAGTACATTACACAGACACATTTTTTTCTCTCTTGTCTATATACTACGAGGGCTATCCAGAAAGTAGATGACGTTTTCGTGTGTGACTGCTGGGGTCGGGGCTAGCGCTGCCATCCTGGCGTCAGAGCGTTGCGCAGCTTAGTTGGCATTTAGCCGTATTAGTGAAAGGTTCGTGCTGTACTCCGTTAATATAATATTGTGACTGGTTAAAATGTCTGCGTTAATTGAAAATCCCGAGAGCTGCAAGCTGCGTGCAGTAATAAGTTTTCTGACTGCAAAAACTGATAGAAATCTATCAGCAGCTTTATGAAGTCTATGGGGACAACATTGTGACTGAAGGTGGAGTGCATCAGTTGGTCATAAGATTTAAAAATGGCCGAACCAATGTTCACGACGAAGATGGAAGTGGGAGACCCAGTATAGTGACTGCCGAACTTGTCGAAAACGTCGATGCTAAAGTTCGTGAAAATCGAAAGGTCAAAATAACAGAACGTTTTTTGAGTTTTCCACAAATTTTGCGAAGTTAAGGCTGGCTATGCATCGTTTTGATGACGACGCACAGCTGTAAGAAGAGGTAATGAATATTGGTTGAAGGAGCAGGCAGCGGAATTTACCGACAAAGGAATTTCCAAGCTCGTACATTGCTATGATAAATGCCTTAATTTGAATGGTGACTATGTGGAAAAGTAGTATTTGAGTGTTGCTTTCATCTGTTTATAATAAGATTTGTTTCCTATACTTTGTTTATTTTTCATTCCAAAACGTAATCTACTTTCTGGATAGCCCTCGTAGTAATGATTATAGTTTACTAAGGTATGTGTGCATTTTTTCATATTGAATTTAATTACTGTATTTTTATTATTCTACATACGACTGTATATTTCTTCTATTTCCGTCTTATTTCATTCTCATAATAATTCTATAATTAGCTATTATTATAATTTATTATTTTCTAATATTTTCTATCTTCTTTATATTGAAAATTGTATTATGTTGGAAATTATTGTATAGTGTGAAGGAGGCAAAATGGGGTTTTTACCTGATTTCTCCATGACTAAATAAATAGATAAATAAATAAATAGATAAATAAATATCTCTCTCATTACCATGTATTATCAAAGATGGCTTACGATGGATTTTCACAACAACGGTGGTATTGTTATTCCTGAACATAGAATGAATAAATCATGAATTATACATACTTACCTTACAATATATGATTTGCATAATCAATCGAATTGTATAATGATTTCATTAGGATGCAATATATTATTTTACTGGAAGTAGAACTTTAATTTGATAAATTCTCTTGTATGGATCACTTAACTCACCAGGTACTGACAACAACTGAGAGAAAGGACCACGCATTTCTTCTAAAGTAATGTTTATAATGCTGGTAATGACATTACCATTATGATTTTAAAAAAAAGATGAGTAAATGTATTGACAAATATTCAATATAAAATTAACTAGCAGTACCCTATAAAGTATCAGATCTAATATATATATATTGCAAAGAGTACCGTTCTGTACTGCACTATTAGCATGACCTATTCCACCCTCTAGGTTTCCTAATAATTGCGAAGTATTGCTACAACGCGGACTAGCTACAGTCGGGTATGGGTCGGGGTCGGTGACCGTATTGACTGGTGGAGATACTGGACCTACACTTCTCCCTCTATCCTGATTCTTTACCCTCTGCTTCTTTCGCGAGATTTTTACTTTCAGGGGAAGAGTGTTTGCCCGTGGCGTTGCTGGCCGATTCGGCCCTCGGCCTTTTGAATACAGGGTGGGTGTTAAGGGAGATTAAGATAGCCCTATACAAGGAGACGGATCTGACTATCAGATCCCTACCAATAATTCTATTTATAAAGGTAGTACGCAATCTGGACCAACTGCGAATTGACGGCGAGCAAGCTGTACCTGCAAGCCCGGGATGTGGTTTTTCTATGGGGTTTAAGGTGAGAGCTATGGGTAAAGGTATGACGGAACTATGGAGTTATTAGTAGTATTTAAGATGTAGTTAAATAGGCACGGTATAGGTGTAAGCTATAGAGAATAGGGTGTAGGGTATGAGGTATACGGTATAGGGTATAGGGAACAGAGAATCAATAATAATATTATTATTCTCTACAGCAAATAAATATCTGCTCAATAATCCGCAATCTGAGGATTGCGCTCTAGCTTTCAGCAAGCTGGACCTGCTAGCTAAATACAGTATATCATTTCAATTATGTGGTAATTAAAGTTTAGAGGATAAGGTTTCGGGTGTCGGATTTCTGAATCGCGAGCCTGCAGCTGCGAAAGGATTTTCAGCAATTCTGAAACTGCTAAACAGGATTTCCGCGCTAGTCTGATGACTGCGCGCCGGTTATTAAGGGCCAATCTGTAACTGCCCTTAAGGGTATGGGAATCACTCTCAATCGTCCGAACGCTTTTAAATTAATAGTCAGTATGTCGACTATTATGAGAGGATAGAAAAGATTTTTAACAGACACAGTCTGTAGAACAATATCGGGAAGACAACAGTCTGTCGTTGTCAGGGTAGGAAAGGATTCTTCCAGGATTTTCCACAAGGAAAATATCGAGTCAGAGACTCCTAATTCAGGAAAAGATTTCAATAGATTTTTTCCCAGTAATTGCCAGTCTAAGGACTACCACAAGATCGATCTCTAATTTGCAACTGAGATCACGGGAAAATTCGTGAATTTTCCACAGGGAAAACCAGCAAATAATATTTGCTATTAAAGAAGACAGGTTTCTAAGAATTTTAGAAAGGATTCGCGGGTCTGAAAACCCGCGACTAGGACGATCTCGAATCTGGAACTGAGATCGGGAAGGATTTTAACACAGGAAGAATTAAGAGAAAGAAAGAGAAAGGATGCCGCAGTCTAGAAACTTCGGCGAGGAAGTCCTCAAGCTGTACCTGAGAGCTAGAGGGATTTTAGAATAGGGAAAGTGAAGAGAAAGAAAGAGAATGGACGTCGAAGTCTAGAAACTTCGACAAGGACGAACTCAAGCTGCACCTGAGTTCTCTAGGAAAAGGATTGGACTTTTCCTACTTGGAATACAGCAAGTCAGAAACTGCTAAGCGAATTTAGAATACAGGGCCACTCTATAGTATGAAAACTAAGCAAGGAAAATTTACCATAAATGATAATAATCTCTCTACAAGGATAAAAATTAATCGAGAAAACTTTTCTCAAAAGGAACAGGGATTTTCCCACAAGAATAAAAATAATTGAGTAAAACTATTCTCAAAAGGACAGGATTTCCCTACAAGAATAAAATTCAATGGAGAAAAATTACTCTTTAACTAAAGGCCACCTTACTACAGAGAAGGAAAATATACGGACTACCAGTCCTGACATACAATTACCTGAAATGACGTGGATACTGATACGGAGAATAGCGAACCGATTCCCACTTCCCGTATTATAATTAAAAACGTCGTGAAGCGACAGAGTCGAGACTTATAAATTAAGTACTCAAAAATAATCCGTTATAAGAGCCCAGCTAAATTTCCCACTCAACTATTTGTAACACAAACTTGAGATCCCTTACAGGTTTCAAAACCAAGGATAACTCGTTCACCCCTAGTGATACGAATTTAGGAAAAATAACCAACAAGAAAGAAAATCCCCCAGGAAGTTCTATCTTCAAATACAGTCGGCAATTCGACATACAATATTCCATTCACTAAAATACAGAATAGAATATTAACCCTCTAGTACACCACTATTAGGAGCGCCGCTCGGAACGCGGCCGTACACAAACCCGTTCACCGAACAACTGCTTTCTCCCTGGTCTTCTTGAAGCTGCACCAGGTCGCTGAAAATTAGGAGGCCGGGGGAAAAGAGCTTCCTGACCAATGAGAGTCTGAAAAGACGATCACGCCACTGGTCATGTGACAGGGTTTGACTCAGCTGCTACTGATGTTAAGGGTGCAGCAAATGATGACAATGATAGTAAATTAGGCCGGTAAACAATATTTCTATTCCAGAAATTTCATGAAGAGCGATACCGACTCAACTCGGTTAGCTGAGTGGTAAACAAGATCTGGAAATATCTGGTTAGATGAATCCGCTGCTGATGATTTAAAGGGGTTGACGGCGATGGTGATAATGTGCATGTGCACAACTGCAAATCTAACAAAATATATCTGGAAGTCGATCCTATTCCTATTCTAAAACAGAATAAATTCGCTAAATTATGCATTAGTCGACGGCTCTCCATCTGTCACAAAAATTCACTTTGTGACAGCACATTTTCTAGAAAATTATTTAATAGAATTATAATTGTTCTGCAAATAAAGTACGAACCATTTATGAATTGCTCATTGAATTTTGAGGTTACACTTTGTTTACTACTGATCAGATATTTTAAAGCAGCTCAAACACAGCTGACTGATTCAACGTATTTTAAAATGTCATGCCAGATTCATGCAAGCTATAATTTTATTTCTAAAAAAGTAAAAACTATCATAAAGGACCAAGAATTTCGAATAAAAAATAAATGTATGTATTATTGTTGAAATTATTTATTACTTAAAAAATTATATTATAATGTCAAGTATTATTGTAACTAACTAGGTCATAGCATGAACATTATATTATTGATAAATACAGCAGAAATTAATTATAACAGTCTCAACATAATAAAAATTGTATAAGAATATTCATTTATTAATTATTATTTCAACTGAACCACATGGTGATTGAATCTCTTTGGCAAGTCTAAGCCAATCATAGTGCATAGAAATAGCACCAAAAAGGTGATCGTTTGAAAACAACACATGTTAATCTACTATCAGACAACAAACCTGCCTTATCATATGCTAGCACATGTACATTGTATAAGAAGAACTATGTCTAGGAGATTAAGCAGTTTTAAGAATTATATAAATTGAATTATTATCGTAATTAAAGGAATTATATTCTATTGCTTGCCACTGACATCACGTCTACGTCACAATCGTTCTACCAATGGCAAATTTTCAAGCAAATTTATTACACCGAGGTTCTCAGAGAAAGGTTCTAGCCAAGAAGCTTAGAGAAAAGACTTCACTTCCCTTTTGAAATCCTCACCGTTCAGACCTCGTTAAAGTTACCAAGACCTATTTGTAAGATTTTCGTTCGATTTTATATGTTTTATTTGTGAGCCAATATTCTTAGGCTATTCTAATTGTTATTTGTAAAATTACTTTCATCAATCGATAAATCAAAAGTTTAAAGTTAAATTATCCCTTAATTAATTTGGTGAAGGAGATATTTAAATTAAAATTCCCCCCGTGCTGAGACCGGAGCCTGGACCGCCGCCGATCAAACAATTTTGATCCAAAGAAGAAAACCACGACCGCCAAGGAATTTCACGTGAGTTATAAGTTTAAAGGGCCTCAATCTACGCTTCGAAAATATTCAGTGCAGAAAAATATAAAATTTTCTTCGTTAAATTATTGGCCACGCCGACAAGCGCTTTTAGTTATTAAGAGCCTAGAATTTATTCCTATGGAATTATAAGAACTTGTAGTTGATTAACTATCCTCCGCTGCCAGAACCACGACCCCGAGCAAACTTTTTAAAATATTTTATAATTTATTTTCACCATTTTTTCACAAACTGTTAAATTTTATCAATTGTAAAATTCTGTCGAATCATGCATGGTGTCATGCAAGCACAAGAAAATTTTTAACTCTTTTGTTAATGCTAAATTATTATCAACCTGTAAATCAAATTCTGAATCTGCACTGTATGATCATATATTTTATTATAATATATTTCAATTTTGTTAATTCGTTTTCTGAGTTCGATTATTTCTTAAGCCTGTCAATTATTGTGTCTGATACGTTCTATATCATCAAGAACCGATCGAATACGATCATTGCAATAATTGAATTAAGCTGGATATTGGAACAGGTCTAAGTGGATGTAGTGAGTGGGGTCAGATCGAGATATTTGTTCTTTGTCCTTACCTGCTCATATATCAGCTTTTATCTGTTACCGACCTCGACTTAGGAGCGAATACATCAACAGTACAGCAGATGCAGCCAGAGATCATATAATTTCCTACAATAGAGCTTAAAACCCGACAAGACTCTGTTCTCGAAATATATTCTGAACGATATTTGGTCCAAGTACCGTATTTTAATCCTTCAGAACTTATTAGAGACGCAGTCCCGTAAATTATCTACATCGGGATTTTTGCTCGACCTGTATGATTTTGTATGCTCATTCTTCACAGGTAATAATTTTAAGGTATCCGTATTCAGTGTTTAGCGTCCGCTACACTACTTATAAAAATTTCATCACCATACAATCTGTCATAAGAAGAATCAAGGGTGAGCGAGCGTTTAGGCTCCTGCGATTCCGACAATTGTATTGAATCTTGTAGTGAGTCAATCAGTCTGTGTACACTTAGCGTCCACGCAGGCAGTTACAAAATTATAACCTCAACACCGTTGATTCAGTGCAAGATTCACCCTACGTGTATCGACTTATCCTTGGAGGTGAGAGTGACTCCCCAGGAAAAGCTTCACAATAGATAAATAAATATCTCTCTCATTACCATGTATTATCAAAGATGGCTTACGATGGATTTTCACAACAACGGTGGTATTGTTATTCCTGAACATAGAATGAATAAATCATGAATTATACATACTTACCTTACAATATATGATTTGCATAATCAATCGAATTGTATAATGATTTCATTAGGATGCAATATATTATTTTACTGGAAGTAGAACTTTAATTTGATAAATTCTCTTGTATGGATCACTTAACTCACCAGGTACTGACAACAACTGAGAGAAAGGACCACGCATTTCTTCTAAAGTAATGTTTATAATGCTGGTAATGACATTACCATTATGATTTAAAAAAAAAAGATGAGTAAATGTATTGAAAAATATTCAATATAAAATTAACTAGCAGTACCCTATAAAGTATCAGATCTAATATATATATATTGCAAATACTACCCCTTTTTCATTCGTTTTGAACTATTTTGACGTCACTGGAGTCTAGTTTTTGAATAAAAGTTATTAAAAGCTAGTACTCATCTGTAATTTTGATAACTTTTATTCAAAAAAGACCGTCGTAAAAATAGTTCAAAACGAATCATAAACTTGCAGTTTGTCATGAATAGTGAAATAGATGATCCCTTTTTCATGTTCGTATTGACTGAACTACTATGGTTGTATTCATCAATCTAATGAATTCTGAGAAAGCCTTCGTTACTCTAACCACAAAGCTGTTATTATAATTGATAAGCATCTCAATGATGAACATTGAATATACAATTTCCCAAATTGGAACATACATTGGAAAATTAATCAAATGAATTCTGAAAAACTCTGCCAAAAACCTAAACTGAACGCTTAAGAACGACGGCGAGTTAGAACCCAGAAAACCACCGTCCAGGGAAAGTCAATTAGAACAAAGCTTTCCGTGAGAGAGAGAGAGAGAGCAGAGATTGCTAAGTCGGTTCGGAAGACTCGTTACCAACTTTTAATTAACATTCATCCCACGACCTGCGCCTCCAAAACCTTGTTCAGATTCACTTTATATTGCCAGTATTGGCTAAATGGTGAGCATCAGTGCTATGCATGAGAAATACTGACAGATTGAAGTGAATCTAAACAACGGTGATTTCACTTCCATCTGTCAACATTGGTTGAATGGTGAGCATTGGTGTTATTTATAAGAAATACTGACAGTTTCAAGTGATAGCCACTATGAAGACAGCAGACAGCATTGCAGGGATGGGAAGCTTTGGTGTTATTCATGAGAAATGCTGCCAGATGGAAGTGGAAAGCACTAAATCCTCACCTTCACGATGTGAGAGATCAAACAACACGTTTCTCCACTTGTTGAGAAACGGGGATGAAATTGGACATTCGGTTCCTTTCCCTCACTTCTTCTTATATCTCTCACGGTTTTTGGTTCGTGTGGATGACTCTCGAGAAGTACAGGAATATTGGAGTTTTTCGGCTATTTCAGTATTGCACTATTCATTTTGTTAGGGTTTAGTAGTGGCGTTAACTGGAAGGAACATCGTAATGACTATATATAATATTTTTGTGATACCATAATACCTATCTCATAAATCATGATACTCCGGGGAAAATTTGAAACATTTATAGTATGAAGCAAATAAACTGTAATAGTAAATGAATGGATTGATTGAGTACTCATTCATGTAGATTACAATATGCTGGCTTATACAATAGATTACAATACAGCAAAGTTTTAGATGAATTTACATAACATAAATTAAAATACTTGACCGAGCGAAGTGAGGTCTAAGATTCAAGTCGATGGTTTGGCATTTCTCTTAATGTTTAAATGTTTGAATGTTGCGCATTTACGGCGAAACGCGGTAATAGATTTTCATGAAATTTGACAGGTATGTTCCTTTTTTAATTGCGCGTCGACGTATATACAAGGTTTTTGAAGATTTTGCATTTCAAGGATATTATAAAAGGAAAAATCTGGTGTGGCGCACTCACACAACTTTCCTTGCCGCTATGAAAATTGATCAACTGACGCTAGGGTTCCCGCGCATATCAAATCTACTATTCTAAGATCTGAGCCAGCTGGTGACAGGACAATAGCGCTGCAGACACACGAAGTCTGCTATCTCTTCATAGTGAATGATTCAATAGAATCAACAGTTGCCAATAGTTTGCAATTGAATAATCTTATTTTCTCGCATTTCGAGCTTATTTTCAATTTTAGGTGAAAATGTTACTGAACATAAATTGTAGAAATTTTCATGCTGAATCTTTTCCACTTAAATGTTCTAGTTCAAATTGTATCTGGAGACTGATAATTGGGAATCTAAAATCAAACTTTGCATAGATGGGGCGGTGCTCCTGGAATTTTTACAGATATGGGACTTGTGGCAGTCAATGGAGCTTATCAATGACTATTTTAGGTATGAATTTCATCAAAATCGTTGGAGCCGTTTTCGAGAAAATCGCGAAAAACCTTGTTTTTGACAACATTTTCGCCATTTGAGCCGCCATCTTGAATTGCATTTGATCGAAATTGTTCGTGTCGGATCCTTATAGTGGAAGGACCTCAAGTTCCAAATTTCAAGTCAACCACTTTTTTGACTTTTTTGGACTCAGGGGAACTTGAAACGTATAGAAATTTAGAAATTTGGGTACCTTAATTTTTTTCGGAAAGCAAATACTTTCCTTACCTATGGTAATAGGGCAAGGAAAGTAAAAAGGAGCCTCCTTCATACGCCAATATTAGAGTAAAAATCAGACTATAGAATTATTCATCATAAATCAACTGAAAAGTGATTACACAGATGTGTGGAGAAGCCAGTCTATTGCTGTATTCCCATAAAGTCTATATTTTCAATCAGGTACTTGTGGATGAATACTGCGTGAGGTCTACTGTTCAACGAAATACTACTAATTATTGAACTGTATAATGATATGAAAAAGCAATTTGAAATAACTATCGATAATATTGTTATGCATCTACATAAATTGGTGGAGATTTGAACATTTCAAAGTCCATTCTTTGGAAAGAGTATTCAAAATATCCTTCCCAGTAACTCTCTTCTAGGAATTGAATAGGCTATTCTATGATTATAGTGAGTGGTTTGCATGTCTTACGACTCAAAGACTTCCAGAATGAAAAGATACTCTCCAAAGTGTCAAATTTTCAAATGCGTTATCATTGAGTACAATATCCGATTTTGATTTCATATTTATTTATTAAATCATTCAGAATTACACAACTTGCAGAAAAGTACCACAGACTAACTTACGCCCAAAACGGTTCCAATTCTAATTTATACAACAGTCCAAATGTAGCTAGGTAATGTGTCACTCAACATTCTTCAATTACACACTCAATTCACAATTCAAAACATACAAAAATCATTTTTAGATTAGATATTATGCATATTGCTAGAACTCGTCCTAATCGTCACAATATGTTAGAGAATACTTTGAATTGTTTCGACAGTCGCAATTGAAGCATAATAATACCCAAAACAAGAGTAAGATTGCATAACACCAACTCAAAGGGATTTGTATGGATTCCATTGTCACTTTTGAACTCGAATTACCACAATCTTCCATTAATGAGAATTTTTCGAATCGCATAAGACTGACGCAACAGTGGTTATGACATTTTCAAAGCCATTGTCATACTTAGAACAATCAAGTAATTACAAGGAGGACAGTGTAATACTGAGGTTATTACTGAAGTTAGTGAACGATAATTACAAAAGTTTGCAAGCAATTTTCATCTAGAAAATATCTGCCGATTAAAAATAGGAGCTGAAATTGAACTTTGATGATTATCACAAAAGCAGAGGTTGATTATCACTTTTTAGAGGTTTTCTGTGAGATATCTGGGAAGGAATTGAGAACTGGAAGAAAATATCAAGATGGAGCAATAAGAAGAGATGGGGAGAAAGAAAGGGAGATCTGTGGAGAAGAATGAGGAGAAAGAAAGAAAAAGGAAAGTGGGACCCGGCAAACAATGTGGTGAACTTTATTCATGGCTTAATTTGAAAACTTGTTCATAGGTGGTGGTCGCATCGTCGCATCCCACCATATGGGAAAACTTGGTGGCGCTTCATTCATAGTGAAAACCTTGAAATGTTCTCCAGTGAAAATTGAAAAACTTATCTGTCACTTTGTTGAGAAATCACTGTCCTTGACTTTGTTCACCTTCATCATTCACAGATTCACTGAGAAACTTCGAAGAAAACTGCAATGAAAGACTTTCGTTTCTTCACTTTTACCATTCACGGGAAAAACGAAAAACTAATATTCGAGTAAAAGTGAGAAATTTCCTGAAAACTCAGTTGATTTGTGAGTTTGCTATTCAGTAGTGATCAGAATGGACTGTCACTGCATGAATAGATGGAGTAATCAAAGTTTCAAACTTGCCAATATGAATAATATGTTCGCAAACTTGATAAGATTGGAGGGTGCATTCATATCTAAAACTTTATTATGAGCAGTCATAGCAATAGCAACAGTCAGAACTCCTCACATACCAGTCATCGAGTTGATTGAGAAAAAATGTAGATATTATTATTATAATAATTCGTACAGGCTGAGTTGAATTGATGAGGCTTCGATTCGAGAAATAACCAAACAATCTAATAAATTAGAAATGAAGCAAGTAAAACATTTTTAATGGTATGTAGCTGAGCAGTTATCAACTGAATCATAATTCCTTGAAAATGATTAATAACTGGGTGGATAGATAATCATCCAGTGAAAATCACCTATTAGATTATACTATGATTTCATGATAAGATGATACGTCGAATTATGGTAAATTGTCTTGCATTTTATCACTTTCGATCCAAAAATAAATTTTGACAATATTTTTTTCAATAAAATATCTTCCAATATATTCTGCCTCAAATGTATGAATTACAAAACGATTATCTATGGAAATAAGGCACACCCGATCTTCTTCAGCAAATGAATTTGGATGAGAATGTTATAATATAGAATCACTAGTATCCTCTCTATTTTTTTCGATGACAGGAATGGTTTCTGTTATTCTTCCAGTTATCAAGGGTCCAAATGAGATATATTATTCTATATAAAAATGGCAGTTCATAACGTTTGATAGATTGATAGATCGATAGAAACTTTCTTTCGTCTAAAAAATCGAACAATAAAGTTTGAAATACAAAAAAAAATTGAATAAAAGTAGAAGAAAAGAAGCATTATATTATAGAAGATTCTATTCACAAATAATATTTGTATAGAAGCGCACATCGAATTTCCATCTAGCTGTTTACCCTGTTGTCAATATTAATTTGCAGTAGCAGAAGTCTTTGGGGTGATGTACAGCATTAAATTGGGATTTTCGTCTAATAACTATCATTATAGAGGAAATAATATAAATGTGACAAATATGTACTGTGCGCAAAAAATAAATTTCCGTGCGCGCACAGGAGAAACAAAAAATAAGCAGTTTAAGTAAACAAAACTAGTTTGAACTTTCTAAACACAATAGGATATCCCGATTTCCATCATTGCTATATTTACACTATTCACATTATTGTAAACTTTTCAAAAGAAGAGTCTATGACTGAACGTGATACCAGCTTTCAATAACCTCAAAATCATAAGCCAATAAGAGTCTCTCCAATCTCTCCTTAAAAACAGACTGTTTAAGCGATAAGAGCTGATCAATGAGGCACTGAGAAAACTTTCCCTACAGAAAATTGAAAATTTATGAGCTGAATTACCATTCTGAGCTAAAATTAATAACCTCATTATTGGCCAATATAAAATATTCATTTTCCTTTCAAATCACTCCATATACTAAAATAAATCACTCAACTCACTCAATATATTAGTCATAGGGTTGAATCGAACATCTTGAGAGAAGAAGCCTTCAATCACAGTTTACAGTGCAATGCCAATCATCATGCATATTCCATACGCTCACGCCCTTACATTGAGCCAATTGTAAGATGGAGAGCACTATCAGACCTGGGAGGCACTCTCACCTCTCTCCCATTATTTGATGACACTGTATTCAGATGAAGCAAGACCTCCATCCATTCAACTCATCCGCTATATCTATATCCTAATCTGAATATACAATCATATAAATATATATCTAACGATCAGTTATGTATAGGTGATGAGTGAGAATGGAATTCCCTGCTGGGTTCGCATTAATTTGATTAGGACTCTAACGGACAACACATGGATTGAGGAAACAAGCAAGCCTTGATTATTAATGCAGGAAGCTATTAAATGGTTGCCGATGGGGTATCTAATACCCACTGCTGCCTCAAACCATCTTGTACCCCTGGATTTACTCGGAATACTCTTCGAATTATCCTTGAAATCACCATCATCATCATCATTTTTATTGAATTTCTCCCAGTATCTCAAACTCCATTGTCTTTTCTATAACTCAATTTTTCTGCAACTTTTCTCTTGTGAAATAGGAGTTCTACTTTAAAAATGGATGGTGGATCCACTCAACTCTAGTTGATGTGTAGTTTAATGCTTATTTCAATTGTTCATCCTATTATGTTTTTAACCTACAACAGTTGACCCATCATCTGTCCATTATTTTGGATATTTCAGGATATGATTAAACTAAACTAGAACCTTTTCACGTTATTCCTGGACTCTCGAACTGCTCGTCCTCTACACCTTTTTACATTGGTTCACGTCACTCATGCTTAATATCTCTTGTTCTCGTCTCTTGAATTATACAGCCATGTTTTCCCCCCACTTTCTCATATTTTTTTGAGGTGATTTTAGTTAATCGTAATCTTCATGGCCATCAACTCTCTAACTGTACCAAAATTTTGAGTTATTAAATGGAATTTATTCTATCTTAAGTTAGTAGTTTTCAGTTCCCATGAAGATAGTAAATTTATTCTTGTTCATTGGAAACTTAGCCAGCATTTCTAAAATCGTTATAATTATGACCAGAATCTTATTAAAGTCCTTGGTTCCCACGATCCCACTTGGAATTATCTGCTCTCACGACGATCTAGACGCCAGAAGTATGCTGATTCAATCCATAATTCTAAACTTGCAAAAGGGAAATAACTTTTCTCTCCTAGTTTCCTTCTTGCTTGAACGTATCACCTTCCTTATTTACTGAGGAGAAAGAGAGTGGGCGAAGAGAAATTCACAGGCGATCGGGTAAATATTTTAAATGATGATGGCAAAACTGATCAGTCTGGAAGCCTCTGAAAACTAGGAGAGCAATTATTCTAATCCCAGCTGTCATAGTGTTGACTGTTTCTTGAGATTTTCTTACAATTTCCAGTAATATGTTTTCGTTTGGGGGTACATTCTCATTCTCTCCAGGAGAATTTAATAATTGATTGTCCAAGTAAATCGGACATTTAATGTAAGAATAATATTTAGAAGTAAAGTCCCCCTTATAGCTATGGGATAGTTGACGATTGATTCCCTCTATACTACGCATCTTCAATACCCATTTTGGGTGAGTATTTTCATTATTGTCATTGAATATGATTTATAAGTGTTCGATTTATGTATGTTAATAATATTATTTATTTCCTCATAGGAAGCGGTGAATTGTATTGATTTGATGATCTACCTAGATCATCAATTGAATACAATCCTATTAGATATTGGTAATTATTATGTTTCTAATTCTGTTGTAAATTTGTCATCAGGTTTCTGTATCGGGCTGAGAATTTCCATTGTAAAAGGGCCGGCGACTTCTTCCAACCATGGATGGAATCGTACGTCATTGAACGCTGATGAGGAGAGAACAAGACTAACTCCCTTTTGGATCTGTCGCCGCGACGCCTGAACATTCCTGGAGGACGACTAATCATCTTCACCCTTCATCCATCTCCGCCAGGGACTCCGGACATCGCGACGACAACTACAAGATGAGTACTTGATCTTTCCCCACCAGAATTCAATGTGTCCCTTAAATTTTGGTCTCTTAAAGACGTAAATTTGGTCTCTTAAAGACAAAGATAATCTTTAATTGAAGAAGTATTTATTGTAAAGTGTTGTTTGAGTTTAAATATTTAATATAGAGGCAATCAATCGTCAAATGATTTTTATTTCGAATTCCTCACCACTAGAATGGTACTAGAAATTTCACTAACCCCTCCACCATCGGGGTCTAGCATGATTTCCAAACTTAATTATAGTTGTCTGAGAATTTAGGTTCTCAAAAGACACTATAAAACGAATTTTCCTCATCAGTCTCTTCACCTACTTTTTGTCACTCCATTTCGTGAGTTATTTTTTCCCTTCTCACTGATAATTATCACCTTCTCTCCCTCTCCCCTGTTCATGATATTCAATAGATTATTATAATCGTTCTCCAGTCTGTTACTTCATACTACTCTTTCAATAGATTCATTCAATCGTTCTTTATTCTGTTTCTTCATATTACTCTCTCTATATTCACGTAAAATTCAGTTACTCGTATTTCTATGGTCCCCATCCTTGCATCCCAAACGCTTTTCACTAGATGTCTTCACAATCTTCAAGTATCCACTTCTCCTCTTCACCTTTTATTTCTCTTTTTCTCTTGGAATCCTCACACATGATACCAAACCCTCCTACCCCAAGCCTTCACTTTCGCCTCCATCACAAGAAAAATCACCTCCACTCTATTCAAGAAATAAGCGAAATGCTTCTTCAAATAAAGAGAATAAATCGAAAGATGACACTGGACATGAACAGTTTTCCACCAACAATCAACAGTCAAATAAAATTTTGAAACCACCACCCATCATACTATACAATATTCAAAATTATCAAGTTATCTATAAGATTATAAATAAAAAAATGGAGAAAAATTCTTACAAGGTGACTTTACTGAATAATGATAGTCTAAAACTCAATGTTAACACAGAAGAGAATTACAGATTAGCTACGGCAGTGCTGAACGAAGAAAATATGAATTGGTCTTCGTTTGAAAACAAACAAACTAGACCTATTAGAGTAATTGTTAAGAAATTGCATAGCACTTGCGATCCAGGTGATATAAAGAAGAACTTCAAGAGAAAGGATTTAAAATTCTGGATGTTGTAAACATACTGCAGTGGAAGACTAAAGAACCACTTCCAATTTTCATGCTCACTTTTGATAATTCAGAGAATATAAATAAAATTTATGAAATCCATGCAATCATGGCATGAAAATTGAGGTGTGCCAATCAAGAAGCCGAAATTCCTACCCCAATGCAAAAATTGCCAAGCCTGGGGGCATACTAAAAATATTGTAGGAAAGATCCCAGGTGTGTGAAATGTGCCGGTCCCCACCTTACCACCAGCTGTACAAAGCCAAAAGAAGAAAAAGCAAAGTGCTACAATTGTGGAATGGAACATCCAGCTAATTATAGAGGGTGTCTAGTGGCACAAGAACTGCAAGCACTTCGGAATAAGAAGAAACAACCAAAAACCAATGAGGGAAATAAAACTACTGTGCCTCAAAGGGTATTAAGAGATGCTCGAGTTATTGAGAATCAGTCTTATTCGGATAGAGTAAAACAAGTTCCAGTTAACAAAATGAATGAGAAAACCCAATTATATCGCAGAGCTTAGGTGAAGATTTAGGATTGAATATAGCCTCTCAACTCCAATTAGTTCTTGAAAAGCTAGTTAGGCAGGAGCAATTCAATAAAAACAATTCTTTCTAGACTAGAAAAACTAGAAAATACTACAGTGAAAGAAAGCACTTACAAGAAATATGGAAAGTAGATTTAGAATAATGACATGGAACGCCAACGGTCTATTACAGCATAAAGATGATCTATTGGCAATTCTAATTGAACAAAAAATTGATGTTTGCCTAATTTCAGAAACACATTTCACAAAGCAATCATATCTGAAAATGAGAGGTTACAAAATATATCATGCAGTACATCCCCAGAACAGTGCTCGTGGAGGAAGTGCGGTGATGGTTAAAGAAGAATTAATTCATCATGAGTATAAGAAGATTTAGACACATCTCTACAAACGACTGAAGAGCTGGAAAATGAAGTACAAGAGTTTGTAACGAGCATTCAACAATCTGCATGGGAAAACACTCCCCCACTTCAGAGTAAAATTAAAGGTAATTGCTACCCCCAAGTAGTAAGAGAGCTGATAGCAGAAAGAAGAAGAACTAGAAGAATCTGGCAAACGACAAGAGATCCAAGAAGTAAAATAGAACTGAATAGAATTACACAGAACTTGAGAGGAGCAATACATGAAATAAAACAGCAAGAGATTAACACTTACCTGGAGGAACTAAGTAATGAGGCCAGTACCAACTACTCACTATGGAGAGCGACAAAGAAAATAAAGAGACCAGTGGAACAAGTGGCACCAATAAGAAAAGGAGATGGAACATGGGCTCACAGCAGTAAGGAAAAAGTGGTTTTGTTTGCAAACCATCTTGAGAAAACATTTACTCCTCATGATGATAGAGTGCTCAATGATGGAATAAATGTAATCATACAGCCAAGACTTATGGATAATATCCCTCCAACATCGCCAAGAGAAGTTAAAAAAGAAATAAATAATATGGCAAAGAAGAAATCACCCGGATATGACCTCATAACAGGAGAAATACTTCAACATCTTCCTAGAAAAGCAATTGTGAAATTGAGTCATATTTTCAATGCAGCTTTCCGTTTAAAGTACGTGCCAAGTTATGGAAAGTAGCCGAAGTAATAATGCTACCTAAGCCCGGAAAGTCACTAAATGAAGTAACCTCTTATAGACCAATATCACTCTTACCGGTACTATCAAAACTTTTTGAAAGATTACTGTTTGCAAGATTAAAACCAATTCTACAGGATAAACAACTTATACCTTCTCACCAGTTTGGATTCCGTAGTAAACATTCAACAATTGATCAAGTACACAGAATAACAGATGTAATAGAAAGATGCCTTGAGGAGAAAAAGGTATGTTCTACTGTCTTCTTGGATATTGCCCAAGCTTTCGACAAGGTTTGGCATGAAGGCTTGTGCCTTAAATTAGAACAAGTCCTACCCGCAGCATATAGCCAATTATTGAAGTCCTACCTGGACGAGAGATATTTCAGAGTGAAGCTGGATGATGAATATTCTACACTAAGGCAAATTAAAGCTGGTGTACCCCAAGGAAGTGTGCTAGGGCCAGTTTTGTATACACTGTACACTAGTGACATTCCAAAGCCAGCAGGAGTCACTATAGCTACATTTGCAGATGATACTGCTATTCTCTCAGTCGCAGAAGATATTGAGGAATCTACAGAAAAGTTACAAAGAGCAGTTAATGAAGTAAACACATGGACAAATCATTGGCTAATTAAACTAAATGATACCAAGTCTGTACATGTGAATTTTACTAATAAAAGAATTCAATATATTCCAGTATATATAAATGAGAAAGTCATTCCACATGCTAATACTGCCAAATATTTGGGTATGACGCTGGATGTCAAGCTCAAATGGAAAGCACACGTCAAGAAGAAAAGGGAAGAACTAGGAATTAAATTCAAAAAGATGTATTGGTTGCTGGGAAGAGGATCCAGGCTGTCCATATACAACAAAATTCTACTATATAAACAGCTACTGAAACCAGTATGGACTTATGGCATTCAACTTTGGGGCTGTACTAAACCATCCAATGTACAAATTATCCAACGATTTCAAAATAAGGTACTAAGAAATATTGTTGACGCTCCTTGGTACATCAGAAATGCTGATCTTCATCGCGACCTTCAATTGGAGACAGTCACGAAAGTTATTGAGCACTTTGCGGCCAAGCATGAAGAGAGACTCCACCAGCACGACAATATAGAGGCAATCCAGCTGCTTGATGTTGATAATCTGGTCAGGAGGCTCAAAAGAACAAAACCGCATGAGTTAGTGAAGTGAAATTTGTGTTGTGAATTGATGGCTTGAAGCTGGTGTTAGTGATAGTGAAATCCCTTCAAACCAAACAAATTATTATTGGCCTACTAACTTGATTGTATGAAACTATTTTATAGGATACAAACTAGACTAAGTAATTGTAGTCAAAAACTAGACAAACTGAATCATAGGATGAGGTTTGAAAAAGTCTATTTAGTAAAATTAGGATGAAATAAATAGCTTATTAGTCTCAGACTAGGTGCTAATTTTTATATAATAAAAAATAAAAAAATAAAAAGGTTTCTGTATCGGGCTGAGAATTTCCATTGTAAAAGGGCCGGCGACTTCTTCCACCCATGGATGGAATCGTACGTCATTGAAAGCTGATGAGGAGAGAACAAGACTAACTCCCTTTTGGATCTGTCGCCGCGACGCCTGAACATTCCTGGAGGACGACTAATCATCTTCACCCTTCATCCATCTCCGCCACGGACTCCGGACATCGCGACGACAACTACAAGATGAGTACTTGATCTTTCCCCACCAGAATTCAATGTGTCCCTTAAATTTTGGTCTCTTAAAGACGTAAATTTGGTCTCTTAAAGACAAAGATAATCTTTAATTGAAGAAAGTATTTATTGTAAAGTGTTGTTTGAGTTTAAATATTTAATATAGAGGCAATCAATCGTCAAATAATTTTTATTTCGAATTCCTCACCACTAGAATGGTACTAGAAATTTCACTAACCTCTTCACCATCGGGGTCTAGCATGATTTCCAAACTTGATTATAGTTGTCTGAGAATTTAGGTTCTCAAAAGACACTATAAAATTGGTAGCAGAGCGTACAGTTAATTAGTGAATTTCCTGGTCCTATTTTTGTGTTGGAATTGGAAATTTAAATTTGAAATGGGAAAATTGAATTCTGATGGAATATTATTAAATTAATGAAGTTTTTAAGTGATTTAATGAGTAGCGGTTTCCAGACTATCAGGTTCCATTAATTTATCTAAAGTAGGAAAAATTTTAGTGATATTGAATTATCAAGCTTTTCAATTATTGTGTAGAAGTAATAAGTATTAATAATTAGTAGATTTGATTATAATAGGATAACATGGCGGTTACACTGGAAATGGTGAAAACGGCATTTACAAGTAACCGTGTAATTAATTCATTTTTGTCTCATAAAATTAACCCAGATGTATTAGTAAAAGATGAACTTCTGTTCGAATTGGAAATCCTAGGTTTAGATAGATCGGAAATGCAAAGTCAGACAGTTGATTGTCTGAGAACTTTGTTTAGACAAAAGATCGCTGACCTCACTGAACGTAGACAAGTGTCCTATGAAACGTTAAGATCTCATAGCACAATAAAGGAGATAAGCTCTCGAATTCTATATTTATTGGAAGAACTTGAACCAATGTCGGAACTGACTAGAAAAGAAATTGTGAAATTAGAATCGAAGATTCTTCATTACATTTCAGTGATTGAACAATCTTTGAAAGCCTTTCCAACAATAACACCAGATAAACAAGAAAAGTCCATGACCTTGTTGTATGAAATGATAAATATGTTGCCTTCTATCATTGCTCGTACTGTAGATTTGCAAAGTAAACAAGTTAAGAGTAGGCCTCCTTCTCCAGCTAATATGAAATCGCCTAGTGCATTCTCATTTCCAAATACATCAAATGTTGTAGTTTCAAATCAACCAGGTACAAGTAAACTATTGAATATACCTTCTGTGAACATAATAAATTCGCCAACTGGAGAGGTGAATGCAGCTGCAGGCCCTGACAATAATATAATTTTGAGTCAAAATCAACCCCATTGAATCTTTGACTAAAAATTTGAAACCTACTGATGGTCTGAACATTCATGATTTGTTATCGTTTCTAACTATTGCACTAAAAATTCATTCATTTTCTCAAATAGATGACGGCCAGATGCTAAAACTATTAGTGCCATTCACAGTTGGGCCTCTATGCGATAAAATCACTATGGCGATCAATTCAAGTCACTCTTTTGATAAATTCCACCAGGAGGTTCTGAACTATTTTGTACCACAGAGACTTATGTCAACAATAGTCAAAGATCGATTTTATCGACTGCAAGCGCCGGTTGAGCCTATATCAGCTTACGTGGTGTCGATAAAAGAGAGTGCTTTGCTATTGAGATTGGAAAAATCAGAAGCTGAAGTCGTATCTACAATATTAAGTGGTCTGAGTCCTCACGAAAGGTCAAGGTTAATTTTCATGAACAGACCTACAACTCTAGCCCAATTAGATGAAATCTGTATCCAGGCACAAAATTTACATTTTGCAGACATCGAGAGAGATGCTTTCTATAGGACTAATATGGATAATAACAATACACCTCAACTTGAAAAGAGACCCATAAATAACTATCCCAAAAGAGGACACAGGCAGGGATTTATATGCTATAAATGCAATGGACCCAATCACATTGCAAGAAATTGCACTAAGAATTTAAACTTCAACCTAGCCTCATCAACAAAAAAAACTTAGTGTCAAAAGTAAATAAAGTAGAAAAACAATCGAAATTGAAATCATTGAAAAATAAAATTTCTAATTCTAAGAAACGTTTCATTCAAAATTTGCAAAGAAAATCTGAAAATAAAGTGTGTGGGATGATTTATTCTAACAAAGCTCTTCCCTTTGTACCAGCGAATTTCAATAATCAATGGTGAAACTACATTCCAATGTCTAGTTGACTCTGGTTCAGCGTTTTCAATAATAAAAGCCTCCACACTTCAGGAAATAATTAGCAGTAATAAACTTAAAGAAATTGAGATCATTGAAGATCAAGTTATTTGTTCGACTGCAAACTCTTCTAAATTAGTTATGAATACGTCGTGCATTTTGAAAATTAAAATAGAAATATTCTCATGGAAATTCCGATTTTTAATTGCTGATAACTTGCCAGTTGAAATAATTTTGGGATGTGACTTCATAGAGCACTCTCAGATCCTAGTGAATTTAATAAGAAGAAACTTTTTCTTTGACTTCAGTCCTCACTTGAAATTTCCTTTAATCAATAAAGATTTTTCTAACAATTCCGGAATTCAAGTTCATGATATCATGGAGAGACTGGCTCCAATGGACTTATCGCATTTGAGTTATTTTGATAGGAGTAGTCTAGAGAAATTGATCAGTAAACACGCAGATGTTCTGACTGAGAAAATTGGATCAACCGATCTAATAAAATATGATATTAAATTAACGTCCAACAAGGTTGTCAGATCTCAACCGTATTCTATGAATCCAATCAAGTTAGAATATCTAAGAAAAAAGATTCAACAGCTACTAGATGAAGATATAATTGAGCCCTCAACATCGCAGTACTCGTCACCTTGTTTATTGGTGCCCAAACCAACTCCAAATTCTTATCGATTGTGCATTGATTATCGTCGCCTCAATAAGGTAATAGAGTTACAGTCAGCTCCATTAGGAAATCTTCACGAATGTTTTCATTATTTTTCAAATGCTAAGTGGTTTTCGTGCATTGATTTGACTAGCGCTTATAACCAAATCCATTTGACTGAAAAATCGAAGCATCTAACAGCGTTCATAACACCATTTAACTTGTATCAATTCAAGCGTTTGCCATATGGAATCAGTTGTGGATCAGCTGTTTTGACCAACTTAATGCAGAAATTGTTTGGTGACTTGCGTTTCAAGGGACTATTTTTTTATTTGGATGATTTGATTATACCGGGTGAGCATAAATTATTGAACACATTTCATAGGTGAATAAAAAAATATCAAATAATTGTAGCGCGCCTATTTTTGTGGCAAACGTTGGTGTACCTGCTATAATTTGTGATGACCTTCATCGAAACACAGTCGGCTCAATGGTGGGGGTGACAGAGCCTCAGTTGAGCAATGGCTACCGTGCAGGAGAAAGCTATGTGCGTTCTGTGGTTTCACGAAAGCAAATCGGTTATTACTGTTCAAAGACGTTTTCGTTTAGAGTATGGCCGTGATCCTCCTTCTAAAAACTCCATTAAACGTTGGTATCAACAATTTAAATACCCAGGAAATGTTTTGCACATGAAAGGTGCTGGCAGGCCTACTGTATCCGAGGAAGTAGTCGATCGAGTAAGGGAAGCATTTCTGAGAAGCCCAAGTAAATCGACTCGTCGTGCGAGTTTAGAACTTGGCATACCGCAGTCGACAATTGTGAAAGTGCTACACAAACGCCTAAAATTGCATGCGTACAAAATTCAATTGTTGCATAACATTAAAGAAGACGATAAACCACGCCGGTACAATTTCGCTGTCGAAATTCTGAACAAAGTTGAAGAAGATAATGATTTTTTAAGGAAGGTTATCTTCTCTGACGAAGCTACCTTCCATGTCAACGGTGTTGTTAACCGTCATAATTGTCGGATTTGGGGTAGCGAAAACCCTCATGTTGTTCAAGAGGTTGAACGTGATAGCCCCAAGGTTAATGTTTGGTGTGCGTTGGCTGCATATGGCGTTATCGGCCCGTTCTTTTTCGCCGAGCCTACCGTGACTAGTGCTTCGTATCTTGACATGCTACAAGAGTATGCAGTACCACAAATCGAATATCGACAGCCAAATGTTTACTACCAACAAGATGGGGCACCTCCACATTGGGGTCTACATGTTCGAAATTACCTGGATGAACAATTTCCTGAACGTTGGATTGGCCGCGATGGACCGATTTCCTGGCCTCCTCGATCCCCTGATATTACACCACTCGATTTCTTCCTTTGGGGATTTGTCAAAAATAAGGTGTATGCAACGAAGCTACGTAATATTGACGAACTAAAACGAAGAATTGTAGCCGTAATTCAGGACATCACTCCAGAAATAATCGACAATGTATGGCGTGAAATTGAATATCGTCTAGATATTTTACGTGCAACAAAAGGTGCTCATGTAGAAATTTGTTGAACTAATGTGTTCTAAATAAAACTATTTGAAATTGGCTTTTCAATAAATCAATATTCATGTGAGTAAACTCATTTGTTATTTTTTTATTCACCTATGAAATGTGTTCAATAATTTATGATCACCCTGTATATACTGACACTCTCGAAAATCATTGGAAATTATTAGATGAAGTTTTCTGTAGATTAAAACGATCAAACCTGACAGTGAACCCTCAGAAATGTAACTTTGCTGCTAACAAAATCAATTTCCTAGGTCATTTGGTTTCTCATAATAGTATTTCAATCGACCCAGAAAGAACAAAACCAATTGTTAATTTTCCTGTTCCAACTAAAGTAAAAGGAATTGAACGATTCTTGGGAATGGTGCAGTTTTTCTCTAAGTTTATCCCCAACTTAGCACAGATTTCAGCCCCATTGAATGCCTTGAGGAAGAAAAATGCGAAATTCATATGGAATGATGAATGTCAAAAATCGTTTGATAAACTAAAACAGTTTCTGTCACAGCCTCCGCTTCTAAAAATGGCTGATTTCAATGAGAAGTCTATTTTGAGCACTGATGCTTCTTCAATTGCAATAGGATGTGTGTTGGGTCAGATGCAAGATGGAGCTTTTACCCCAATCGCTTATGCATCACGCACCCTATCACCATTAGAACGGAAATATTCCACCTATGAAAAGGAAACTTTAGCTGCACTTTATGGAGTTGAGAAATTCAAATATTTCCTTGAACATACAAAATTCATTCTGAGAACTGATTGTAATGCACTGCAATTTGTCTTGAACCACCCAAAGCAACTTGGTAGGATAGGGAGATAGGTTCTAAGGTTATCTGCCTTTCAGTTTACTACAGAGCATGTGAAAGGCGTTGACAATAAGGTCGCCGATTGCTTAAGCCGTATGTTTGAAGACTCTCCTCCCGAAGTAATAGAGCAGAATTTATGTAGTATAAATTTTGTAGATTTCCCACTCAGTTTCACTAATATTTCAACCTATCAGAAGCAGGACGAATTTGTGAAGGAAATAATGCAATCAGCAAGTGCTGGTAATGATATCTTTCCGTATCAAATAAAAAAGGGAATTCTAGTATGCAATGTTCGAAACTCAACTGAACCAAAAATAGTACTTCCCCAAGTTCTAAAACCTATGGTTTGCAAGTATTACCACGAATCTTTGTTTGGCGCTCATCTAGGATATACAAAAACTTTGAATAAAATTAAACAGGTTTTCACTTGGAAAGGAATATCTAAAGATGTAGGAGTATTTATTAAGAACTGTAAAATATGTACATTATCTAAACCAGCACAGAAGGCTAATTATGGCTATATGGCTTCCAGTGTTGCTTCTTACCCAATGGAGAAATTATTTATAGATTTTGTAGGAAAACTCCCAAGATCTTCTAAAGGTAATTGCATGATTTTTAGCTGTCTCGACGCTTTTAGTAAGTATTGCTGGCTGATTGCAGTCAGAGAAGCCAATGCTAATACCGTTTGCAATGAACTACAAAGGATTTTCACTAATTTCGGTGTACCTAAAATAATAGTGTCAGACAATGGACCACAATTCAAATCTAATATATTCAATAAGTTCTGTTTTCAAAGAGGCATTTTACATGTCACGTGTACTCCATACCACCCTCAATCCAACGCTGTTGAAAGAGTACATAGGAAAGAGAACATGAAATCTGCACTTATTGCATTCTCTTCTCATGACCACACAAAATGGGATGTACCACTCAGTTGGTTACCTCTAGCATTTAATTGCAGCTTCCATGAAAGTAGTAAGTATACTCCTTATGAGTTGATATTCAGGCATAAACCAACTCACCCACTCACGAATATATGGGTAATAGATGAAATACTGCCCCAGAAATTCAGTGAAAATACGAGAAAATTGTGGAAACAAGCTCATGAAAACCTCTTGAAATCGCAGAGTAAAGTGAAGGAAAGATTTGACTTACAAAGAAGTAGAATCCCTTTCAAAACTAATGATAGAGTTTTCCTAAAAGCTAATCCAATAAGTAGAGCTGCTGATAAAATTTCGGCAAAGTTAGCACAAAAATGGTCTGGCCCATTCATAATAAAAGAATGGACTTCACCTGTATCTGTAAAGTTATTTTCCATGGATGGAAATACATTCATACGACGTGCACATGTATCACAATTGAAATTAGATAAGAGCATTAATACAGGAGACACATAAGAAATCAGGTGGACGCATCTGAATTTCGTGACTGTAACTGTAACTGTGACTAAATTTCGTGACTGTTGTATCATGTCTTTGAAGTTGTAATAATTGAAAGTCGACTATAAACAAGAGAGAAATTTCCTAGGTAGTAATATAAGTTCATGGCCATGATTATAGTGATAAGAATATTAGGAAGATAAGGGTAAAATAGGATAAATAAGTAGAATTATTATAATAATCGTAATTGGAGTATAATCTTATATAATATCAAGTTTTCATATATAATCAATTAAACTATATCGATGTGAATAAGGCATAATCAGTTTATTATTGTGTACTCAAATAGGATTATTCAGTTAGGTTGCAGTATTTTATTCACGTACTATAGTATTCATTGGCAATATAGAAATAGGTTGGTAGTTTTAATGTGTAACTAGATTAAATATTGAATGAAAAGCTTGATATATCGATAATTCTCAGAGTAGTTCATTGTTCTAGTAAGGTTTCATGATAAGTTTGTTGATATTATGATATCGTTAAATGAGTATTTTGTGTAATGTTGACATCGAACGGCTAGCTCCGTTCAGAGAGAATAGGATCCAGACAGAGTCAATCCTATTTTCTCTGACACCAACATTAAGTTGGCTCTCCACTAAAATATTTTTGAAATCTCTCAACGCCATCGTTTTGAGCTCGTTTTGAGCTGATTTGAGCAACTTTTATTTCGTTTTGAGCACCCACCGTTTTTGAGATATGACGTCTCAAAAATTGGAGAGCCAACTTAATGCCAGCTCTCCACTTTTCGAAATCGAAAAACTAAACACGCCATCGTTTTGAGCTCGTTTTGAGCTGATTTGAGCAACTTTTATTTCGTTTTGAGCACCCACCGTTTTCGAGATATGACGTTTCAAAAATTGGAGAGCAGCTCTCCACTTTTCGAAATCGAAAAAACAAACATGCCATCGTTTTGAGCTCGTTTTGAGCTGATTTGAGCAACTTTTATTTCGTTTTGAGCACCCACCGTTTTTGAGATATGACGTCTCAAAAAGTGGAGAGCCAACTTAATGCCAGCTCTCCACTTTTCGGAATCAAAGAAGTGAACACGCCATCGTTTTGAGCTCGTTTTGAGCTGATTTGAGCAACTTTTATTTCGTTTTGAGCACCCACCGTTATCGAGATATGACATCTCAAAAATTGGAGAGCCAACTTAATGCCAGCTCTCCACTTTTTAAAATCGAAAAAGTAAACACGCCATCGTTTTGAGCTCGTTTTGAGCTGATTTGAGCAACTTTTATTTTGTTTTGAGCACCCACCGTTTTCGAGATATGACGAATCAAAAATTGGAGAGCCAACTTAATGCCAGCTCTCCACTTTTTGAAATCGAAAAAGTAAACACACCATCGTTTTGAGCTCGTTTTGAGCTGATTTGAGCAACTTTTATTTCGTTTTGAGCACCCAGAGTTTTTGAGATATGACATCTCGAAAATTGGAGAGCTAACTTAATGCTAACTATATAGTAAATCGAAAAATCAATTATAACTCCTGAACTAGAGTTGCTCAAAACGTGGAAACCTGCACAAGTGTAAAGGTCTATGAGGAGCTACTCTCAGCAGAAATTGACGTTTTGAGCCATCACAGTTCTCAAGTAATTCCCACTCATAGTATGTACCATGTACTATATGGTAAATCGAAAAATCAATTATAACTCCTGAACTAGAGTTGCTCAAAACGTGGAAACCTGCACAAGTGTAAAGGTCTATGAGGAGCTACTCTCAGCAGAAATTGACGTTTTGAGCCATCACAGTTCTCAAGTAATTCCCACTCATAGTATGTACCATGTACTATATGGTAAATCAAAAAATCAATTAAAACTCATAAACCAGAGGTGCTCAAAACGTGGAAACCTGCACAAGAGTAGAGGTCTATGAGAAGCTACTCTCAGCAGAAATTGACGTTTTGAGCCATCACAGTTCTCAAGTAATTCCCACTCATAGTATGTACCATGTACTATATGGTAAATCAAAAAACCATTTATAACTCCTGAACTAGAGGTGCTCAAAACGTGGAAACCTGCACAAGAGTAGAGGTCCATGGGAAGCTACTCTCAGCAGAAATTGACGTTTTGAGCCATCACAGTTCTCAAGTAATTCCCACTCATAGTATGTACCATGTACTATATGGTAAATCAAAAAATCAATTATAACTCCTAAACCAGAGGTGCTCAAAACGTGTAAACCTGCACAAGAGTAGAGGTCTATGGGAAGCTACTCTCAGCAGAAATTGACGTTTTGAGCCATCACAGTTCTCAAGTAATTCCCACTCATATTATGTCTCCTGTACTATATGGTAAATCAAAAAACCAATTATAACTCCTGAACTAGAGGTGCTCAAAACGTGTAAACCTGCACAAGAGTAGAGGTCTATGAGAAGTAACATTCAGCAGAAATTGACGTTTTGAGCCATCACAGTTCTCAAGTAATTCCCACTCATAGTATGTCCCATGTACTATATGGTAAATCAAAAAATCAATTATAACTCCTGAACCAGAGGTGCTCAAAACGTGTCAACCTGCACAAGAGTAGAGGTCTATGGGAGCTACTCTCAGCAGAAATTGACGTTCTGAGCCATCACAGTTCTCAAGTAATATCCACTCATAGTATGTACCATGTACTATATGGTAATCAAAAAATCAATTATAACTCCTAAACCAGAGGTGCTCAAAACGTGGAAACCTGCACAAGAGTAGAGGTCTATGAGAAGCTACTCTGAGCAGGAATTGACGTTTTGAGCCATCACAGTTCTCAAGTAATTCCACTCATAGTATGTACCATGCACTATATGGTAAATCAAAAAATCAATCATAACTCCTGAACTAGAGGTGCTCAAAACGTGTCAACCTGCACAAGAGTAGAGGTCTATGGGAGCTACTCTCAGCAGAAATTGACGTTTTGAGCCATCACAGTTCTCAAGTAATTCCCATTCATAGTATGTTTCATGTACTATATGGTAAATCAAAAAATCAATTATAATTTCTGAACTAGAGGTGCTCAAAACGTGAAACCTGCACAAGAGTAGAGGTCACTGATGTTTATTTATTTTGAATTTCCACCAGGAGATAGGAGTAAGCCCTTGAATTTATATTTCTTTCAATTTATTTGATTGGTTTCATAATATTAGAGGTTTATTGTATTTAAAAAAGAAGTAGAAGGTATTTTTGAAAAAGTTGTATTGTTTTCTTTTAATTTTGTATGAACAAAATATAGTTATCAGTTATCAACCGATTAATTCAAGTAATAAATGCCGATGAATAATAATTGATTCCTTCAATAATTGTAATTCTCATAAAAAATTGCTGATGTCCGGTATTACAAAAAACATTGAGAATTCGAAATCAGAACTTTCCCATCAATGGCCAAGTTTTACAAGCCGCGAAAATTGCTGAGTACAAATTGACTGAACTGAAATTGGCTAACCAGCAGAGAGTCGCTCCACTCGTTCAAAACGCGACTGTGCATAGAGCCTTACATGGTAAATTTTTTTTCATCCAGTTTTACTGTTGGTAGCACTGCTGTAGAAGCAGATGTTCATTGCTCCCCTCCCACTCCCTTCTGTGATGATTGCAGCAACTATGCCACTATTATGCAACTATTGCATTCAATAAGTTTCAGTCTCAGTCTGAGTTGAGCAGTGAAGCAGAGCATACATACGTCTTTCCTGTTCTGATAAAGCAATTTCTCAGCCTACCTTGTTCTCTAACGCACACTTGAGAGGCTCAACATTGAAAGCTCAACGGTGAGTGTGATTGGGCTATAGCCTATAGGCTACGACGATTATATTACATTGATTCAAAATGCCAAAACAGGGTACAGTTCCGGTCGATGAAATTCACCAATTACTGAATGACAATGAAACTATTTTTTCAATAGAAAAGTATCCCAATATCCCACCCAGAAACGATTCTCTTTGGACTGAATTGAGTTCCTTAATAACAAATGTATACAACGTTTCACCAAAAACAGTTCATCTGTGGTTCACGACTAACCGATATGGACTGCGAGATAGGTTCTGGCCACAGGACTACAACTATGACACTGATTCATCTGAGATCGGTGTCTCAACAAATTATTACGATGACAGTCTCTCTGATAATGACAGTGTTGAAATGAAAGATACAAAGGAATTTTCCATACTACTAAGCAAAGACGAATGGCTACAACTCTATCCAGAGTGGGTTTATCACAGAGAAGGCAAATCAAAACCCTGTCGAAGAAGATTAGTGCTGAAACGCAACACATGGACAAACATGATAAATAAAAAAATATTCAACAGTTTGCGCCTTCCTTGCTGCTTCAAATTCATTTGTAATCGTGTAAATTCAAGTGGAAATGTATTTGTCTACTTCAAAGCAAAGTGTACCTACTGTCATTCTATTTTGGAAGGTAAATTATATGATGAGCCAAAACGAGAATTTGATCATTTGGAAATAATGATGAAATACACAGGCTTCTACAAAAAGAAACATCCTATTCTAAAAAGAAAACTGACTGGATTCGATAGAAAGAAGGTTGCAAAATCACAATTCAGTGCAACAAAACTTCAAAAGGACATGGCGCATAAAGATATGGAATTGAATGATCCAGAAGCACCTCACATTCCCTCACTGAATACTCTAAGAGTGGCAAAATCCCAGTACAAGCGTTCAAAATACTTGGACGACGATCCAATTGTTGCCTTATGTAGAGGGAAATATGAATCTCCTTACAGAGGAGTTATTCAAGACGTATCCTATGATAGATTCCACTGTCATTACTTCAGTGCGCAACAAATTCGTATATATAATGATTATGTAACAGCAACAAAAGATAATGCTCAGATTAGCATAGATGCTACAGGAGGTGTAGTGAGAAGATTTGAAAGGGTCAATGGCGAGAAATCAAGGAGCATTCTACTTTACGACATCACAATCCACAGTAATAAAGAGAATAAAATATATTCTGTGTCAAATATGATTAGTGAGAAACATGACACAGTATCAATAACCTACTGGCTCTCATCTTGGTTGAAGTATGGTGCTGTAATTCCCCCTTGTGTGGTCTGTGACATGTCTTTGGCTATAATTGCTTCAAGTATAAAAGCGTTCACTCAATTCAATTCATTAAGTGACTACTTGAAGAATTGTGCTTTCATCTTAACCGATCAGGACCGATTCATCAAGCCACGCTGTTACATTAGAAATGATGTAGCACATGTCGTACAACTCATATCACGATGGAAAAGCCTCAAGACAGCCATAAAAAGAACAAAAGTATTTTATATAAGATGTATTTGCCTTCTTGTTAAGGAAAGTGACCTTGGTCATTTTAAAAAAGTCTTAAGAAAAATCATGACAGTTGCTTTTTATGAGACTGAAGGAAGCTTGCCTAATGGGCAACCAACAGAATCAGAGAAAGCAAAAATATATTTGCAGAAGAAAATTTCTTCATCAGATATTCCGTATGAGGAAGCAGAAACAGATTTCGGGATGTCTGATGACAACGAAGAAGTTGATTTCAAACTGCCTTCTCAAGAATCATCAAAAACATTCCGGGATTTTGTAATGGAAACTAAGAACAAAGTTATGGATAAGAAAAATGATGTGGGAGACAGGAATAATCAACAGTTTCTCCCAAATGTGGTGGAGGATTTGTTGAAAATATCAAACCTCATCCCACTTTGGACTGCATTGATGCAACCTCATTTTGGTTATGGAGGTTCAACTGCATCAAGCTCAGTAGTAGAAACCCAATTCTCCATAATAAAAAACAAAGTTTTTCAAGCTAACGAGATTCCTACAAGAGCTGACACATTTGTGTTTCGCCATATAAAATTCATTGATGGCTCATTGAAATTGAAGAGAGAGACCACAGAGTTGCGCCAAAGAAACGAATGTCACCAATCAATTGAAATGAATGAAGAAGAAAATTATTTGAATGAATGTGATGAAGAAGGTGAGATTATGAATCCTCAAACAGTGAGTGAAGAAATGACAACATATCATAATCTTGAAAAAATTGAAGATTATTCACCTGATAAAGCTAAGGTGAGTCAAGGTTTGTTTACACAGTCACGGGATGTAGTCAATGAATTTAAGAAAGAGCTAAACTGCGAGGAGAATTGGAGAGGGGTAAATGATATTCCTCTTGTGAGAAAACGCCCTCGTTCTTCCTACCTAGAGCCGTCTTCTGAATGGGGAATAATAGATCTTTCAGATCAAAGGAAAATTATTCCAATTGGCATTTTACGTAATGGAGATGATCCCAAGCTAAAACCTTGGATGTTGGATGGCAAGAAAGTAGTCGCATCAAATACCTGCATGTTCGATTCTTTGTGCCAAGTACTATGCAGCGCAGCTTGTGACAGTAGAAATTATAATGAATATCTCATGTCCAAACAGACTGACATGTCTGAAATTGTAAAATCCATTATAAAAATGGGAATATGTGCCCAAATTTATAAAAAAAGGGCTATTTTGTTGGCAAAATATTTTGAATTAACCCCTTTGGTGCAAGGTCTTTATCAAATAGATTCAGTCTCCACTGTCAGCAAAATGCTGGATGCTGTCATGACTGAGCTCCCTTCAGCAGTTTTCGCTTCCTCATGTGAAAATTGTGATTACAGCACAATAGAGGTGAAAAATCATTTTGACCTTTTTATTGAGCATGGTAATTTCATTGACATGCAGAACGATATTGAAATAATTTTAGAAGATACTCAAAGTGTGATCTGCTCAAATCATAACAAAAGAGAGAACTGTCAATGTCAAACAAACATCACACTAGGTCCAAACCTACTTATCGACCTGATAGGTCATATTCAGAAGGGTGACCTAGATGTGAATCTGTTTGATGTACCAAAAACATTGAACATCAAAAATAAAATTTATCATTTACGTGGCGTTATTGGCTACCAAGGTGGAACAAGTGTGAAATCCGTAGGACACTTTGTTTCATTTTGCAGGCGCCACAACAATCAGTGGCAAGTCTTTGATGACTTGAAAGATAAGTGTCAGCCATGCGGTGCCAACAGAAAAGTCACTTGTTCTGCATTGATATACACGATATAAATTCTGTCGATCATTATTATTATTATTATTATTATGTGTATTATCATTACTATTATTATTATTTATCATAAATAACCACCTACATTTAAAGGTAATATTTAAAGGTAATTATTTGTTATAATTTTCACGATAAGGTGAACCCTATCGATACTATTCACAGATTCTCTCCTGATAGGTTGTATCTGTTTCTATTCAACAGATATTATAATAATTTGAAATTGGAAGTGTTCAAATTTTAAATGTATATATAAACTCTACCTCTTATTGATTATCAATCTTCAATTATCTACAGTATTATGAAATAAGTTTTTTTTATAGATATTCATTTTATTCTATTTACTCTAAGCATTGTAGTTCCTGAAAAACTTCTTCTTTATTTACTTATTTCATTTTAATAACTACCTATTACTCATTTCATAGTTATTTCACTTATTGAACTCAATATCAGCTTTGTGGAATATAAAGCCTTGATGTATTTTTCTTGTTAAGAGTGCTAGTCATCCTCCACACAGCTTCAAACTGAAGAGGGACGCACTTTGGAAATGTATATAAAACTTATATCATAAAAATCTTTGAAAAATAATCTGTATTATCATGTTTGTACTCTTTGTAAATAGTAGTGGAATACTTGAATTACTATTATTATCATTATAATATTATTATTACAGCAATTATAATTATGATGATTAGGGATTATTATTATTATAATCATTATCCTAATCTATCATTGACAATGATATGATTGACTATCGTATCATTGACAATATTCGACTGACAATGAACCACTATTGATATCTACTAGAAATTTTCAAATATCGTAACAGTAAGAAATATAACAATATACATACTTTGTAAATGAATTTGGATTGTAAATATTGTAAATATTGTAAATATTGTAAATAATGTAAATTTTGTAAATATGGGGACAGTGTGAAGGTACCTCCTCGAGTGACATTATTAGAATATAATGTACGGTGTCCCTGGAAACAATGCCAAAAAGAGGAAGTTGGCATTGGCAAAACCTTCACAAGCCGAGTCAATATGGTATACCAGTAAATACATTTCCAGAATTTCAATGTAGAGGAAGAGAAAACATTTGAATTTTCTACAAGATACATACAATGTATGAATAGCAGTTGGGAAAAACTTGTGAAGTATCTGATTCAAAACTTCATTTTCCCCACTGGACAGATTTTAATGGTAATCCATATAAAAGAACATATGTTACATTTTTGGAAGATCATGGTTTATAGAAATGATATTTTTCTATTTTCCTCTTTCAAAATGAAGGGAAAAGTTAGACAAACTAAGAAAAAGAGGAAGCAGGAGGCATAATAATTTGCTGAATCCAACTATTAATAGTAACTTCTCCTGGAATATACCCATATGCATGTATTCACGTTCTGAGTCCCACTGGTTTCGAAGTGTGAATGATTTTCCTGTTCCCATATCCTATTATTTTAAAAGAGCTCTAGTTATTAATTTTTATATCTGGTAATTTATGTTCGACAGATCTCGAAAGCGGCTCTAACGATTTCTACGAAATTTGGAAAAAAATAGGTTTAGGACACCACACATGAAATCCAACAAGTGATTAAAAATCAACAAACAAACGGCAGTGATTCTGAAGATTTGGAGATAATAGAGGCAGAAATAATAAATGCTATAAAAAGCCAAAAGAAAGGAAAAGCACCTGGCGAGGACGGAATAACAAGCGAATCATTGATAATAGGAATAGAAAAACTCCTGCAACCCCTTAAATTGTTATTCAACAAAATCCTGCGCGAAAAATCAATACCTTCAGCATGGAGAAAAAATAAAGTAATTATATTGTTCGAAAAAGGATCAAGACTGGATATAGAAAACTATAGACCAATCACTCTCCCCTCAGTAATTTATAAGCTATTCGCTTCAATAATAAAGAACAGATTGTTGAATAAAATATCTAGTTCAGGAGTTATAATTGGTTTTTTGATTTACCATATAGTACGTGGTACATACTATGAGTGGGAATTACTTGAGAACTGTGATGGCTCAAAACGTCAAATTCTGCCAAGAGTAGCTCCTCATAGACCTCTACTCTTGTGCAGGTTTCCACGTTTTGAGCACCTCTGGTTTAGGAGTTATAATTGATTTTTTGATTTACCATATAGTACAGGTGACATACTATGAGTGGGAATTACTTGAGAACTGTGATGGCTCGAAACGTCAATTTCTGCTGAGAGTAGCTTCTCATAGACCTCTACTCTTGTGCAGGTTTACACGTTTTGAGCACCTCTGGTTCAGGAGTTTTAATTGATTTTTTGATTTACCATATAGTACATGTACATACTATGAGTGGGAATTATTTGAGAACTGTGATGGCTCAAAACGTCATTTCTGCTGAGAGTAGCTTCTCATGGACCTCTACTCTTGTGCAGGTTTACACGTTTTGAGCACCTCTGGTTAGTAGCTTCTCATAGACCTCTACTCTTGTGCAGGTTTCCACGTTTTGAGCACCTCTGGTTTAGGAGTTATAATTGATTTTTTGATTTACCATGTAGTGCATGGTACATACTATGAGTGGGAATTACTTGAGAACTGTGATGGCTCAAAATGTCAATTTCTGCTGAATGTCACTTCTCATAGACCTCTACTCTTGTGCAGGTTTCCACGTTTTGAGCACCTCTGGTTTAGGAGTTATGATTGATTTTTTGATTAACCATATAGTACATGGTACATACTATGAGTGGGAATTACTTGAGACTGTGATGGCTCAAAACGTCAATTTCTGCTGAGAGTAGCTTCTCATAGACCTCTACTCTTGTGCAGGTTTCCACGTTTTGAGCACCTCTGGTTTAGGAGTTATAATTGATTTTTTGATTTACCATGTAGTGCATGGTACATAATATGAGTGGGAATTATTTGAGAACTGTGATGGCTCAAAACGTCAATTTCTGCTGAGAGTAGCTTCTCATAGACCTCTACTCTTGTGCAGGTTTACACGTTTTGAGCACCTCTGGTTTAGGAGTTATAATTGATTTTTTGATTTACCATATAGTACATGATACATACTATGAGTGGGAATTACTTGAGAACTGTGATGGCTCAAAACGTCAATTTCTGCTGAGAGTAGCTTCTCATAGACCTCTACTCTTGTGCAGGTTTCCACGTTTTGAGCACCTCTGGTTCAGGAGTTTTAATTGATTTTTTGATTACCATATAGTACATGGTACATACTATGAGTGGGAATTACTTGAGAACTGTGATGGCTCAAAACGTCAATTTCTGCTGAGAGTAGCTTCTCATAGACCTCTACTTTTGTGCAGGTTGACACGTTTTGAGCACCTCTGGTTTAGGAGTTATGATTGATTTTTTGATTTTCCATATAGTACAGGAGACATACTATGAGTGGGAATTACTTGAGAACTGTGATGGCTCAAAACGTCAATTTCTGCTGAGAGTAGCTTCTCATGGACCTCTACTCTTGTGCAGGTTTCCACGTTTTGAGCACCTCTAGTTCAGGAGTTATAATTGGTTTTTTGATTTACCATATAGTACATGGTACATACTATGAGTGGGAATTACTTGAGAACTGTGATGGCTCAAAACGTCAATTTCTGCTGAAAGTAGCTTCTCATAGACCTCTACTCTTGTGCAGGTTTACACGTTTTGAGCACCTCTGGTTTAGGAGTTATAATTGATTTTTTGATTTACCATATAGTGCATGGTACATACTATGAGTGGGAATTATTTGAGAACTGTGATGGCTCAAAACGTCAATTTCTGCTGAGAGTAGCTTCTCATGGACCTCTACTCTTGTGCAGGTTTCCACGTTTTGAGCACCTCTGGTTTAGGAGTTATAATTGATTTTCTGATTTACCATATAGTGCATGGTACATAATATGAGTGGGAATTATTTGAGAACTGTGATGGCTCAAAACGTCAATTTCTGCTGAGAGTAGCTTCTCATGGACCTCTACTCTTGTGCAGGTTTCCACGTTTTGAGCACCTCTAGTTCAGGAGTTATGATTGATTTTTTGATTTTCCATATAGTACAGGAGACATACTATGAGTGGGAATTACTTGAGAACTGTGATGGCTCAAAACGTCAATTTCTGCTGAGAGTAGCTCCTCATAGACCTCTACTCTTGTGCAGGTTTCCACGTTTTGAGCAACTCTAGTTCAGGAGTTATAATTGATTTTTTGATTTTCCATATAGTACAGGAGACATACTATGAATGGGAATTACTTGAGAACTGTGATGGCTCAAAACGTCAATTTCTGCTGAGAGTAGCTTCTCATAGACCTCTACTCTTGTGCAGGTTTACACGTTTTGAGCACCTCTAGTTCAGGAGTTATAATTGATTTTTTGATTTTCCATATAGTACAGGAGACATACTATGAGTGGGAATTACTTGAGAACTGTGATGGCTCAAAACGTCAATTTCTGCTGAGAGTAGCTTCTCATGGACCTCTACTCTTGTGCAGGTTTACACGTTTTGAGCACCTCTGGTTTAGGAGTTATAATTGATTTTTTGATTTACCATATAGTACATGATACATACTATGAGTGGGAATTATTGAGAACTGTGATGGCTCAAAACGTCAATTTCTGCTGAATGTTACTTTCCATAGACCTCTACTCTTGTGCAGGTTTACACGTTTTGAGCACCTCTGGTTCAGGAGTTATAATTGATTTTTTGATTTTCCATATAGTACAGGAGACATACTATGAATGGGATTTACTTGAGAACTGTGATGGCTCAAAACGTCAATTTCTGCTGAGAGTAGCTTCTCGTAGACCTCTACTTTTGTGCAGGTTTACACGTTTTGAGCACCTCTGGTTTAGGAGTTATGATTGATTTTTTGATTTTCCATATAGTACAGGAGACATACTATGAGTGGGAATTACTTGAGAACTGTGATGGCTCAAAACGTCAATTCTGCTGAGAGTAGCTTCTCATATACCTCTACTCTTGTGCAGGTTTCCACGTTTTGAGCACCTCTGGTTCAGGAGTTTTAATTGATTTTTTGATTTACCATATAGTACATGGTACATACTATGAGTGGGAATTACTTGAGAACTGTGATGGCTCAAAACGTCAATTTCTGCTGAATGTTACTTCTCATAGACCTCTACTCTTGTGCAGGTTTCCACGTTTTGAGCACCTCTGGTTTAGGAGTTATGATTGATTTTTTGATTTACCATATAGTACATGGTACATACTATGAGTGGGAATTACTTGAGAACTGTGATGGCTCAAAACGTCAATTTCTGCTGAGAGTAGCTTCTCATAGACCTTCACTCTTGTGCAGGTTTCCACGTTTTGAGCACCTCTGGTTCAGGAGTTTTAATTGATTTTTTGATTTACCATATAGTACATGGTACATACTATGAGTGGGAATTACTTGAGAACTGTGATGGCTCAAAACGTCAATTTCTGCTGAATGTTACTTCTCATAGACCTCTACTCTTGTGCAGGTTTCCACGTTTTGAGCACCTCTGGTTTAGGAGTTATGATTGATTTTTTGATTTACCATATAGTACATGGTACATACTATGAGTGGGAATTACTTGAGAACTGTGATGGCTCAAAACGTCAATTTCTGCTGAGAGTAGCTTCTCATAGACCTTCACACTTGTGCAGGTTTCCACGTTTTGAGCACCTCTGGTTCAGGAGTTATAATTGTTTTTTGATTTACCATATAGTACATGGTACATACTATGAGTGGGAATTACTTGAGAACTGTGATGGCTCAAAACGTCAATTTCTGCTGAATGTTACTTCTCATAGACCTCTACTCTTGTGCAGGTTTCCACGTTTTGAGCACCTCTAGTTCAGGAGTTATAAATGGTTTTTTGATTTACCATATAGTACATGGTACATACTATGAGTGGGAATTACTTGAGAACTGTGATGGCTCAAAACGTCAATTCCTGCTCAGAGTAGCTTCTCATGTACCTCTACTCTTGTGCAGGTTTACACGTTTTGAGCACCTCTGGTTTATGAGTTTTAATTGATTTTTTGATTTACCATATAGTACATGGTACATACTATGAGTGGGAATTACTTGAGAACTGTGATGGCTCAAAACGTCAATTTCTGCTGAGAGTAGCTTCTCATAGACCTTTACACTTGTGCAGGTTTCCACGTTTTGAGCAACTCTAGTTCAGGAGTTATAAATGATTTTTTGATTTACTATATATTTAGCATTAAGTTAGCTCTCCAATTTTCGAGACGTCATATCTCAAAAACTCTGGGTGCTCAAAACGAAATGAAAGTTGCTCAAATCAGCTCAAAACGAGCTCAAAACGATGGTGTGTTTACTTTTTCGATTTCAAAAAGTGGAGAGCTGGCATTAAGTTGGCTCTCCAATTTTTGAGTCGTCATATCTCGAAAACGGTGGGTGCTCAAAACAAAATAAAAGTTGCTCAAATCAGCTCAAAACGAGCTCAAAACGATGGCGTGTTCACTTTTTCGATTTTAAAAAGTGGAGAGCTGGCATTAAGTTGGCTCTCCAATTTTTGAGATGTCATATCTCGAAAACGGTGGGTGCTCAAAACGAAATAAAAGTTGCTCAAATCAGCTCAAAACGAGCTCAAAACGATGGCGTGTTCACTTCTTTGATTCCGAAAAGTGGAGAGCTGGCATTAAGTTGGCTCTCCACTTTTTGAGACGTCATATCTCAAAAACGGTGGGTGCTCAAAACGAAATAAAAGTTGCTCAAATCAGCTCAAAACGAGCTCAAAACGATGGCATGTTTGTTTTTTCGATTTCGAAAAGTGGAGAGCTGCTCTCCAATTTTTGAAACGTCATATCTCGAAAACGGTGGGTGCTCAAAACGAAATAAAAGTTGCTCAAATCAGCTCAAAACGAGCTCAAAACGATGGCGTGTTTAGTTTTTCGATTTCGAAAAGTGGAGAGCTGGCATTAAGTTGGCTCTCCAATTTTTGAGACGTCATATCTCAAAAACGGTGGGTGCTCAAAACGAAATAAAAGTTGCTCAAATCAGCTCAAAACGAGCTCAAAACGATGGCTTTGAGAGATTTCAAAAATATTTTAGTGGAGAGCCAACTTAATGTTGGTTCTCTGACTGCATTCGACGTAAGTTACTCTCGCACACTCTCTCTCACAACCTTCATGACTTGTAGTACGGTAGTAGTAAGTGTTTGCTTGGAAAACCAGTCAACGACGCTAGATTGCGCTGGGCCCGCGCTTTTCTTCGTTTCGACTGACTCCGAATGCTGTGGATTCTCCCCACACCCTTTCAATTGGCGCGCTCACCTATTCAAAATTTTGGTAGTTTTTTTCTCATTGGCGTCCAACTTTCCTTTAACGGGGGGAGAATCTGTACCAAAATTTTGAGTTATTAAATGGAATTTATTCTATCTTAAGTTAGTAGTTTTCAGTTCCCATGAAGATAGTAAATTTATTCTTGTTCATTGGCAACTTAGCCAGCATTTCTAAAATCGTTATAATTATGACCAGAATCTTATTAAAGTCCTTGGTTCCCACGATCCCACTTGGAATTATCTGTTCTCACGACGATCTAGACGCCAGAAGTATGCTGATTCAATCCCATAATTCTAAACTTGCAAAAGGGAAATAACTTTTCTCTCCTAGTTTCCTTCTTGCTTGAACGTATCACCTTCCTTATTTACTGAGGAGAAAGAGAGTGGGCGAAGAGAAATTCACAGGCGATCGGGTAAATATTTTAAATGATGATGGCAAAACTGATCAGTCTGGAAGCCTCTGAAAACTAGGAGAGCAATCATTCTAATCCCAGCTGTCATAGTGTTGACTGTTTCTTGAGATTTTCTTACAATTTCCAGTAATATGTTTTCGTTTGGGGGTACATTCTCATTCTCTCCAGGAGAATTTAATAATTGATTGTTCAAGTAAATCGGACATTTAATGTAAGAATAATATTTAGAAGTAAAGTCCGTCTTATAGCTATGGGATAGTTGAGATAATTGACGATTGATTCCCTCTATACTACGCATCTTCAATACCCATTTTGGGTGAGTATTTTCATTATTGTCATTGAATATGATTTATAAGTGTTCGATTTATGTATGTTAATAATATTATTTATTTCCTCATAGGAAGCGGTGAATTGTATTGATTTGATGATCTACCTAGATCATCAATTGAATACAATCCTATTAGATATTGGTAATTATTATGTTTCTAATTCTGTTGTAAATTTGTCATCAGGTTTCTGTATCGGGCTGAGAATTTCCATTGTAAAAGGGCCGGCGACTTCTTCCAACCATGGATGGAATCGTACGTCATTGAACGCTGATGAGGAGAGAACAAGACTAACTCCCTTTTGGATCTGTCGCCGCGACGCCTGAACATTCCTGGAGGACGACTAATCATCTTCACCCTTCATCCATCTCCGCCAGGGACTCCGGACATCGCGACGACAACTACAAGATGAGTACTTGATCTTTCCCCACCAGAATACAATGTGTCCCTTAAATTTTGGTCTCTTAAAGACGTAAATTTGGTCTCTTAAAGACAAAGATAATCTTTAATTGAAGAAAGTATTTATTGTAAAGTGTTGTTTGAGTTTAAATATTTAATATAGAGGCAATCAATCGTCAAATGATTTTTATTTCGAATTCCTCACCACTAGAATGGTACTAGAAATTTCACTAACCCCTCCACCATCGGGGTCTAGCATGATTTCCAAACTTAATTATAGTTGTCTGAGAATTTAGGTTCTCAAAAGACACTATAAAACGAATTTTCCTCATCAGTCTCTTCACCTACTTTTTGTCACTCCATTTCGTGAGTTATTTTTTCCCTTCTCACTGATAATTATCACCTTCTCTCCCTCTCCCCTGTTCATGATATTCAATAGATTATTATAATCGTTCTCCAGTCTGTTACTTCATACTACTCTTTTAATAGATTCATTCAATCGTTCTTTATTCTGTTTCTTCATATTACTCTCTCTATATTCACGTAAAATTCAGTTACTCGTATTTCTATGGTCCCCATCCTTGCATCCCAAACGCTTTTCACTAGATGTCTTCACAATCTTCAAGTATCCACTTCTCCTCTTCACCTTTTATTTCTCTTTTTCTCTTGGAATCCTCACACATGATACCAAACCCTCCTACCCCAAGCCTCTTTTCATCCCTTACCCTCCTAGACCAAATCTTGATCCCTTCCCCTTCTACCCTGAAATCCGTGGCCCATCAGTCTGCAGCGGTAGGTTAATTAATAGATGTCAGTACGACTTAGCCTTCGAATGCAATATTGCTATGCATGCACAAACCGATTTCACAGTGTAATGCCCGCCTAGGTTATCTGATAGTCAATGTAGACCCGCCCTATCGCATCAATCACAGATCACAGTTTGCGAGGATTCGGCAATGTGACGTATGAGTGATGGACGACTTGGGCCGTATTCATGGAGGATTCTTGAGAATGTCCTCAGCCAAGTACGCTTTGCACAAGTTTGCTAAGATTAGGTTATGTGACGGATCAGTGATGGACGACCAGTGATATATAATTTTGGAACCATATGAAAACGGATTCGTGAAAATGTCTCGATATGTCTATATATCGCTTTATAGACAAACACGCTTTGAGAACCAATAATTAGAATAATAGGCTAGTTGATATCATGGAGTAGTAACTGAATGAATATCAGAGACTTTGAGCCCCGATTATAAAGACTTGGATACTTGAGATCAAGCACTTTCAAATTTAAAATTTAGATAATTCAAACAGCGACAAGAATTTATTCCATAGGTGATAAAGAATTTGAGCCGCAATTCTAAACACTTGTTTGAAAAGTTAATATGCCAAGATGCTTGAAAACCGCTCATAACGCCGGAGAGAGTATACTATTTTCGTAGCTCCATAAAATCTCCTTAATATACACAACCTTTTCTACTGGATAATACCCACAAATTTCATTGTGTTTAGGTGATGAGATGAGGTATTATGATGATCATGGATCAGTACACTTGGTGGGACTCGAAACGATCACCACTTGGTCCATTAAATGTTTATAGTAAGGTACGTCTTATCTAACTGGGCCACCACAGATGGGAATCTTACTAGTTCATATGCTCATTTTTCATGAGAGCTTGAATTCTTATAATTAAGGTTAATACTTTGAGATAGTAAATTGAGCAATGTCATAATATTGTTTGCAAAGTGTGTGGAAGACTCATCAGTACATTATTAAAGGATATCCAGGACCTCATGAAACAGGAATCTGTATAAGACCTTCTCTATCATATCGAATGATTTGAATTTTTACTAACAGGAACCTTCTCTTTCTATCATGATAAATTTCATGTTCTCTTTTACTAAGAGTGGATATCAGGATGTAAAATATTTCTCACTATAAGAAGTAGCCAATAATGAAGCTACACTTCTATTCACGACATCTTACGTGAAAAATTGAAAATATGGATTCATAAACATCAAGGAATTTTGATACCTAGTTCAACTTTAAAAAGGTTCTTTGAACCTGCTATTGATGGATCACAACATGTTACTACTGCATGATAGTTGATGTATAGGTCCTTTTCACTGACACAGCACTGCTATACTCCCTTTTCGTCCAATTTTTACTCCATGTTGCTCACTTTTCCATGTCACTTCTCAAAGAACATAACCATACATTCTAGCACTGACGACGATCATTTAAAAGCTCTGATCCGTGCTGTTTCCAAAGGGCACAAGGGGACCTCTGCCATTTCGTTTAATTAGCGTACGTCAGCGAGAAAAAATTATTCTCTTTGAAAGAGATGATACACTCGACTGGTGCTTAATTCTCGGGAAAACTGCCGGACACTTGCGCTTTTCCAGTGTGGAAAAGCTGGAAAATCCAGTCTCTGGAGAGAGTCATCCAATATCTGTTGCAGCTGTCGATTTATATCTGTCAGCGCAGATGTGCTCTGTCTGCAAGTAATTTGGCTCACTTATTTTCATAACTCTTGCTTGTTATTAGTGAAGATTGTGATGGATATTTTCCACTTGAGTGTTCACTATCCAGCAAAAACTACTGTATTATCAATTATATCTGTTCATAAATGACAAACAAGACCACAGCTGAGACTAACTTCTATGAGCTATGCACAATAATCAGATAACAATGTGTGCTCCACTTTTATATTATCTTTTTGATACTCTCCAAGCCATATTTGACTTCACATCAGAGTAATCTTCATAAAACTTCGTATTTTCACAAAAAAAAAAAAGAAAATTGATCATCTCCTCATGTATTGAAAGCATATTATAAGTATCAGTGAAATGAAGTTTTCTCAAATTATCCTCTGTATTATATGATGTCGATGTTTTGAGTTGATATTGAATTCATCACTCGAAAAATGCAGATCAATAGAGTGTTGTGAGTTGTGACAGTTTGAAACACAAAGCAAAAGCAACGAATTAATGGATTGTCAATATTGCAAGGTCAGCAAATTCGAATGTGAGGTGCCTGCAGAAACTTCAAACTTCATTTGCATCTAAATTGCTACAATGCAATTGTCACGGTCGTATCCAAATATTCCATTTCTATTTGAAAGGCTTTGTTTGTGACAGTGGCGAGATGATGAGTCGGTCCTGTCCGTCCCTCAGGTAATTTCGGCATCTCTCCGTTCGTGAAGATGGAAATTGTTCTGTTACCTTTGAAGCGGATTTAGCCGTCGTGGAATGTTCGGTGTGAGGAGGAAAATGGGTGAGAGTGTGAGAGAAAGGAGAGTGATTGAGTTTAATGGAGATGTGATCAATGAAGAGTGATACAGATAGATAGATGTCTTTATTTTTGCTTTATAATTAACCCTGACCTTTGTCTTGAACCTATGATGATATAGGGGCAACTCTTCAGTTCATGAATTGCATACATTAGAATTGAACTGTGAGTCATGACTCATGAATTTAACTATAACATACCTGTAAAGGTGCGTACAGATTTACGCCACGAAACACGAGCAATTAACTTTTAATCAGCTGATGCCAAGCTTTTTATATCTGTATCTTACCGTTTCTGTACAAATACGGATATAATCAGCTGATGAAAAGTGAAATTCGCGTGTTCGTGCGCGTAAATCTGTACGCACCTTAACTCGAACAAAATAATTGATATCAATGGAATGGCATCAACTTTCATCTTGAAATCTTATTGGAAATTTGTTAGGATAAGTGGCAGAAATGGAGAAAAAGGTTGAAGGAAGATGTGAGGAGGAAAATAGGAGTACGAGAAGAAGTAGAAGAAGGAGAAAAATAAGAAAGAGAAGAAGAAAAAGATAGTTAGATAAGGGTCAAATAAGTTAAAATGTGGGGGTAAATGAGTTGGAAAAACAGTAAAGAAAACAACCGAGGAGAACAATAAATGTGGAAATGCAAAAAAGGTTGCTGGATAAAAAAATGATGAGAAAAGATATTATAATGAGTATGAGTTTCTTAAGAAGATAACTTAGAAATACAAAGATTCTGAAGTTTATTGGAAGGAGCAAGGAGAAGAAAGCAATACATAGAACAAAGTGAGTTAGAGGAAGTTAAATGAATGGGGTAAGCCAGAGTTGATCAGATTAGCAATTTGAGGGATTAGCTTCATTCGTCCATGAACGAGAGATTGCCGCAAAGTTTGGCAACCCCGCATTGTGCACAACTGAATATTATGTCAGTCACGTGACAAAGCCGGAAATAATTTGAAATACCCTTTCGGCAGGGAAGGGTTTGAGTGGGTTGTGGGTTCATTCAACAAGTTGGCTTGAGATTGATTGAATGTGTCGGGTGAAGGTACACTGAACATCTGAATGAAAATAATGTTAATGTTTTTGAAGTTTCTCAAATGGAAGAAATGTTTATGTTCAGCTTTGTGGCTTCTTCTTTGAGTAGTCTGAGTGAGAATACGAGTATGAGTTGTTGAATAAAAGTATATAGAACAAATATGATAGACAAATAAAATCATTCGTAGAGGCGCATAGAATGAATGAGATGAAAACAAAAAAGTGAAAAACAATTAATTGTTTTTACATTAATGGACATATTTTCAATATTGTCATGATATGTTTTCTTATTTTGTTGAATAATGTGGAAAACATTATTTTGATTATTATTCATTATATTCAATCGAATCAGGATGTCTGTGAAACAGAAAGTGCTGGAGGTATTTGGGATGTTCAGTTAACTTAAATAATGTTCATTCTCAACACTCAACATGTTTAAAATAATCTCAACGTTTTGTATCCATTATTCGGGCGATTTACATGTTAAACTGGTGAATAATTTGATTTCTACCATGAGATCTCACGTGACCAATCATCAGAGATGCTGGGAAAACACTCATTTCGAGGAATGAATGTTAATGGGATGTTATGATGGGATTTAGATGAACTCTGTTTATTTATATTTCAATATTGAAAGGGGTTAAATCACAGAACATATCGCAAATCGGAACAGAATTTATGGTTTGAGTAAGATATGAAGCACGTGGGTAGTATTATTACCCACGCAAAAGCTTATGTGGGCATCATTCTCAGTATTATTATAAATCAAAGACGATTCTTGAGATCGAACACAGTCAAACATGTTCTTGTTGCCGAACAATCGATATCAGGAACCAATCAGATCGATTTCACATATTTATCTTCAGTTCTAGTAGCTCTTTTAGCCCGGTTGCACAAAAGCCAGTTAAATTTTAAACTTGATTACATGTAACGAGAACCAATCAGAGAAGGCTTTTTCTGATTGGTTCCGGTGGCTTTTAAACACGATTAGTATTCAACAGGGTTTTGTCCAACCAGGCATTAGCTTCTAACTCTACTTCAATAAAACACCACCATTTTATTCAAACTGGTTAACTAAACTGCTAGGTAACTAAGCCTAAGTTCGCTGAGATTGTTCTCGAGACTCGAATAAGGGTAAAGTTGAGACATCTGTTTTCATCAGTAAGGAATAACTCTGATCATGTATATCTGATGGTTTTCTCGTACAACACAGGTTTTTTTTTCAAACTTATCTTGAGTAAAAGATCTCTTTGGAGCTTGACAAGATTTCCATCTAATAAAAGAGTGAGCATGAAGTGCAAGTTTAGTTCTGAATACATGAATAATTTGAATAATGGAGAATAAGTAAAACAAGGAAGGTTATGAACTATGAACTATGATGATAGGGGGATGAGCTCAGTGCACTTTTACTTTGAGTTAAATTGAATGTCAGCCGCGGACTTCATCCAACTGCAATCCCAATTTTAATCCGACGCCCGCACGCGCAAGAGCTGAGAAGTTTTCTGGGAGAAGTAGGGGAAAGAAGAGGAGGAAGTAGGGGAAGAAGAGGAGGAAGTGCAGATGAAATAGTAGGCAGCAGATTAGAAGACAAAGAGCACAAAGAAGAGAGACAGAATAAAGTGGTACTTTGCAACCGGATAAAAGTTTTCACCGCCAAATTTATGAGACCTCTCTTCTTTACTCGCTTCGACCTTGTCTGCGCTTCTTTTATTTCCCCGCTTCCTATTTATTTTTTGCTTTCCCCCTCTCCTTCACTTTCAACCCCCTCCTTCCACCCCTTTCTCCTGTGAGACAGCCCCAAAATAAATAAAGGCCGCCTTCTGCCTCTGGCTATTGTACTCTACTTACCACACCATCACAACATGGACTAATCTTCTAGTTATTTATTTTCGTCTTCCTATTCTTAATTTCCTCCTTCTTCTTTATCTTCTTCATTGGGATTCTACATTTCCAATTCCTTGTTCAATTCCGAGACCTCCGTTCTCTAATCCTCCTCGTCCTTTCCACCTCCTACACCTATTTTCCCTTCCCATCAACCACTTCCTTCATACCCCTTCATACTTCTTCCCACTTCTGTATAATTACGCTTATTTTATTACTGAACTCAACTTTTTCCATTTGTTCAATTTGTGATTTTCAAGTGACCGGTTTTCAACCGGTTTAAAAGGTGATGATCACCAAGAGATTTTTGTTTGGTCGCAGCGAGACTCTGAAAATTGAATGATCTTAAATCACTGATAGTCCAGTCAAGGAAAGATTATAGAAGGAAAAGTTGAGAAGACAATGTTTGACCCCGCAGTTCTGTTTAGGGTAGTTGGGAGGTAAACATATCAAAAGTCCTAGCCCCTACCCACTGTGAAATAACAGGTTTTTATCCAATGTTTTGCTCTTTCAGGGCTTATAACTCTCCAACAATAATGCATCATGAAAACTGCTGCTTATCGTAGGTTCGTTGAGCATTGAATTCTCTTTGAGAAGATGTATTATTTCACTATTCCAAGTTTTCCTTTCATTGTTAAAGCAACTTCGATGTGGGGGGGGTGAAATTTTCATTGCTGCAACAATTGATCGTTTGACCATGTCATTTGAAGGGGGGTGTCAGTGACACAATTTTTGATTTTGCAGCTTATTTCGGACTAGTTAGTAGGTGAACATAGCAAAAGTGCGCATCTTTATCCCCTCTGTTGAAGCTGAGTTAACACTTGTTGCAGCTATGAAAATTTCACCCCCTACATCGAAGCTGCTATAACAATGAGAGGAAAACTTGCAATAGTGAAATAATACATCATTTCAAAGAAAATTTAATGCTCAACGAACCTAAGATAAGCATCAGTTTCTATGATGCAATGTTGGAGAGTTATAAGCCCTGAAAGAGAAAAACATTGGATAAAAATCTGTTATTTTGACAATTACACACCTTCAAGAACGAATATCTCGTGAACTATTGGAAATAGCACCAAATTTCACTGAACAAAAAGTGTAGAGAATCTATCAAGCTTGATTGTAAATAGTTATTTCAGTCGGTTGAACGCATTGTTCTCTAGATATGAGCGTGGAAGCAAAATGCTGCAAAATGCAACTTTTAAACCACCCTCATCCCCTTAGCACATGAGTTAGGAATGGAGACTTTTGAAATCTTCTCCTCCTAACTGGTCTCAACAAAGCTGCAAAGTCAAAAATTTTGTTTAAAAGATTCCCTCCAAATTCCTTTGTCAATTGGTCTATTGTAGCAAAAATGGAGATTTCACACTCATCACTAAAGCTGCTGCAAAAGGTGTAGGGAAATTCGTAAAAGTGTGAAATTATACATCAAATTGAAGAGAATTTGACTCTCTATAAGCTCATAATATACATGGATTTTTCCCATCGATTTTTGAGTTATAAGCCATTAGGAGCAAAACATTGGATAAAAACCTGTTATTTTAACAATTACGCACTTTCAAGAGCGAATATCTCGGGAACTGTTGTGAATATCAATCACAATCTACTGAACAAGAAGTGTAGAGAATTTATCAAGCTTAATTTTTGAATAGTTAGTTATGTCGGTTGAACGCATTGTTCCAAAGATATGAGCGAGGAAGCAAAACGCTGAAAAATGAAACTTTTAAAAACCACCCTCATCCCCTTAGCACATGAGTTAGGAATGGGGAATTTCGATATGCTCTCCTCCTAACTAGTCTCAACAAAACTGCAAAGTCAAAAATTATGTTTAAAACATTCCCTCAAAATTCCTTTTTCAATTGGTCTATTGTTGCAAAAATGGAGATTTCACACTCAACACTAAAGCTGCTACAAAAAGTGTAGGGGAATTCGTTAAAGCGTGAAATTATACATAAAATTGAAGAAAATTTAATGCCTTATAAGCTCATAATCAGCATGTATTTTTCCCGTCGACTGTTCAAAAGTTATAAGAGCAAAAATAGAAAAAAGTAGGTGGTAAACGTGTTTTTTCCCAAAAATGTCACACCTTCAAGATCGGATATCTCGAAAACTAGTAGAGATATGAAAAACGTTTTGAAATGAATATTGTGGGAAATTATGTAAGCTCTAATTTGTTATATGACAGTCAAGTCCTTAGGATACATGCGAGAAACCAAAAAATTGTACCTTTAAACCACCCCCACCCCCTTAGCACAGGGGTAGGGACTTTTGATATGTTTACCTCCTAACTACCCTAAACAGAACTGCGGGGTCAAAAATTGCCTTCCCAACTTTTCCTTCTATAATCTTTCCTTGACTGGACTATCAGTGATTTAAGATCATTCAATTTCCAGAGTCTCGCCGCGACCAAACAAAAATCTCTTGGTGATCATCACCTTTTAAACCGGTTGAAAACCGGTCACTTGAAAATCACAAAAAATCACAAATTGAACAAATGGAGAAAGTTGAGTTCAGTAATAAAATAAGCGTAATTATACAGAAGTGGAAAGAAATATGAAGGGGTATGAAGGAACTTTTCCTTCTATACCCTTTTTTGAGCATTCATTGCCTGGACTATGATTCTTCTACGTAAATAAGTGTAACATACTCACATGTTTATAAAATATTAATATTAATTATTCATAATAATCATTATTAATTGGTTCATATAATATAATTGAACAATGAATATTGAACATATTTAATACTGAATGTATTAGTTGCATTACATATACTTATTTAAAAATAGTATACGTATATACTATTATACGTACAATTATAATGAAGTGCCTTCTCATTTATTCATCAGCACATCTGAGAATTGAATGGACCAAAAACAATGGAAAATATATTAAAATCTAAGGACTGGAGCAATAATGTTTAGAAATAATCTGAAAATGTTGAATATCACGTCTGAAATTGACGACTTTCAGAAAATTTCATTTCCCTTTTCTTCCGCAGATAGGTCGCCAATAATGGTTGGGAAACACTGGACTACTGTATTAGAGTCTGGAGGATCAGAATATGAGTTGTAGAGGATTGTAGATGATGAACTATAATAAACTGTCATCCCATCTCGCTCTTTCATATCATCGTCCTTTTGCATTATCTGCTTCCCCATTCCAATAATGCTCCTCCCTTTCAACTCACTATTAGTTCTCACTTATGATATTCCTTCCCTTTATCTTATTTTCTTCTTCTTTTTGTTTTTCTTTTATAATTATTTTCCTGCTCTTTCTATTCTCTCCTTGTTCTTCTCATACTATCTCTCTCTATTGAAATAATCTCTACTTCATTTCCTCTACTTCATTTCCTCCTCCTCTTCTTCTTCTTCTTCTTCTTCTTCTTCTTCTTCTTCTTCTTCTTCTACTTCTCCTTCTGAGCCCATTCCTGTTCGACTCAATCTTTTTCAATCCCTACATCAACGCTAAAAACCCTGTCCAATTACTGGCTACCCACACATTGTTTCATTCTCATTTCCATCTTCTTTTTCTTCCATCTTCTGCATCTCTTCCTCCTCCTTCTTCCTTCTCTCCCGTTCATTGCCGGATTAAGTTTGCAACTAAGCACCTTCTTCTAGTGCTTAGAAGCACTGAGGAAGTTTCTTGGTTACATCCAAATACCCTATCAGATGGATTCCGACTAAATCTTCTCTGCTCTTCCCTCGTCTCTTTGATTTTTCTTTCTTCTTCCTACTTTTGTTTTTGTTTCTAGTTCTCAACTCCTCTGTTCTCATATATCCAATTTTCTCTAATGTTTCATATGAGAATGCATTCATGTTCCATCTTCTCCCTCCGGTCATGTGTTGATGGAAAAGATATTAAGTCATATCCTTTCTTGAGAGTAGACAATTCTCAAATTATCAGTTGAAACTGCCGATTTATGTACTTATATTGAAATATTATAATATAGATAATAAAACTTCATTCAATTTTCTCCTATTGGATAATTTTGACAATGTATTTTCCATACATTGTAAAATTCGTTGAATAGATAGCTATATTGTCATTCAATGTTTATAAGAGTTTAACTAGCATATTTTGTAACTTACAAGTATGAAGTCATCTAATCTAATCTATACTATATAAGATATTGGAATTGGCTCTAACATGTATAGGATACGAAATACATGTTCGAGGAATCATCATGTCTGAACTACGAAACTTATTAACTGGAATCAGAGAACAATAACGCACTCTAGTCGAGAGTTAGAGGATGAACCGTTTTGGAACAATAGCCTAGTGTACATGTAATGCATGAAAGTTATTTCAATTTTTTACACCTTCACATAATTATTTACGTTGCAATCACGGATTGAGAATCCTTGATCCAACACATTTTTTCTTATAATTTGAATTAGAGAATTACTGCACGTTGAACCCTAAAGATAAATCTGATGTATAGACCTAATGAAACAAAAATTTAGTGAACAAATCAATATTTTCCTACCTTATTGTCTTTTTGCCATGAGCAGGTTCCTTTTTTGTTCAGAATTTTGCAATCCAGCTTAATGTCATCTCCTGGATTGACTTCCGAGTAGGATGGTTGTTTCTCGAACCTTTGAAGGCAGAACACTCCTGGGAAAAATAATAGAGGTTGATTATCCCACATAAATATCAGTAGCATTCTTCTGAGAGACTATGGATGGAAGTTATATGTTGAGAGTGAATCTCAATCATAATAATTGAAGCTATTTTACCTAGAAAGAGGAGAGGGATGTCATTATAAACTTCATATCGAAATCGTTTGTTGATTATACTTAAATGTTATAATGAAATATTGTATATATAATATTATGAATTTGGAGAGGGGCAACATGCTCTGAAAATGAATTTCAAACTCTCTAATTTATATTGTGGAATTTTATTTCTCATTCTATTTGATATCATATTAAATTATGGAATTCTTCAACTTTATAAGTTTTTCTGCGTATTTCGAATCTCATTACAGCTTGACTTTTCAGTGTCCCATTGTTATTCATGACATCCAAGTGACATCTGACGTGATTTTCATACAGTCATACTGGTAGAAATAATTAATATTTCTCTCTCTACAGAACATTTTCAGAATTTTGTGTGCTCATTTCAATGAATGAAGGATTTCATAGACAATGGAATATGGAAAATGACATTCGACATCATTTTGAGATATAAATATGACCTTCATTTTCTGGTTATACCTTTCTGTTGAAATTCTTCTCCCTTGATTCAGTCATTGTTAGCTGAAAAGAGTATTATCATATAATTTATATTTCTCTATGAATACTAAACTAGTGACCCCCTGGGATACAGAACTCGCTCAAGAACTGAGAACTCAGAACATTGTAATCTTTGAAGCCCGCAACTTTTAATAATACAGAGTTGATGAAAATTATGGAAACAGCCAGATATATCATTCTACAAGAATAATATAGACAGAAGGTTCCATTGGGGTCTCTTTCCTGTATAGGGCTACTTGTAATATATATGAATACACTAACATATGATCAAAATAAGAATCTTCCATTTGTATTTATTTATTTAATTCATATCACTTGATAACGGCATAAATGACCGAAACATGTCGTGATAAAATATTTTAAAAAAAGGGTACTGAGATTTTTATTTATTTTCTCTATATTTCCATTGGGGTTCCTATTTGAAATGAAAAAAAGAACGAAGGAGTGAGTCAATTTTCTTGTCCAACTAGCTTGACCTGTAAAAAGGTTTGAAGAATACGTTTTCTGAAGTTATTGTAGAACATACAAACAGACGGACAACGATTTTGGCCTTCAATAAGTCGAAAGAAGGAACTCGCTGGCGCTCGTTCAAAAATTTGAAGCTGATTGATCAATATTCTTTCTTAAGGTATTGTAGAACATGCAAACAGACAAACAACGATTTTGGCCTTCAATAAGTCAGAAAAAGAAACTCGCTAACGCTCGTTCTATAATAAATTTTGAATTCATATTCATATTCATATTGTTCACGCAGTCAAATGATACTCATTTTGAAAGCATTTCCTGACAGTTATGATTGGGATAATAATATAATAATCAAATGAATAATATAAAATAAATTTCATGAATAATAAAAAGCTTAAATTTATATATTGTCCTATCAAGAATACTGACTAGTTATTATTTTTATATTATTTTTCGATACCTACTTAAGTATTCTATTTCTGTAATAATAGCGATACTGAAAGTAAGAAGATACGGGGAATATTAATTTATGATTAATATTTGAAATTTCTCATGGAATGACGTAATTCAGTATTTCCCCTGTCTGGTAGTAATAATAGGGCTACTTCCACCAGTATCACAAACAACCATGCTTGTTTTAGGTTTGTATCTGTGATAGTATCCTTAAATAAAACAACTTTTGAAATCCTATGATTCCATATGAATCATATAATCCACTTGAACTATGATTCTCATAGAGAACAAGAACATATTTAGTATTCGCTGCAGCTGATCTTTGTTGAATGGCATAACTACTCACATTCCCATACCCCTCTACCTACTGAAGTGCATAAGTTACTATTATTGTCTCTTATTGTGCATGTTGTAGGAAACATGAGGGCATTGAGAAATCTATCTTTGTATGAAACGACTTGGTTGAACTCGTGGACCTTGCTGTGTTGAGAACATTGAGAAGACATTTGACAACTTCTATTTTTGGAATATTAACCTTTCATAGACGCCAAACATTGGCTACATGACTACACTCACTGAATTAAAGCTGCTCTGGAATACATGAATTTATTGTATTGTATTATAATAGGAAATGTATACAACAAACAGTGTTCAATATTATAATATAACAATAATAACCATATTTGGAACAGACAGCGGTTAAGTTATTTCAAAAATGTCTGTTTTCAATTATCTTCAATCTACTCGAGTATAATTATGATAGAGGACGAGAAAATGCGATTGAATCATTGACCTGAATATTCAAATCAATCACCGAATTTCCCTTTGGACCTGATTGAAATTAAAGTTAATATTTCCGCAGAGAAATCAAGCATTAATTGCGAGGCAATTGAAAACTTCGATTGCCAATGCTTTTAATGAACATATTGAATATGAGGCTAACCGGAATATGACCGAAATATTCTGAAAATATGACAGAATGTGCTTTTGACATGGCTGCAGTGGACTCGCAGGGGAATATTGTGATTGAATATTTATGAGTTTATTAAAAAGACTGGTGGCCCATCACATTAATTTTATTCAGTTAGATGGAAAGTTGCGAAAATGTAGGTAGGCTGACAATTATTTATTCAAGAATGTGCTCCCGCTGAAAGCACAGTGCGCATGCGTGATTTGTTAAGTACGTTTTAATAAGTTATTTGTTGAGAGAGAATCCTGGGAGGTAAACCAGAGTTGATGTGGAGAGGAAACGTGGATGACTGTATTTATGATGTGCTTGTTAATAAATGATGAGTTCTTCCAGTTTTGTTCTTCCAATATTGATTTATCACATATTTCAATGGAGAGAGTTAGAAAACTCAACTTGAAATTCTCCAATAAAGCTTTCCCAGTAAGCTTAGAGTGAATAGTATCGTCAAATTAACGCGATAATTTTTTCATTTTTATTCTTGAATGAAAAATAGTGTATCTATAGTGCATGAATATTAAGGGGAATGGGAATAGGTATGGTAAAATTGTCAACAGGGTAAAGATAAGCATGATTATTCAACGATATTGGATTAAATGTATTTTTATAATGATCGTAATTGATATGATCATGATATAATTGATACTTATTGTCTAGTTGAGAAGTTGATATTGTGGTAATTATTCATATTAAATGAAAATACTAAGAAATTGTCAAAAACCAAAGATTTATTGGTACTTCGAAAGACCGGGTTTGGTTGTTACACCATTGTCAATCTCTGATGAACTGCAAATTCTCTGATGAATTGCAAACTCTGATGAACTTTGGAGTTTATCAGAGATTGACAATGGAGTAACAACCGAAACCGGTATTTCTATAAGTATCAATAAATCTGTGGTTTTTGACAATTCCTTAGTATTTTAATTTAATAATTGATATGTATTGATAGAAAATCTTGTGCTTCATCTCAAAAAATGATTGTATTACAGGGGAGTAGTGAATTTTTCTGTATGTTTATTCGTATTCATTTTGAAATTGAAATCACAAACAACACCGACTCATTAATTCACATGAGAATCAATTGCTGCTCCTTTATATCGCAGTGAATCCCCAATCCCCACTCAACTGGCACATCTGAAAGCACTTTGGAAATTATATAATTATTTTTAAAATGTATAAATCTAAAGGTTGATGTAAGAAGGTAAGGTAGAACAGAAGGTTTTATGTATTTTTTCAGTACAATTGTAACATTCGACTGATGGCACAAATCTACATGGGAGTGTGTAACTTATTCCACTTGGATATGTTGCAAATTAAGACGCGATGCGAAGTGACATGTCGTGAAGTAAGTCTGCTATATAAGTTAATAGGCATATCATTATGCTAATAGAAAACATGTTCACATTGAGACGAAGCTTGAACATGTGAACATTAAAACATGATAATTTTTTTCTAATCAACTAATCGTTCCTTTTCATTAACCTAACCTAACCTAAATATCCTAGTTAACGTCATGTCACGTGGCGTCGCTTTTTAATATTGCGACAAACCCAACTCCCTATGTAGGGGTATTCCCATGCCCAATTCGCTAGCTCTCTTCAAAGCACCAAATGATATTTATTCCTTGAAAATAAAACCAACACTCATAATATAGTCAAATTCACTTAAAAATGTCAGCATTGATTGAATGAGAAGCTTCAATGTAATTCACAAGAAACACTGACAGTGTTTAATATGTTTCTTATTGATATCATGATGATCCTCCATTTTGCATAATGTCATACACCTATAATATGCCAGTACACCTCAAATCATCAATAGAGGTAACCCGAACCTTAGAGGTAACCCGACACGTTCTATAGTCAGATTTAGTCTACTTCAAAGGATTTTCATTGGTTGAATGAGAAGCATTGATGTTAGTTACAAGGAGTGATGGGAGTTTGAAGTGATTTCCACTATGAATACTGTTTGTTTGTTTGGTGATGATGCTACTATTATGTAAGGATTTACGTAGTTGTGTAGCGTGACGAACCCCTATTTCGCAGTAATTCGCTACCTAACTGGCACACCTCAAAGCACCAATGGAATTATTCTGTGAAAGTGAACCGAGACATTTGAGCGTTATGAGGCCAGTGAAAGGACAGCAGTTGATCTGCACTGATTGCTGAATCAACGGAGAGGGCATTGCATATATACAGTGTCAATGTTAGAGTGGCAGGTTTGTGAGGGCTCAACCATTGGAATCACACCGTTTGTGATAAGTTGCGTTTGTTTTTGCCTTTGTGAAAAGGGATTTGCTGGCTGTCTGTTGGGACACTGAGTTAGTCAGCTGCGTGTTTTGTATAGAACTGGACACAATTCAACTGTGTGTGGTGAGTGGATTTGGCTGGTAAGGGTGAGGAGGAGGGAAGAATTGAGGATGGAGAGGGGGAGAAAGAAGAAAGCGTGTAGTGGAAAAAAGGAGAAGGATGAAAAGGTAAGAGGAAAGGGAGCAGTGAGTTGAGGATTAGAAGAGGTGGAGGGTGAGCCATAGTTGGTGCTGGATGCGGTCGAGGAAAATAAGATAAGGTATGAGGTGGGGTGAAGGTGAAGGCAGAAAAAGAGGCGAGGAAAAAAGAGATGGAGACAAATTTGGAGGAATGTGGAAGGGGTGGGACAGGAGAAGTGATGAAGTAGAAGAATTATGATGATGAAAAGTAGGAGGAGGAGGAGGGGGAGGAAGAGTGGTAAAATAGTGAGTGGAGCTGAAGGAAAGGTGAAGAAGTGATAAAGTAGGAGAATGAAGAAAAGGATGAAAAAGAGTTGATGGCAGAGGAGGAGATTGATAAGGGAAATCAGGAAGTAGAGGAAGGAAATGAAGAAAAGGATGAAAAGAATGAAAAGGAGAGTGGGGAAGAAGAAAAGGGAGAGGATTACAAGACAAAAAAAGTTGGAGAGTAGAAAAATAAGAAATATTGGAGTGAATAAATAGGTGGGAATGATGCAGGGGAAGTAGTATGAAGAAGGATATGTTGAAGCAGAAATAAGAGTTGGGAAAATAGAAATAGCACAAAGAGATTGATGGTGAAAATGATGCAAAGAAGAGGAAAATGTTGAAGGAAAAGTGAGAGTTGAAGACGTAGGAATAGGACAAAGAACAATAATATTGAAGTGGAATAAACAGAAGGAAATTATTTGGAGAGAAGGATGAAAAGAAGAAAATGTTGGAGCAAGAGCAAGAAGTGAGAGAGCACAAGAGGGACCCAGTGTGTACAAACAGCTTTTGTCACAGCAACAACATTAACATATCACAGGAACAATACTAGGCGTGATTGCCATGACCGTCTAACTCCCTAACTTGTGTGGTCTTACTCAGAGGAACACTCACAGGCCTCGCAAAGCAGAGGAAGTCCCCGAGCAACTAAAGAGTAGTTCTTCTGCCAGCAACAAGAATAATCACCAGAGGATGAAGTGTACTCAGGGGCAAAGGAACAGAGCAGCCCGCCTCCTAGAGCCGGGATAGATCTTTAAGCACCGGTACACCGGTGTAAGAAAGCACAGAATGTCTCAAAGTCCTCGAAAAGTTTCCCTCTTCAAGTCGATTTCAAGTTCTTGATGCTTGATTGCCTCCCTATCTTCCCACTGTGATCCTTCCTCTCTATAGTATTCACCAGTGTTCTCTTCACTGCTCTTACTTTCCTTCCTCTATCCCAAAATTTTCTGTCTCCCTCTTCCCTATTCAGGATATCTTGTTCTTCTTATGGTCTTCCTTCTCCAACAACTCCATGTCGTGTGGTTCACCCTCCATCTTTTTGCTCTTCCATCTTCAGTATTATTCAGTATTACAGTATACTCTTCATTAGTCCTCCTTCTTGTTCAGGTCTTACTACTCCATGTATTGACGCTCTTCTCTTCTTTCTGTGATCTTCTGCTTTCGTCTATCATTACTATTCAACAGACTTCATCTGTTTTTCTTCTCCTTTGCTATCGAAAATACCTTTTCTTCTTCTAGTCTTCCTTTTTCAACTGCATTTTTTGTCGTTCCTCCTATCTTCTCGTGCTCTTCTCTCTTTACCACTCTACAATATTCAATCATGTTTGTACATGTTTTTGTCTTACTCCTAAGCATCCCAACGTTCTCTTTCTGTAATTTTGCACTATCCCTTTCTCCGTTATTCCGCAGACTTGGTTCCTGTTCAGTACTTAATTTATAATATAAATTATTATGTTTATTATGTTCCTCGTACTACTCTTGTTTTTCTATTCTCACTAATTTGTTCTGAATTTTCCTCCCGTGCACCATCCTGTCTGAAATCTAGATTCAGACAGTTATGTTACATTTTTACATCCTCACCATAAATATGCAATGTATTCCATACTTCCTCTGGTGTTTTCCATCTTTCCCTTCTTCTCTCCTCTCTTCTACTTCATTGATTTTCTCCTCTCTGAATATAACCGATTCTATCACTTATCTCATCTATTTTTTCCCATAGTTCATGATATTCAAGATCAAACAATTTTTTTCACTTCTCACATGTCAAGGTCAACACAGCTTTAATCCTTACTGTATGCATACATATTTTCCCTTCCTCCGTCACTATTTTCATTTTCTTGTTCAGGCATCGGTATCATTGCCCTGTTATCCTCTTGTTTTTTCCGTATGTTTTCCAATATTATTCTTCAAGATCTTTCTCCTACCTCCTTTATCTGGAATATCTATTACATAATATTATTATCTGTATTATTCATTCGATCTCTACAAATCTGTTCACATGAAATCACGATTCTCTTTCTCCTGCTCCCAAAATTTTCCTGTCTAACATTCTTTTCCTTCTTCCTATTCTAATTCTATCTCTCAGTCTACTGAATCTCTCCAATGTATCATCAGCTTCTCCTTTTACACTTCTACTGTTACTTCATTCCCCCCACTCCACCACTAACCTCTTCTTCTACTCCTTATCACCCTTTTCCTCCTTCCACTTCTTCTCTCACTTCTCCTCCTTTGACACAACTCATACTTATAACCTTACTCTACCCTCACTCTCTGCTGTCTCCTCAACTCCTCCCTCCACTTTTCCTCCTCCTCCCACACTCCTCCTCCTTCAACTACTCCTTCTACTCCGTCTCACTCTTTACTGGCTTCTCCAATTTTCTTTTGTTGTTTTCTTCCACTCCTTCTTCCACTTCTTCACCCTCTCCTTCTACTCTTTCTCCCACTCCTTCACTTTCCGCACCCACTTTACTGACTCCACCAATTCTCTCTTATAGTTTTCTTCTACACCTTCACCTTCTCTTTCTCCTTCCACTTCTTCATCCACTCCTCCTCACATTCCCGCTCCTACCTCCTACTTCTCCTTCCACGTTTTCAACTACTCATCCTTCTACTCCGTCCCCCTCAGACTGACTCCTCTAATATTTTTTCCTCGTCTCCTTCTACCTCTTCTACCTTTCCCCCTTCTCCACCATATACTTCTTCTACTCCTACCGCTCTTCATCTCTTCCCACTCCTCCAACTTCCTCTCCTACTCTTCCTAAACTTCTTCACTCCTTCGCACTATCCTCATATCCTGCTTCCTCCTCCTTCTCCAAGAAGAACTAGTAGTTGAGCCGACTCCATCGGTGACTGACGCCTTTAATGAACCACATCCAGGTCGCAATAGTTGACTCCAAGTGCAACGTGTTTTGAGGTTGAACAACTTCGACTTCAAGTCTGATTTCAACTTAAAGTCCAACTTCAACTTAGGCTAGTACTTCCTGCTCTGTCACGGGAAGATTCTGTTCCAACTGAGAAGATGCACAATTGTCTTCCACTTTCATCATGTTGTTAGATCCTTTGAGTCATCAAAGAATTTGAATTTGACGATTCTTTGAGTTATCAAAGAATTTGGATTTGGAATTTTCTTGATGTTATTCACCGTTATCATGACTTCAAATCTATGTATAAATTTGCTCATAAAGATAAAGAAATCCATCCAAGAGGCTCACACATCTTTGCGGCACTTCTATATGGCACTTCAATCATCAGTTTTTGTGGAATACATGACATTAATTCATTTTCGTTTCCAAAATAATTTGTTTTGAAAAACATGAACTGTATCCTAATACAGTATATGACCTTGGAGGAAAAGATAGACTGAACCTGTAACATTTCGATGAAAAGCTAGTATTTTAATTACTATTAGGTTATGAAATCACAGATCAAATGCACAGTCAAGTGCAGAAGGGAAGGGTATTCTCGATACCCTTTCTGAGGATGGACATCTAAAGGTCCAAACTTCACCATTTCATGTGAAAAAATCATAGTAATACCTCAATATTTGCATATTTCATCATATCTCTTTGCTCAATATAATTGTAAAACTCTTCAGTCCTAATTCTTTGATTCATTATGTTACTACTCTTACTGGTAATTATTTTTAACTCTAGAACGTAAGTTGAATTTTGTTTTGTCAAACACATGAATAAAAAATCTGAATCACTGCTTCGTCACTCAATTTTCGGTCCAGGGATAGTCATTGAAGGTTGACGTAACAAATCGAATAAATTAATGGACCGAAGAGAACAATTAATTGAACAATGTACAGTGTGCAGTAATCTTTATATCATTTATGATATTCAATCATATACTTTTGCTTGACATGCCTCTATTATTTATTCAAACACAAAGATCCAATTAAACTAGTAGCTTAAATAATATTTCCTAATAAAACGGTGGAAATAGATGGTTGAATACAATCTTCGATGAGTCTTCATACATCACACTTCTTCATGGGTATATTTTAGTTTAAAGTATACATGTAAGGAAACATACGTGTGCTTCTGGGTCTTGCAAGACCAATGTGAAACTTAACAATAAATTCTGTCAACAGAAAAAGAAAGAGTCACTCCAGTCACACAATGAATAGATGTACAGTGGATAGGAATAAACTTTTAAAATGGAAATTGGAACTCATCCGTTGGATATTACTAGCTAATTTGCAAATGAATAGTCCATCAAGAGAGATGACCATAGGCAAAACAAATGATACAAATAAGAAGAGAAAGAGAACAAGAATTTATGAATGCTCAAAATGAGAATACTGTTGTGAATGATTGTCATTTAAGATGGAAGGATAGGCCTACTGAGGATTGCAAATACTCAGATGATGAAAATACGCAGGTAAAATTAACTAGTATTCAAGAAGATAATATGAAAAGAAGATGAGCGGGACAAGTTGGAACTAAGTCAGAAGGGAGAGATTTGGATGCTCAGTGGTGGAGAGGGATTCAACATAATAAATATATCAATCAATGGAAGTGGAAGTGGCGTATTTGCAAAAAGCGGCTAGCAATCCCCGGAAGGAATTCCCGGAGTCATTAATTACAAAGGTGAGACACTCATTCAAAGCCCCCTCACACCAATAACTCCCTCCCGACCCCCCTATAGGTACCCCTTACACTCCCTACAACCCGGTCCAAACCTCAAAATACCCCCAAACCTGTTCCAAATCTAAAAACCAGGCCTACAGCCACTCGGGAACACTCAGCTGTAACTTACGTCTTCTTTTAGCACCGCTGTAGGTTACTCCCTTCTCACTCAACATCATTCCAGTTCCATTCATTCATTGCAGTCTCCGTCCTCTGATAAATTATCCACGTCGATTTCAAACCACCTCCACCCACTCTTCACACACCAAAACCTTCAACGCCCTTATATTTTCTCTCTATTACTTGAGTTCCAGCGTCTTTTGTTACCCCTTTCGCGTCTTTCACTTTTTAATTTTCTTTCCATGAAAATAATTTTTATTCTCAAGTCATTCCTTGTATTTCTCTTCTATTTCATTTTCCTTTACTCCATTTCCTTATGCAGTTTCTCTGTTTCATCATTCTATCACATTACCTGAAAATATATCATTCAAACTAATAATTTCTTCAGATCTTCCTCCTTTCCTTGCTTTTCACATTCATCGATTCCTTATTTTCGGCCTTCCTCACCACTACCTACTCCACCACATTCTTCTTCTTATAGTTGTTCTCGTTTTTATTGTTGTTCTGTTGGTGTTATTGCTCTCCTTCTTCCACTTATTTTTTCCTGCTTCCCCTGTTCTTCCTTTTTTGAAGAATGTTTTGGATCCTTTCTGTTTTTTTCTTCTTCCTCTATCTTTATCTTCTTCTCTACTATAAATTCTGTTCTACAAGTTCCCTATTCTTCCCCGTGTTCTTCGTTCTCTAGTCTTCATATATGTCTTCACCTCTCATATCTTACTCCATATCTTTTCTCATCTATCCTACTCCCATCCTCCCTCCCATAATATAATTTCCCTATTTTCATTTCCCAACTCCATCTTAGCTTCCACCTTTCTCTCCCTACAATATCACACCTCTTATCTCTCTCATATCCTCCATCCGAATCTTATCCTTCCTCTTGCTTCTCATTTTGTTTTTCTCTCCTAAAGAGACATTTCTCATCTCCCACTCTCCTATCAAACATTCATTGTATTTCTTCTTCCATCATAGGTATACTCTTCTATCAACTAATTCCTCTCCAAATTATGTACCAGCTTCTCCGCAAACACTTTCATTGGTGCCTACTATTATTCTTGTACGGTGAAACTCATTTCAATCTGTCAGCATTCAACATAAACATGGAATAATAATAGAGAAAAGCTTCCCAAATGATTGAAATTACATGAATGCTGCTCATTCAACAAATGCTGAAGGTTTGGAATGAATTTCATTCAAGGAGACAACAATTTGTCTTCTGTTTCAGGTGTTCACAAACTTGCAGAGATATCATCCCTTCATTGAGATTGTACGGGCAATGGTTCCAATCACAAAATGAAGAAAGTATTTTATCCGTGTTTTCAGTGTTTCTAAGTGACAGCTTAATTGAGTTTGAAATTAATTGTAGGGATAAGTATCCCGAACAAAGAAATGAGTCTCCATTCTTCCAATTTACATGGAATTTGCATCATTCAACTGACATTGATTACTTGAAAAATTGTTTTAGATTTACCTGTCTCAGACTGACTTTTGCAATTCATTTTGGAATATATTCCACGATCTTGGTAAGACATTGAAGGCTTGGTATTTGGGGTATTCATTAATAAATTCGTGTTCCTTTTCAAAATGGAATATTATCATATTAGTCCTATTCACTAAGTATAATGGGACTCAAAGTTGATAGTGGAATAAATATATGGCTTTCACGGATGAATATTCAATCTTGTGGGAATGATTAACCTTCTCAATCGTTCATGAAAACCAAATTTTTGTGGAGGCATTAGGTCTATATTATTCTATTGCATAATTCCAGTCAATGAAACAATACATTAGAATAATGCCTTATCCTAAGATCATAAATAGAAGATAACATACCTTATGTTATCTTCTTCCCATGCTAGGATTCTTGAATCTCATCAAAAGGGAAATCAAAATCAGGATATAAGAGTAAATTTCCCAGATAAATTATTTATAACAAAAATGAGAAAACTTTCTATGCAACAGCCAGTGTTAAGGTATCTTCACAGTTATCTTTTTCTAGATCAATGAACATCATAATTACTTCTCTCGAATCCTACTGTTTTCAGCCTCTGAATATTAACCAAATTACCATATAACATAACTGATTATGATATTAATATAATTTGATACATAATAGCATAACATTATATTACTTGATACGTGAATGGAGTTGGTGTTTTTTGTCAAATAACTTATTGGCTCTTTTTTATCAATGTGCCATATTCTTGGGAAAAAACTATTCTCAAGGTATTCAATAATTCGGATCAATCGATGTACCTAGAATAGAATATTATTATTAAATTGAAATAGAATGTTCTAGGTACATTGGAATTGATAATACTGACACTGTATGACGAAATTGATATCATTTGATATACATTCCTGACTTTTTCCTACTTTTCTACACGCTTACATAACCTCTCTCATGTCCACCTAACACACTTACACACATCCATCCCCCAAAATAATAGGAGCTTGGCAGTAATTAATAGTCGCCAGGGAATATCATATTTTTCGTGATGACAATGAATGGGCGCGAAGCTGTTTCCATAGCAATAAAAGCCGCGGCCCACCAATGATTTATCAGACAAGCACAATTGATGACTGGGTAATTTGTGAGTAGAGCCGCTCTCATTCTACAATACAACAGATACAACAATTTTGCGACGACACGACACTCAGAGTGTCGTCCGATTGTCGGCCGATATCGTCAAAGCCTTTCACAGTTACCGAAAGAGATAAGACAGCTGTAATTTTAGCACTCACTTATAAATTCGTACAAAAAGTAGGATAACTTATGTTTAATGAGATAATAATTTAAATAGAAAGAGCAGTAGGTGGAGGAGGTGGAGGAGGAGGAGGAGGAGGAGGAGGAGGAGGAGGAGGAGGATGAGGAGGAGGAGGAAGAGGAGGTCGATGAGGAGGTGGAGAAGAAGAAGAAGAAGAAGAAGAAGAAGAAGAAGAAGAAGAATATTTGATATGAATAAAAGTACCCGACGAAAACAATGGGATACAATTAATAAAGTTTTGGGTACAGCGAATAATAAGAAAAATGCCTTTGATTCAATTAGGACATTTGACAATCCGCATTTGACTGTTCAGCAACCGCTTGAAGTGGCTGAGGAGTTTAATAAATTTTTCGTCACAATTGTAGAAAAGCTTATCGATCAAATCGATGACTCTAGCAATATGAACCCTTCTGATTTTAATAAAATGTTTCCTCCACTTTCTGTGCAAAACTCCTTTTTCTTTTTCCCAACTTGTGTAGATGAGGTAAAACGAATAATTTCTTAATTGAATCAAAATAAAGCATCTGGAATTGAAGGTATATTAGCGTTTATCGTTAAACTTTCCAGTGAATTCATAAGTCCTGTGCTGGCTCATTTGATCTATCTAAGTTTTGAAAGTGGTGAATTTCCCGCATGCTTGAAGAGGGCGGTAGTCATCCCATTATTTAAAAAAGGTGATTGCATGGATTTGAATGATTATAGGCCTATTTCACTATTATCTGTGTTCTCGAAAATTATTGAAAAAAATATTTAAAGCAAGAATTCAAAAATTCTTCAATTTAAATAATTTTCTGAGTGAGAGCCAATATGGCTTTATTGAGAAGAAATGTACAGAGGATGCATTGTTATCTTTCTGTTCAGGAATTTTCAATGGGCTAAACAAAAACTTAAATGTCTTGGGCCTGTTCATTGATATAACTAAAGCTTTTGACTCTGTGGACCATAACATTCTTTTGCATAGATTGAGGGAGGCTGGAATGAGAGGCATTGCTTTAAACTAGTTCAAAAGTTTCTTGGTGGGCAGAAGCCAGTGTGTTCGGGTTGGGAATGTTCTGAGCTCTTATTTGACCATCCCATGTGGGGTACCCCAGGGCTCGGTATTGGGACCAATTTTATTCCTGGTGTATATAAATAAATTATGCGCAAGTAATCTGAGTGGAACAGTCACTTGTTTTGCGGATGATACGGCTCTGTTATATTGTGAAAAAGAAATTGATACGGCAACTTCTAAGATGCAAAGTGACTTAGATTGGATGAAAATTTGGTTCTCAGTGCATAGGTTGGCTCTGAGTACTAAAACAAAATTTGTTCGTTTCTCTTTGAGATCAAAGCCCATCCTGCAGGTTCCCGTACTATTCAAGTGTGGTGTCTGCCTATCTAATCATAATGAATTCTGTACATCTTGTGTAAAGATAGATCAAGTGCAAAATATCAAATATCTTGGTTTAGAGCTTGATGAGAACTGCAATTGGAAGGTTCACATCCAATCACTCAAGAAGCACATGAATATGATGCTTCATAAATTTTATTTATTGAAATTCATTTGCCTTAGAAAAATTCTGAGATCTGTTTATTTCGCTATTGCAAATAGCAAGCTGCAATATGGGCTAAGCTGTTGGGGGGGTGCGTATAGAACAAATTTAAACTCTACACTTATTGCACAAAAAAGATTGATTAGAATGATGACATCATTACATAGGAGAGCTCATTCATTTCCCTACTTCCAGGCCTTGGATATATTGCCTTTAAGGCATTTATATATTTTCAGGATCTTGAGAATATTCTTTTTAAGAAGTGGTCAGATTACAGGGAAAGCCTTAATTTTCTCAAACAGATTGAGAGACATAAATTTGGTTGTTCTTGCAAACCCTACATGTGAAGCCTTCAAACGGTTTTACGATTACAGTGCTACAAATTCCTTTAATAAGTTACCTCTACATATTAAATCCACGGGCTCACTGATAACATATTTGAAGAAATTGAAACACTTTTTATTCAATTTTGATTTTGATGAGATTGAGGAGTTCTTTTTCACGTGAATTCTTTTTTTACATTCTTTTGAGAATTTCTACTATTGCTTCCCAGGGTTCTAACAATTTTTCTGTCTAAGGATTTTTATTATTTTTTTTTTCATTAATATATTATGACTTTAGTTCATATATTAATATATAAATGTGTATGTCCTCAAATTCTTCTTTATTTATTTTCCTAGGATTGTATTATACTTTTTGGTTTCTATAAATAGCTTCTGTAATGTTCACTCCTTTCAATTCATTTTCTGTGAATAGACAAAGATTTTCTGTTAAATTTTTTTTCGAGGCTTCTGTCTCTTGCAAAGGTCAAATAGTTCAATTTTCAGAGTAGTAAACTTCAACTCAGCTAATAGCTTATGAAGTACCTTAATCATAACTCTGACGCTACTTAATGTTTTGTTAGTTTTTAATTATTTTCATTTATATAAATAGAATTAGAAGATGATATTTTATTATGTATTTTGGTTTTTTATTTTTTGAATATTATTGTACTGATTTGTTAAATTCATTTACTTTTGTTTGTAAATTGTCAGTGTTATGAATAAATTTCAATTTCAATATTTGGATTCATCTTCTCATAGTTCGTCAATATTTTTTTGGAAAACTAGAACTTTTAAAAATTGAAAATGTTCATGTTTAAACTTCTCAGGTGTTCAAAAACTTCTTGAAACCTTTGCCTGTCCCTGTCTCTTTGTGAGGCAGGAGTATTATTATCTTAGTACGTTTACTATAATTATAATCATATGATAATGGAAAGCTATATTAAAAGCAGCTATAACTCCCTTGTTTTCGGGTATTTTGAAAATGGGACTTACGCTTTAAAGAATTTGGGGTCGCTGAATCCAAATCCGAAATCAGAAATCGTCTATAAGGAAGTTAGACTTTGAGAAAAAGTGATGAGTCATACTTTGAGCAAACGCCGGCGTAGTTGTTAGATCTGTCGGCTCTTTCGTAAGATCCTCCCCATGTGAAAGTACAGGAGAGTTGCAAAATATAAAATATGATCTTCCGTAATATGATCTTCCAGGAGCGAGGACTCTGCCGTGTGAAACTGGCCTAATATACTCCAAAAGAGAAACTATTGACTTTATAAATTGAAACTTTATAAATTAATGAATGGGACCAGATTCAACTTGACATACTGTAATATACTCCAAAAGAGAAACTATCGACTTTATAAATTAAAACTTTATAAAATTTAAACTAAACGGTAGTACTCTGTATCGTATTATTATAGCCTATGAGTTACATCAAGTCGGAGGTCAAGTTGAATAGAGCTTTAATATGAATTTTGAAGAACAAGAATCAATTCAAATCTAAAAATATCAATTCAATTCTTTATTGTGATTTTAAAATGTATAGAAATAACTAATCATCCTTGAAGTTGGTGTTTGATGAAACATAAAAATTTATCATGAATAAGCGTAAGAAGTATCATGATTTGAGATGAGTAAGAGAGAGGGAGTAGTTTGAAGGAAGTAGAATTGAGCTAAAGCGAGTAAGAGCGAGCTGGAGTGAGTAAGAGCGAGTTGAAGCGAGTTAGAATGAGGTGGAGTGAGTAAGAGCGAGTTGAAGCGAGTTAGAGCGAGGAGATTCAGCGAGTTTTTCGCTACATTTAATCTTTGCTGGTCAGCTCAGCCGGCGCGTGATTCATACAATGATGGATTATCTCTGAGTAATGCGATATTCGATATCCAACTCGCTGATAATACTAACTGCGAATGCATGATTATGCATCAATTTGGAAACAATTATTCTTCGCTCAAATAAAAATAATCTGATGAAACGCTTGGTTTACTCTAGAAAAACGGGACTGTGAAAATTTTGAGTAATGGGAAAAATTAATTCGTGGTGGATTAATCCAATAACGGAGAATTCTACAACGGAGTTAATTTGAAAATGATGTATATCAACTTAAAACAATCCCACAGTTATTGGAGATTATGTCTGATATCCATAAACAGTAATTGTTTTATTGTATAATATTTTCTACGGTTATATATTCATATAGCTAAAGCTGTGCTCTAGAAATCCGATAATCGTTTTTTTTTTTGAAACGATATAGAAAAATTATGATTGATTTTTTTCCAGATCATTCCAACCAATTTTTTTTCTTCATATTTAAAACTCCATCCTGGGAAATCCGAAAAACGGTATATTTCTGATTTGGATTTTTTTGGCGTAATTTCTTTGATTTTGTATATTGGAGTCCCGTCCGTATTATAAAAAACACAATTTTTTCCACAGAAGAAAAAGTACAATATCAAGGTTTAGTTGAAAAAAGTTAATAACACTATGTGCTGTGTCCAGCTAAAATTATTTAATGAAATGAATGGAGCAATCATTGTGGGCTGTTAGGAGGGGAGGGAGGTTTGTACTTCGTGTAGCGAATGAGATATTCTTGATGTAGATATGAATCAGCCAATAAATACATCTAAGATGAATAACAATTAGTGAACCCCTGGGCTGAAGAGCTCGCTCAGAATGCGGCTGATATTCTGTCAGATGTTTCATTTCTCCGGTTTGAATATATTTACAACTAGCTGGCCCGGCAAACTTTGTACCGCCAAAAAGTCAATGTATCTCATATCACACTTGACTTTATCTGGTGAATCACGAAATTTATCTGGCAATCAGAATTTTCATTTACATCTCAATACAGCATTTATTATTCCGTAAACATATTCTTCTGAATCAATTAGTAGTAATATCTATAATGAAAGTGTTGAAAAAAAAATACTTAGGTTAAATCAGTGTTTCAAAGATGAATTAAATGCATTCATAGTTGTTGATTTGTCAATAGATGGTCCAGTAAATATGCGATATACGACGAATCTCACAGAATACTATTTCTTCCATCCATTCTTTCCATCTTCTATTTTAGGATGAATAACAACAGTTTAGCTAAGCTAAATTTAAAAAAATTGTGAAATATTCTGTCATTCTTCAGTAATCAATGATGCAATATGAACAAATCTATTTCATGAAGTGAATCATGTTTCTCCAATATTGACCAGTTTCTCAATGATAGGGTACTGATATATTATTTGTATAGGTCTTCTAAGGAACCACAGCTGGTACCAATCAACTACACTTCAACTCCAAACTATCGTATTAATACCAGTACACAATATTTATCGACAGTACAGAATATTGAATAGAATTCAATGGAAAATTCTTATAATCAAAAACACGTGATTATCAATGTCTATGTAGTAATAATTTACTAAAAATCAATTAATTCTAAACACCGAAGACAGCAAAATTATTCGAAACGAAGCAATGTCTTTAGAGCATGTAAGTCTTTAACCTTTAGTCTTTAGTCTCTATACAGAACAGTCATTTTGTTTTTAGTCGGGGCGTTTAGAATAAAATGCATGGGCGGTTATGGAGCAGCACACACTCTTGTCTACTATCTACCGACGGCTGTTGGATGACGCAATGATTATAACAGCTGATTTTTATTTATGTGTGTGGCCAGCTCACAAATCTCCCATAAGGATACATGTAAACTTTGAAGGACCGTAGGAAAGAGTCCTGAAGTCGGATTATGAATAATTTGATAGGCCATAAACCTGGTCTTTGAGTATTGGTCTGTATGTATGTATTTATGTATGTATGTATGTGTGTGTGTGTGTGTGTGTGTGTGTGTTGTGTGTGTGTGTGTGTGTGTGGTGTGTGTGTGTGTGTGTGTGTGTGTGTTGTGTGTGTGTGTGTGTGTGTGTGTGTGTGTGTGTGTGGTGTGTGTGTGTGTGTGTGTGTGTGTGTGTGTGTGTGTGTGTGTGTGGTGTGTGTGTGTGTGTGGTGTGTGTGTGTGTGTGTGTTGTGTGTGTGTGTGTGTGTGTTGTGTGTGTGTGTGTGTGTCTATGAGTGTATTCTGTGTACACGATATCTCATCTCCCAATTACCGGAATGACTTAAAATTTGGAACTTAAGGTCCTTACACTCTAAGGATCCGACATGAACAATTTCGATCAAATGCAATTCAAGATGGCGGCTAAAATGGCGAAAATGTTGTCAAAAACAGGGTTTTTCGCGATTTTCTCGAAAATGGCTCCAACGATTTTGATCAAATTCATACTTAAAATAGTCATTGATAAGCTATATCAACTGCCGCAAGTCCAATATCTGTAAAAATTTCAGAAGCTCCGCCCCATCTATGCAAAGTTGATTTTAGATTTCCAATTATCAGGTCTCAGAAATAATTTGAACGAAAAATTTACAGTGGAAAAGATTGAGCATGAAAATATCTTCAATTAATGTTTAGTCACATTTTCAATAAGCTCGAAATTCGAGAAAATGTGATTATTCAATTGCAAACTGTTGATTCTATTAAATCATTCACTATGAAGAGTTAATAACACGATGTGCTGTGTCCAGCTAAAATTATTGTTTAATGAAATGAATGGGGCAATCATTGTGGACAATAAGCTGTTAGTAGGAGAGGGAGGTTTGTACTTCGTGCAGCGAATGAAATATTTATTCTTCATGTAGATATGAATTAGCCAATAAATACATCTAAGATAAATAACATTTAGTGAGCCCCTGGGCTGGAGAGCTCGCTCTGATATTGTGTCAGATGTTTCATTTCTCTGGTTTGAATATATTTACAACTAACTGGCCCGGCGAACTTCGTACCGCCAAAAAGTCAATGTATCTCATGTCACACTTGACTTCATCTGGTGAATCACGAAACTTATCTGGCAATCAGAATTTTCATTTACATCTCAATACAGCATTTATTATTCCGTAAAAATTTTCTTCTGAATCAATTAGTAGTAATATCTATAATGAAAGTGTTGAAAAAAATACTTAGGTTAAATCAGTGTTTCAAAGATGAATTTAATGCATTCATAGTTGTTGATTTGTCAATAGATGGTCCAGTAAATGAATATGCGATATACGACGAATTTTATAGAATACTATTTCTTCCATCCATTCTTTTCATCTTCCATTTTAGGATGAATAACAACAGATTAGCTAAGCTAAATTTAAAAAAATGGTAGAATATTCTGTCATTTTTCAGTAATAAATGATGCAATATGAACAACTCTCTTTCATGAGGTGAATCATGTTTCTCCAAAATTGTCCAGTTTCTCAATGATAAAGTACTGATAATTATATTATTTGTATAGGTCTTCTAAGGAACCATTATCCACAGCTGGTGCCAATCAACTACACTTCAACTCCAAACTATTGTATTGATACTAGTACACAATTTTTATCGACAGTACAGAATATTGAATAAAATTCAATGAAAAATTCTTACAATCAAAAACACGTGATTACCAATGTCTATGTAGTAATAATTTACTAAAAATCAATTAATTCCAAACGCCGAAGACAGCACAATTATTCGAAACAAAGCAATGTCTTTAGAGCATGTAAGTCTTTGACCTGTTACCTCACTGCTGGATGATTACATACAGAACAGTCATTTTGTTTTTAGTCAGGGCGTTTAGAATAAAATGCATGGGCGGCTATGGAGCAGCACACACTCTTGCCCACTATCTTCCGACGGCTGTTGGATGACGCAATGATTATAACAGCTGATTTTTATTTCTGTGTGTGGCCAACTCACAAATCTTCTCCCATAAGGATTACATGTAAACTTTGAAGGACCGTAGGAAAGAGTCCTGAAGTCGGATTATGAACAATTTCATAGGCCATAAACCTGGTCCTGAACATAACGATCATGACTAAAAAAAAATCAACAAATTTGGTGCACATATAAAAAGTTTGTGAATGTTAAAATTTGAGGCTCGATTCATATTTATATAGATGATACTCAGACTCGCTTCGCCCGCCATATCCGTCTACCTCGTCTAGATTGGATCGTCCAAAAATGAGATCAGCGGGCTCGCTTCGCTCGCCTGCATTTTCCATTTGAGCATGCTTCATTCCATCAGAAAGTCAAAGTATTGAGAAAACGCAGAAATGCTGAGAAAAACGGTGGAAAAACGCTGATTTTGGGCGTATCTTTGATGAAATATTAAAGTCAACTCATCAAAAAAATGTCAGATCCTAGCCAAACCTCGGTGCCAAATTTGAACATTTTCCGTCTATTACTTGATGAAAGAATTCAGAAAACGAAAGAAAAACGCTTATTTTGGGCGTATCTTCGGCGTTATTGCAGATTCCTCCTAACACAACATTATTATACCCTAGCTGAGCTTCTATACTGAATTTGAACATTTCCTGTTCATTTGTTCTCGATAAAGCTGAGAAAAGTATTATTATTATTAAAACACTAAAAAACGCTGGAAAGACGCAAAATTTGAGCGTATCTTTGGCGTTATTCCAAATTCCTCCTAGCACAACATTATCACACCTCAGCTTAGCTCCTGTACTAAATTTGAACAATTTATGTTCATTTGTTCTCGATAAATCTGAAAAAAGCAAAAAAAAAAAACGCTAATTTTGGGTGTATCTTTGACGTTATTGCAAATTTCTTCCAACACAACAATATTACACCCTAGCTGAGCTTTTGTACTAAATTTGAACATTTTCCGATCATTTGTTGTCGATAAAGCTGAGAAAACGCTCAAAAATGCTGGAAAAACGCATATTTAGGGCGTATCTTTGGAAATTTTTCCAAATCCGTTCTTAGTGCGCCTCTAAAGAGCCAACTGAACATACCTACCAAATTTGAACGTTTTTGATCCAGTAGAGTTCTAGTTCTGCGAGTGAGTGATTCAGTCAGTCAGTCAGTGCCATTTCGCTTTTATATATATAGATTAATCATTGTAAATCGATTCAAACCGGATATCAAATGAAATCTGACAGAATATGGCTTTCCTCTCCTGGTTATTGATTCTATCTATAGAATACATGATTCAATGATAATGAACACGTATCTTTTCTAGAGTCATGAAGGATGAAGAAGTCAGTCAATCATAAAAAGTTCAATCTGTAAAATGGTTTCAAAGGATATGTTGTGTTGAACATTCCAAGTTGATAGTTGATCAAATATTAAGAATTATACAGCTTCTAGATTATTACCACTGGCTGAAGCCTAGAACGATTCCAATTCTTATAGCTGTCCACATGTAACTGGGTTATATGCTCAATCAATAAATTCATATTTACCGATTTCTCGCTCAAAAACTAATTTGAAAATTCTATATATATAATAAATAATTAATTATGAATAAATAATTATGGAAGGAGACCAGCAATAGTAGACCTAGCCAGTATTTTTACAAATGAAACCGAATTCTGCATACTGAGAGAATCTAGTTTTTCAAATCAATGCATTAACATAGGATATAGGATTTTCTTAGAATATTCTTTTTCAACCCTTAACCTGGCAGTTTGATACATCACTATTATCAGATATTCTTGAATCATCATTTTGAGCCGTTATTTTGGTTTACACCTCAACTAACTGACATTAATACAACATCGTGATAATTATGTGAAAGTGGTTGCTAAGGTTGAAAGCATGTTTTATGAAAATGTTTTTGATGGTTTTCTCAAAACCATCTATCAAGTTCAAAGTTGATTATAAAAATGAAGGAAGGCTTTTATGTATCCTGTGTATCTCCTAGTGCACACTGCCTCGTTCACAGCAAACCAAGTTTGCATTCACAACAATGACTTTATTTCTCATATGAATTGTTATTTCGACTTGGAAATGTTCATTCAGACTGAATTAACCTCTAATGATTTATTCATGACCACCAAAAAAAACCCCAAAAGAAAGGGTTGTCCGCGGGTCTGCGGGCAACAATCATTTATTAAAACAATTATTTATTATCTTTAACATTAAGATGCTACTTTTTCTGACAGCAATCATTTTTCAAATCCATTCATCTCGCTTCGAGGAGGAAAAAATCCTTGAGCGTTGGGGGAGTATTAATTGAAAATCAATTCTCATCTGAATGACATTTTTCCTAGAATTATCCAGGTTTTGTTCCCTTCTCCCTGATCTCTCTAGTTCGATGAGAGTAATTAGATTTCAGCTCAGTAAAACAAATACATTATGAGACACAATGGGGGCCAATTAATATTATCAATTTTACACAGAAATTGTCTCATAAACAATGTACCTCGTATATTGGACTATACGAGGTACATTGTTACAATGAATACAATGTAAATTATAGGAACGTTGTGTACATCCATTTATCTCTTTTTATATTGAGCTAATTTGTATTCGTTCAATATGGAATTTCAAATTCATGTAAAATTGATGAAACATGAGGAGAATGTTTTGCAGAGTGGAAAATTGTCGTCCACTGTTGGGAATAATGGGGTTTAATGTGAATAATACTACTTGTTACACTGTATATTACAAAAGATAGATGTGAATTCAACTATCTTGTCAACTAATAACTGGGTGACATCCTACATGATCCAACTTCAACTGCTAGTACGAATCTGGATGAGAATTTGTCTCTTAGACCCCGAATAATAGAGAATTAATTCCATGATAGCATGTTTGGGCCATAAAAAGCAGATTTTGCAGCCAAGAAAATTTCACTTTTTTATTGGACGCAAATACATTCACCTGCTCGTAAAAGTAGTCTGTTCTACTTTACCCTCACTTCTCACCCAATCCTCTTTCTATCACCTCCGTTCTACCTCTCTACTTATCTCATTTCTCTCTCAATCTTCCATCCTTCTCCTCAATCGCTTAAACTTCTCTCCTAGAATTTCCCTCTTCAACCACCCTTCTCATCTGGTTTTCTCTTCGAATCTCTTTTTCCTTTCTTCGTCTATCATTCTTCAGTTATATCCAGGCTAAGTACGACCATCTGTTCTTTTCAAGACTAAGCTCCTCTCCTCTACTCACATTCTAGTCTGCAATCTTACATTTTTATTTCACTGAGACTTTTACGATCAATTTTTCATCTCCCCAGCTCTTCTTTACCACTGTCTGCTCCGATTGGAGAAGAAAGTGTTCATATGAAACTTGTTCTTCTGTAATCCAAACCTGGGCTCTCTTTTCCAAACCTCGGAAAAAAATACGACTGAGTAAACAATTTATAGTTTATTAATAAATATAATTACCCGATTGTGTCATGTATGCTGACGATATAAGTGTTGTGGTGAAGAGAAGAAACCAGCATAACATGGAACTGGATTGTAACACAGCTCTTAAAAGACTTGATGAATGGATCAGAGCGAATATGTTGGCCTTGAATTACAGAAAAACAAAAGAGATAAGTTTTAGGTCAGCGGAAAGCGCTTTACTGGGAATACATAGACACAAAATTGAATGTATTAAAGGAGTTGAAGTTCTGGGTGTGATGATTGTCAATGTATTGTCCTGGAGAACTCACATCGAATATCTTAGGAGGAAGCTGAATCCATCGATTTTTGTAATAAGAAATTTAAGGTCACTGTTGAATTTTTATGATTTGAAAAATGTATACTGTTGGGGTTGATACCAGTCTCCTGACGGTGACGGCACTTATCTGAGGGTTAACTCCTGTTTTGGGAAGTACCCTTGTCACACGAAATAGGGAAAAATGTCTAGAGTATACTAGATTATTTTCCTGACAATTAATCAAAGGATTAATTGTACTAAATTTTCTCAAGATCAAGTAACTCGATGATGGGTTACCATTGACCTCTGAAATGAATATGATATTAGCAAATGAATAAGCTGTAAGCAAAGTCGAACATAGGGTCACTAAGGAACAACATGTGATGTCAAGTTGCATTTATTTAAATTCACTAAATCATATAAGAATATTGTTTGTTTAATAATTGATAAATGAATTTGATAATGAAGGGTTAAGCCCATAAACAATATAATTTGAATTTTAAAGAGTTCTTTCAAGTTTATAAATTTATTAAGGATGCGCATGTAGTGCTTTCACCCAAGGGTTTCCCGACTCAAGTTTGGACAGTGTAACGTCAGAATTTTTACAAACGATATACCAGTTTGTCTATGGAAAATTGAGTCAAAGAGATTTTGAAATAATAATATTATAAATCACTCACATTTATATGGGCCCATAATATACACGCACTCACTCATGAAGATTTGTTCACTGCATTGCTGGCATCTTTCGACAGGCTGCATGGCATCATATTAGGCTTCATTATTTGGCTCGCGATTTTAATGATTGATAACTCCTTTTTAACTGAGACTTGGCAATCAAATTAAATTCTAACGTTACGGGAACTCTACATTCATTGAATTTAGCACTCTTACATAAATTTAACAATGAAACATTTAAAACGACAAAAAATAACAAATAGGAGTTACAAACGACTCTCCATTAGCGTGCTCAGTTAATCTCTCTCTCTGGAGTTCGCCTCTGATGGTCAGTGAGTGAACACGTGTGCAGTTCGGCTCCGTTGAAAAGCGTTATTTTGTAGGGTTATCTTGTTAAAATTGATTCGAGCTTTACATTAGTTGATTAAGTTTTTCACATAGTTTAATAAAATATTTTCAAAAGTCTGATTTTCATTGTAATTACGCGGTAATTACAATAAATAGTATTACATAACCTCCAATTAGTTTGACCACAGTTTGGTTTATCTATTGCAACATGGTGAAGAGCAACGGTAAGAAGCAGGAAACTCCCACACAAAAGGCAGGTAGGCGTGCAACGGTACATGTGTCAACGACCCCTCCCTGTCAAGACACAACGCAACTGGCCGACGAAATTCTACAAAGGATAAACAAGGAAGTAAACCAAGCTGTCGCAGAGGCTTTCTCCTTCTTTCAATCCGAATTGGATCGATTGCAGGGTGAGAATAATGAACTTCGGCAGAGGATGGCAGCAATTGAGAAGGAGACAGAATTAAAAATCGACGATCTTGAACAATATGGTCGCCGTACCCACGGTATTTAGATGAAAACGGTAGTGGTCATGAAATGTGTGCGCAGTGGCCAGCCAGCTAGATTGCGTCATCGCCACCAACCGACGTTTTTAACACCTATTGGCAATTTATGAAACTTATTTGTTAAAAACAGATGACTGGATATAAAATGACGTCAGCTCCACCGGAAATTTAGCACAAACATGCGCGTGACACCTACCGTCTTCTTCTATATACCGTGGCCGTACCTGCCTGCGATTCTTTGGAATTCCGGAGACCAAGGGGGAGTCCACCGACCAGATTGTTCAGCGAGTCTGCAAGGAGAAGCTGAACGTGGAGTTGAAGATCGACGACATTCATCGTTGCCCTATAGATACCATTTTTACCAAATTAATTTTTGATATTTGAACATATATAATACTGTTTTCATGGAAAAAATATAACTGGATTCTATGTTTACGAATCATAAAATTAATTTTTGCTTTTTTGAACATATATAATACTGTTTTCATGGAAAAAATATAACTGGAATAAAGCTATATCAATTTAGTTATAGCAATTATTCATCTAGTATACTGAAACGTTTTTACTGATTGAATCATCCAATACTCAATCAGGAAACTAGTTTTCCATTAGACATAACCGAATGATGTTTCCAGCTAATCCAATGTGTCACTTTTTATCTAACGATAGCATAGTACAAAAATAGAACCTTTTCCACTGCTGATAAAATTATGAAAATTGCTCCGAAACCTAAGTTCACTTTAATAATACATTTATAACCTATTTCGAATTGCTGAGTTTATAACGCTTCTTCCTCATCTCAGTTCATTGTCAATCCATAATCTATTAAATCCATTTCTGTTTATCAACAAAGCCTGAATCCAGTCTCCACATGTATATTACTAGTGTGTATAGTAAACTTACAGCAGGATTCAAGTTGACTTTTCGTGGAATTGACAACAATAACAGAAATAACAGTAATCGTAATAATGACGGTAAACTTATGATTGGCACTTCTATTGTGATTTTCACCATAGTCACATTCCAACCTTCTATTCGCGTATTCTATTTATATATTCGTTATTCTGTTTTCTTATATTCAGTATTACCTGTCTGTAACTTCTATTATTTCTTCTCTTCCTACCTCTTCTCATTCTGACCTCCCTCCAAATTAGCTCAATTCATGCTCAAAACTAGTTATACTGTATATTTTTAATAATATAGACATGCTTACTTCATTTCTATACCAGATCATTAACACTGTACTCTATGCTATCTGTATCAATCCCTTCGCTCTCTCTTACACACTCCCTCTCTCTCTCCTTCGGTTTTTCTCATCCCTCCAATTTCATTTTCTTATTATCTACCTCATTTTATGCACCGGATATTTACTATTTTCTTCTAATATCTCTCTCTTCATCCACCTTTTTAGACAATAATCTTACATAATCTATGTGTATTCTCACACAGCTTAGTCCTCTCTTCACATTCTTCTCTCTAACAACCGTCAACTGCAATTTGAAATCAATCTACTGATTCATATTTCTCGTTCTTATTTTCCATCTCTCTGTACACTCTCTTTTAATTGTCTATCCTCTTAATGATTTTCATATACTTTCTGTACTTTTTTCTGCTGTGTTTCTGCTGGAGTTTTCTTCCTGTTTTCAGACCTGGTTCCTGTGACCTCTCGCACGCGCTCTCTCTTGCCGCCGCCCTGGCTCTCTCTCGCCCCCCACCTGCTCGCTCCCATCAGCATCTACCACTGCAAACTGTCCACCACATTGGATTATCTGCTGGACTCTGACATGAATAAAGGAATCTGAATCTGAATCTCGCTCTACCTCCACTTGGACCCGATTCTTCCACTACCGGATACCTACTCGCTCTATCTCCACTTGGACAAGATCTCCCACTACAAGTTCTTCCTCAATCTTCATCTTATTCACCATTAGGATTATTCATCACCGGAACTCCACACATCTACATCTTATTGTGTTGAGTGAATTTTTTGAACTAGTGCTATAAATAGTGAAGGGAGCCGAACTGCCAAGGCATACTGAATGCACTCGAATCAAGAGACTTTTTCATTTAGGTCAAGTTTTATCAGTTTCATCCCCATTTTCCCCGTCATGTGTCGTTCAGAGGTCGGTTCACGATTGGTCTGCTGCTTCTATGATGCCTCTCACTGACACGTCAGCTCGCTCGCCCTCAAGTAGGTATGATTATTTCAATAATAGTAATAATAACGCAGGTATGTTTCTAGCAAATAAGCTACACTCTTTCAAAAAACTTTTCAAGGCTGCTCACCTTAACGTACAATCCCTCAGCTGCCACATTGATGAACTCAGAGCAATCTTCCGTTTTCAGGACTTCAATATAATCGGAATTTCCGAATCATTTTTGAAGCCTAGTATTCCATCAAATTTTGTTGCTTTGCCTGGATATAATCTTTTCCGGAATGATAGATTAAATAAAGCTTGTGGGGGTGTAGCAATTTATGTGAAAGATGGTATCAAAACAAAAGTTGTAATCACATCTAAACAAGAGTATTGTTCCAGACCAGAGTTTATGCTACTTGAATTATCCTTATCTAGTACTGATAAATTACTCGTTGGTATCTGTTATCTCCCCAACAAAAATAGGTCATTTCACAGATTTCGAAAGTGCCTTGCTTTCTCTTATGCCTTGTTATAACCGTATACTAGTTATGGGGGATATGAACACCGACTTGAACATGACAAATCGGAACTTTGACTACTTTCAACTGACTACAATTTTCCAATGCCTAAACATGACTATTTTTCCTCTCGATCCAACTCATCATACTAATGAATCAGATACACTCATTGACCTTCTCATTGTTAGTGATCCCAATGAGGTTGTTCAAGCAGGCCAAATCTCAGTCCCAGCTATTTCTAGACATGATTTGATCTACTGTGTACTTTCCCATAAGATACCCAAGCCAGAACAGAAAATTATCACTTATAGAGACTTCAAAAACTTTGATGAAGCCGCCTTCCTGACTGATGTGGCTCAGACTCCATGGCATCAAATTGAAGCATTACCCTCAGTTGATGACATGGTCAAGACTTTCGAGAATTGGACTTTGACTTTGTATGACAAACATGCACCTTATGTGACAAGGAGGATTAATAGAAAACGACGAGTACCGTGGATGACTGAAGACATACTTAAGATGATGGGACGTAGAGACAAAGCACATAGAAAATTTAAAAAGACATTTGACTTGGACAGTTTGATAGAGTATAGGAGCCTTAGAAATAGAGTTGAACAGGAATTACGGAACTCAAAGATTAGGTACTTGAATTCGTTTATGACAAACAACAGACAAGACTCTAAATCACTTGGCAGGGAATAAAAGAATTCGGGCTTGGCAAACAGAAATCGAATCCACAAATTGACTCACCATTGAACAATATAAATGACCATTTCGTTTCACACTCTAACCAACGCGACGAAGTTGTCATTGCTAATCATATCGATGATCTTGAAGAGCAGGTTACAAACTTAGATTTACCAATTACTGATCAATTTCATTTCCATCCAATCTCAGAAGAAGACACTTCCAGAGCAATTCAATGTATTCATAGTAATGCTACAGGTGTTGACAAAATTCCTATTAAATTTATCAAGAAAATGTTATTTGCTGTTTTACCAACCATTACATACATTTTCAACAAGTCAATTGAAGAAGGCATTTTCCCTGAAAACTGGAAGTTTGCTCTGGTTCGCCCTCTAAATAAAGTTCCATCACCCAATAAAGTTGAGGATTTTAGACCAATCAGTATTTTACCTGCATTGTCCAAAGTGCTAGAAAGACTCATTCATGCTCAAGTTGTAAAATTTCTAGACAACAATAGTAAGCTTCATAACTTTCAATCAGGCTTTAGAAAATTCCATTCAACTGAAACAGCTCTGCTTCGTGTCACTGATGATATAAGGTTAGCTATGGACCAAAGAAAATGCACCATCCTCACCCTATTTGATTTTTCTAAAGCATTTGATACTGTTGATCATACAGTCCTTCTGAATAAGTTGGCTATTCTTGGTTTCAGTCACAACTCGTTAGTTTGGTTTAAATCCTATCTATTAGGTACGAAACAATGTGTATCTGTCGGTGACAAATAGTCAACTTGGAAAAACGTTATGCATGGAGTACCACAAGGTTCAATTTTAGGCCCTCTCCTCTTCACTTTGTATACTAATGACCTTTCTTCCATTATCAAATTCTCCAGTTTCCATACTTATGCAGACGACCTTCAAATATATTTAAGCTGTCCCATAACAAAAATTAACGAAACAGTTGGAATAATGAATCAGGATATCAATTCGATAGTGGAATGGACAAAGAAAAATTGCCTTAAGCTTAATCCCATCAAAACACAGCCCATTATAATTGGATATTCTCGTCTTATAAACAATATTGACCTTGAATCGATTCGCAAAATTAGTGTAGATGGTAATGACATTCCTTACTGTAGCTCAGTTAAAAATTTAGGCATTATTATGAATAATGACTGGTCTTAATGACTCTTGACTGGTCAGAACAAGTGAACAAAACTTGTAAAAAGGTATTCTCAGCCATGCATGCATTGAAGAAAATGCACGATATTCTCCCTAGAAACATTAAATTATTATTGGTTCAATCTCTCATCTTCCCACATTTAATGTATTGTAATTCTGTTCTTAACGATATGCAAGTCACTCTGAATGATAAACTACAGCGTTGCCAAAATTATTGTCTACGTTTCGTCTACTCTCTCCAACGCCATGATCATATCACCCCAGCCCACATTGCTAGTTCAACATTAAAGCTTCCCAATCAAAGGCTTTTTCGAATAGTCAAGCTTGTTAGAGATATCTTGAAATACGGTAATCCGAACTATTTTAAAGATGATTTCAAATTTGTCTCTGAAGGTAGGAGGATAGATGCTTCACATACTAGAAACGGAGAAAGTACTTTAAGGATACCCAATCATCGAACTACTATTTTCACAAAATCCTTCTTAGTCAGTGCCTGTCGTGCATGGAATACACTTCCTGTTTCCATCAGGTCCATCGAGAGCCGAGCGAGCTTCATCCTGACTTTAAAAAAAAATCCTTTGGAACAAATGACTGAAACTGTCCGGCCCTAGAACGATCACATGACAACCATCCCCCACCCATCCCACAAATACAAACCTTTAAACCTGTTATAGAACAAATTGTATATATATATATTATATAGACTCATGTTATTTCAATTATCCACTGCATACTGCTGTATATTACTGAAAGTTGATTAACCTGATCTACTTTCAGCCTACTTCATTTTATTAATCAATTATTTGATCTTATCTACCTATATAATTATTTTACTTTATCAATTTTCTGTTTTTTTTTCTCTTAAATATTCATATTGATTAAAACTTTCACAATATTTCCATTAATAAATAAATCCTTAGTTTAAATAATGAAATTAACGTTTTGGTAGAGAGTTAGTGGGGAGGATATTTTTAATATTCTTTCCGAAGAATGGACATTGATATGTCCAAAGCTCCGCCAATTTATGTAGATGCATAACAATATAATTATTATCTATAGTTATTATATTACAAATTGCTTTTTCATATCATGTACAGTTCAATAATTATTTTCTTAGTCTATATCATGTAAATTCATCTATAATTTTGCTGTATTGTAAGCTATTGTATATAAGTGTATAAGACAGTATATATTGTAATCTACATAAATAAAGTACTCAATCAATCAATCAATCAATCTCTTCCTTCTTCTCCGAAATTGAGAAGCTAGGTTTGGGGAAGAAAAGGTCACATGACCAGTTATTGACCAATCACTGGTCAGAAAAACGAATCTACCAATAGGATAAACAATATAATAAAATTGAAAATCGAAGCAAACAGTCAACAATCAGAAACAGACACGCTGGTTATCAGCTGACTGATAAGGCAGCCGGCTCAGTTGCATCGAGAAACTAACCCTTATTGTAAACAAACATTCATTATGCTGTTATAGGTTATTCGAAAACCATTTACAACTGTTTGTAAATCTGGATCTTAATAAATGAATATATCATAGATTTTTTGTTATTTCAACAGCCAATAAAGGTGGGTAGTGTAATTTTTAGCTTATTATTATAGAAAGTTGCTTATCAAAGCTGTTGGCGAATCTCACCGTGACAATACTAAGCGTTGTTTCATTCGTTAATTTCTTACGGAGTAGCATTCTGGGGAAATTCTGCTGAGTCAATCCATATTTCAAGATTACAAAAATTGGCTGCAAGGGTGATGATGGGTGAGACAATAAGGACAAGCTGCCGTCCATATTTCAAAACTCTAGAAATACTACCACTTCCAAGCCTTATCATGTTAGAATGTTTAGTCTCATAAAAAATAACGAAAATAATATGATTAGAGGGTCTTTGATACATTTTTATGACACACGGAGACGTCACCATCTCAGAAATGAACAGCGTAAAACCACACTATATGCTAAGGGGATTAAAAGTTTAGGTATTTAATTTTTAGTCAAATAGCTTAATAGAATTAACTAAATGGATTATTAGCCAAAGTAATTCATATGTGAAATTTCAACGTTTCATAATATATAACGTTTTAAAGTACGGTACGCGTATTATCAAATTGGTCACTCAATTTATCAATGTATAATTCATGACTATTACATGATACAAGAAGATAGGGATGGTGAAGTAACAGTATGCTCATTCACGAATGTTTTTCGTTTTCGTGAAGTAAGCAGGAAACTGTGGCAAGAAATATGCTGATTTTTCTTATTAAGGGAAATTTTGTGTATAATTAATTCCATGCGTGAGGAAAGCAATCTTCCTGAATAGACAACCTTAAAGTTGATGATTGATGTATTGCGCAATATCCATCATCAAACTATAACCAGTAGGAATAAATTTTCTTTAGGGACGAATTCTCCCATTTTCTGTGCCGAAACTAAATCATGGTACTGAAACAAATTATCGGAGTTACCATGTTTTGTCACCAGTCTTATAAGTGAGAACGAAGATTGTGTAGATCAGAGAGATATCAGAGAGTGAAATATATATGTGAGGTTGAAACATATCAATGCCAATTCTTGGACAAAGATATCCATATTACAATTACTCCATCGTGAAAGACAGATAAAGATATACGAAGAAAATGTGAGAAACAAAAAAGAAATAACATAAATGGAGTGAGGTTTATACAGGGAAAAAGGTATTCCAAACTAAAGTTAAAAAATGTCACAAGAACAAAGAGCTTTAAGTAATTTAGAGAGCGATGCGGCGGCAACAAGATGAGTGGGAGAGGGAGAGAGGTGTGTGTGAGTGAGGGAGAAAGTAGCTTCTCTCATTTACAAGTACAGAAGCGGTGACACTAATGAAGTTTGAATGATTGGATAGCAGTACCCCCGGGGGACCATTGCAGAAGCGAGGGCAACGTCACCGCGACACCCCCCTAATCATGCTCGAAGTGTATCAGTCATTGTTTGACAGGGATGCCCGGATGATGCGGATTGAAGTGGTCGTCCGGACTAGCGGGGGTCCGGATAGCTTATTAATGACTACGGCAGTAGGCGCCAGCCACTACTACCCGCTCATCCAGACAATTAACGCTCACCGTTAGGCCGAACCCCTCGGCTATCATTTGACTATTAGACCCAGATGACGACTAAACGTTTTTGCAATTGTTCGGCCTAGTGGAATCTCCATTAACGATTTTCTATATTGATGAGTTTCGATCGTTGGTACCGATCAATGTTCGGTGTTCTCATCATATAAGGTGCTGACAACTCTCCACGATAAATTTGAGTAATGTATAATTCAAATCTATTTTTAGTTTGTATCAATGAATTTCAGTATCAATAATTATTGATAATTCAAATGAGTACAAATTTCTCATTTCTGATGTGACACTTTCTACTCTTATGATTGGAGAATTCCTTGATACAATAATCAATTATTATGATATCAGAATCTTTTGCATTGATTATTATTAAACTTTATTGTTGATAATAATATAGTGTATGTAAATTATGTATCTATTTTGAAGAGACAATAAAGCAATTTCATTTCAATTTCAATGATAAGTTACGATGGCAATCACTAAAGTGTATCTCAATATTATTTGGAGTTTGATAATGGCTGCGTATAATGTTTTCTATAATAATAAAGCGTTACCATGAAATAAAACAATCTTGTACAAACAAGTATAAGCTTTCTCGGGCGTTACTACGAGTATACGTCGTATTTCCTGAAGCTTCGACAACTTTTCAAGTGCGCTGTATCATATTATCTGAACTGTCAAATTATAAACGTTTATTATGATTATAACTACTGTTGAATGATTATTCTTCTGAAGGAATCTCTCAAATCGATACTTGAATTGGGAGAGATTCTCAATATTTATTCGATGTTCATCTCGATTTTAAAAGAAACTGATAAACAATTCCTCGGCGAAGACCTAGCACAAGCAGGAATGCACTAGACTATTTTGCTATTCCATGCTTTGTAGGAGTTCTATTTTGAAGTGAAAAAAATAGTTTGAAGTAATTTAGTTCTTACTATTTATCATGATTGTAATGTTCCATAAGAGTGTAATTCCTTCTCTATTTCCCATCCTCATTCCTATAACTATTTTTTTCCTATTTCTGACACTTTTCTCATCTTAGGTTGTATGTATGCAGCAGTAGTTGTATCAATTGAAAATAATGATTTTTCCCCAAATGGAAAATATATCCATCTATAGATAAAATGAAAACAGTTGAAAATTGCTGGAAGAAAAATACAAACAGAAGACAAATTCCAACGTGCCAGCTCTCGTTGATTATGGGGGAATAGCTTACCAATCGCACAGTCGGAAATTTTGTTGTTGGAAGCCTAAAACCGCGCCAAAACTTCATGGGCTGCCAACGGAATTTGGGGCCTTGAATCTTTCGGTTTTGGCGGTAATTTGGCAGATAGAGTGAGCGAGAGAGACAAATTAATGAAAGATAGAAGAAGATGAGAAAGAGTAAGTGTGTGCGAGAGGAAGAGGCAGTCAGAGAATGCAACGAGTGAAACAGAGAAATTAGAGACTGATGAAAAGAGGGAGAGATTATGATGCACGAATAGAGAGTAAGAGTAGGGAAGAGAAAGTGAGGGTAAAGAGAAAGTTAGTGAGGGTAAAGAGAAAGTTAGTGAGAGAGTGTGTGTGAGAGAAATGGCGGGAAAAGTTTCCCGCCTGAATTCGGCTCGACTTGTCTAGCTGTGGTTTGACAGGCAGCCGAGAATTTCGCTCTATTGGCTTTTGCGATACATTGATAGACGTTTCGAGTTCAACTACTGCTCTGTCTACAGTTGAGTTGAGTTCAGTTGAGTTCAACTATGCTGCACCAAATTTCAAACAATTTTCTGAGCTCGAGTATCAATTGGAATCGACTCTATCATAACATAGCATTGTTTCAATCATCATCATCGCCGTTCATTCTGTTGTAAACTTCATTATCAGTGAGTTGGAAGCTTATCCAAAATTGCAGGTGAATCATGTTTTTCCAACGATAAACATGAGCTGAAATGTTGTGTTTCGTAACAGAGGATTGTTATCGTCATCTAAGTTCATCCTCTCCTGCTATCAACACTATTGTCATTGTCCTGTAATTTTGTAGCTTATTCATAATTACAGGATGATCATGTTTTTTAAATGATCGCTTCGATTCAGTTCAATATTATTCTGTTGCCCTGTTTTTTCGTTTGTACAGTAAGTTCAAGTTCAAGTTCATTTATTGACACACTTTACAATTTACAATAATACATAATACACAAAACATTACAAAACAATAATATAAAGTGGTTAGGTAACCTCATTTGAAAAAACGTGTTGAGGCACCATCACACTGAAAATAAAGAAAGAGTAGCTTAGAGCCTAGCTAAAATTATATAAAAACTTGATAAATGTTTATAATAAAGAGAAAAAAAAAATATGTTGAAGAGTACTAAGAGATAAACTGTCCCTTCATAAATGTATCATTCACTGCAATATGATAATATCAAAAATACAATATAAAAGTAACTATACTATCTAAACAGAAACTCAACATCTTCTAGTGAAAACAACCAAGATTTCAATTCCTTGAGAAAAATTCTTAAATTTAAACTAGAGGACACATGGAAAGGTAGATAATTATAAAACTTTAAAGCACAAAAAGTAAAAAACCTACGAAAAGCTTCAACATTAGCCTTCAACAGAATGACCTTATTTTGAAATCTCAAACGACTAGAGTAAACTCTAGCATTACTTTGAACATTTCCTCCTCTAATGAAAAATATTCTTAAAACTCTAAAGACATATAAATATCTTAATGGCAAAATATGAAATTGTTTAAAAAAAACCATTGCATGTTCCGTTCTAGGTACACGCGCCATTATTCTGATAATTTTCTTTTGTGCAACTAAAAGTGTATTGATATTTGTGAAATAAATACCTCCCCAACAAGTGATCCCATATTGTAGCTTACTTTCAATAATGGAAAAATAGATCAACCTTAATACATTTACATGGCAAATATTCTTTAAGTAGTAGAATGTTCTTATAGCAGATAACATATATTTATTAATAGAGTTAATATGCTCATTCCAATTACAATTTTTATCAATAAAAAGGCCTAAATATTTGATTTTATCAACTTGCTCAATAAGCATACAACTATGACAATTCAAATCATATAAAATTGCAATATCAGACTTTAAACAAATATTACATTTATAATACAAAGGTTTGATACAAGAAATTTTATCCTTTAAAGAGAAATGAATAAACTTAGTTTTATTACTAAGGGATAATTTATTGAAAGAAAACCACAATTTTAATAACTGAAGATCATACTGAACATCCTTTTGCAATTCCAAAGCAGATTTTGAGTTGTAACATAAAGCAGTATCATCCGCAAAACTAGTAAGTGATCCTCTAAAGGGTCCACTACTAAGACTATTAATAAATATCAAAAAAAGAATAGGTCCAAGGACCGATCCTTGCGGAACACCACAGTTTATTGGTTTGAAGGAGCTAAATACATCATTATTAATTTTAACACATTGGACTCTGTTATTCAAATAGCTTTTAAAAAAATTCCAAGCAAAACCCCTGAAGCCCGCAAACCACATTACATTCAGTAACAAACTGTGATCCACAGTGTCAAAAGCTTTGGTTATATCTATAAAAAGACCACCCACGCTCAATTTATTATTAAAGCCCTGATATAAATCTGCACAGAAATTCAATAACGCATCTTCTGTGGATTTTCCTTCCAAAAAACCAATTGCTTTTCAGAGAAAAAACCATTTATTTTTAAGAAATCAATACATCGTTTTTTAATAGCCTTTTCAAAGATTTTTGCAAAAACACTAAGTAATGATATCGGTCTATAATTGTTCAAATCACAAATGTCACCTTTTTTAAAAAGAGGAATCACAACAGCAACTTTTAGTGATTCCGGAAAAATGCCATTGATAAAACTAAAATTAATCAAATACGAAAGTATTGGAGAAATTATACTACTAATCTCTTTAATAATAGAAGCAGATATTCTGTCAAACCCAGAAGATTTTTTCGAGTCCAATGAATTTATAATCATTTCTACTTCCGAAACAGTAGTCTCAAAGAAATAGAAAGAATTCATCACTCGTTTCAATTTGAATAAAGTCCTATACTCTTTATTTATCTCATCATCTGGCGGATCTAATTTAAGTTTCAGCTGATCACTAACACTAACAAAAAAGCTATTAAATTCCTCTGCAATCTTATTTTCATCTTCCAAAATGACACTAGGGTTTACCCCTGCTTTGATCTTTATAATTTTATTATTTTTTGACTTTTTTCCTAATATCTCATTTATAGTCTTCCATTGTTTCTTTATATCATTTTTATTTACACTAAATAAATTCATGTAATATTGCTCTTTTCTATAATCCATATCTCTTTTTAATCGATCACAATAGCGTTTAAAATAATTCTGAAATCTTAAATCACCTATTCGTTTCTTAACTTTTTTATACATTTTATTCCTATATCTTTGCCTTTCACACAGCGACTGTGTCATCCATGGTTTCAGAATGGTGTGCTTGTAATTATTTTTGCATTCCAACAATTCAGTAGCTTTATCAATATTATCGTTTAGAACATCAAGAAAAATATTAAACGCTTTATTTACATCACCCTCGGAATAAACTGACGACCAGTCCACCGATCTAAGATTATTTTTTAACAGTTCATAATTTAATTTCTTTCTATTAATTTTGTTATTTACAGAATGATTATTAAGTTTATCAGTTGAATGATCTTTCAGCTTAATACTACAAATGGAAATATCATGATCACTACGACCAGAGGACACAACATCTGAATCAAACAAAAAAACGTCGTGTTTAGATCTTACGTTAATATGATCTAAACAACTGCTACTATTTCCAAAAACACGAGTTGGCTTGCTGATTAATTCATAGAAACCATGGCTAGCCAATAAAGACCGATATTCAAAAGTATTAATAGAATGTTTCAAAGTACATATATTAATGTCGCCGGCAAAAACAACATTATTATCTCTTACGCACGCAAAAACACCATTCAACTCACTCAAGAAATCTATAACTGAGTAAGCATGTAATCGATACAGAACGATAAAGGTAATTTCAACGTCTGAACCTACATTGACCTTGACATTAATCACATCGGCTGTTGTCATAGTCACATCATTTTCAATAGCGGAGAATCTTTGTGATATAAATACAAGTACACCTCCAGCTCTATAGTTTTCATTACATTTAGAAAACTGATTATAACCATCAATCATATATCGTCCTAGTTCTGCTGTTTCAATCCATATTTCCGACAAGATTATAATTTCTGGTAATTTATCTAAAGAATTTAGGTGTATTAAAAAAAGATCAAAATTTTCTCTCAGACTTCTGATATTTTGATTCATGATAATTAGCCCATCTGCGCACGTATTAGAAAGAAAATAATTCATCAAAATAAAAGAGTCATCTATATTTTGGTAAGATATTAATGAATCATCACTTATTGAACTCATTAGTCAGTTGACATATTAATGAATATTAATATATAAAATGAAAAACATAAATCGTCACCTTGCAATTAAACATAACAGCTTACTTGACCTCCCTCATCACAGTTTGGCAACGTCTTCCATAGATAGAATTTCACGTACAGGGGATGATGACTCCTTCCGCATTAGGATTTTCCCGTTACGTATCCATAAGTACGCATAGTTCTTTTCTTTCTTCGCTAGTCGGGCAGCTGCAAAAACTTTTCGGCGTCCATAGCAGAGGTTTTCATTGATGTAAACAGGAGCAGTAGCACAAGAGAGACCAATGTCATTAGTACTGAAATCACGTTTGACTCTCCTTTTTTCCAATATTTTCAGTTTATCTTCTCGCCTCACGAATCGCGCAATTATTATTGCTGGACCAGCGTTATCACTCCTCTTACCCAGCCGATGACACACGTCTATGGCTTCCCTACTCACTTTGTGACCTAGAGCTGCCGAAACACCCGCGACTGTCTCATACAAATCTTCGTTTCCTTGTTCCGGAACACCATGAATCTCTATGTTATTAGATCTAGAGTATTGCTCGCTCTCGTCCAGCTTAAGTTCCAAATCTTTCACCTTCTTTGACAAATTAACTTTTTCCTGTTTGAGTTCTTCAATAACTGCAATATATTCACTCATTTTCATAGCCTGTTTATCCAACGTTTCTTTTTGTTCCTTAACCAGATTATGTAAAAATTCAAACGAAGTGTTCATTTCCTTCTCCATACGTTTACGATCATTCTTTGCTTCCTCTAACATGAATATAACCTGTGAGATACTGGCCTTACCTTTTTCAGCATCACTCACAGCCTGCATACTTGATCTTCTTGATGCAGCACACGGTGGGCAACGCCAAATTTGTTTTTCACTTATAATAAAATCCAGTTCGTCTTTGGTCATATTCACGCATTTCAAATGGCAGAAACTACTGCAGTCACTACAAGAAATCGATGAACGTGCGGCACATTTCGAATTACATTCAACACAGTTAGAAGACAAGTTTATAAACTATTAAAAGGTTACTTGTTAGCTTTTTTTTCAGCTTCAATGAACTGTTAACTGGGGATAAAATGATTGGGACCTAACACAACTTCAACTTTGCCGATGTAATTTAGAGAATTCAGAACATTGCCTGTTCAACGACGCGGTCATTTCATGCATGTGTCATTTTAAATAGAACTTTCCGGTTACATTAGATTGATTTGACTCAATTGAAACGTCAGGCTCAAGTAAGTCAAACCAGTCTCATGTAACAGGAAATTGTTTTTTTTTTTTTTCTAATTCAAATTCATTTATTACCAAGAAGAAAACAAACAATATTATATAACTCATTATATAACCCATTATTATATAATTATAACCCATTATTATAACCCAATATTATATAACCCATTTCATATAACTCATACACATACATGTGCAAAGATGAAAATAAAATGTACATAATATGTGCCTGACCTTTTTAAAAGATGATAAAGAAGATAATTTTGAATAAAATTTAGAATTTAGAAATAGGCAGACACATCTAGAAAATACCTGAGTCTATACCTAATTCATGTAGGTGAACGGGCTAGAGTCAAGAAAAGTTCAATTAATCTTGCCATGCCTGATTTAATAGGTTATACTATAGATAACACTACAATTTGAAATAATTGAAAAATACAAACAGCTTCAATAAACATTGGCAACTAAAAGGGAACAACAGAAACAACAATTTCATGTTACTTTGTTGACATTCTTCATCTGATTTGGGGGCGCATTACTATCCTTCGTTTAGATAGCAATACGTCACAAAACCAAACAATATCAGTCATAAAATAACAAATTAATTTCAACATGAAATTACTCAAGAAAGAAAAGCCCGTTGAACCCAAATTTCGTCGATAGTAACCCATATAACCCATTTCATAATAATTTTGAATCCCCACTTTTGATTGACATTCTCGAATGAACCTTTGATTCACTACACTGCACTTTCGTTGGTCTGTACGTTGCTTTATAGTCGGGGTTACAGTACCTTGTTTTTGGCGGTGAACTTTTACCGGTTGAATTTGTCTTGACGGCGACGTCCTCTTACGTCCCTAGACCTGTCGTCTGAACGGGTGTCTTGAAACGGTGTTACATAAAGTTGCGGAACCAAAGGGGTGGTACATGAAGTTGGTTTGGGGACACACATGAACCGCTGTAAATAAATGTATTACAGCATTAATTTCTAACTCTTCCTACAATTCATCAAAAGCTAAAACAGGAGTTTATTCTGTTATTTAATTTAGATTTTATCTTGACGTTCTGATTTCATTCTCAAAATTTAACAGATTGAATTAAAACGGATTCACTAGCCAGAGTGTCATTAATATACAATGCAACATTTATGAAAACACTCGTAATAAATTAATATAATGCTTTTAGTAAAATGAATACTTCATTAATTATGATGTTAACTTTTATATAAATTGATATAATACTCTTAGGAAAGGAATAATTCAGATTGAAATGATGCTAACTTATATGATATTTTTCGTTTGGTTTGCGAAATCAAATATAATTTTTCATATAGTAGCTCGACTAGTATTGTTGGAAACTTGTGCGCTAGCCAACATTTATTAATATCAATTTCATGGAAAAGAAAAACTAGCTCCTACATTAACTAATGATATAAACTTGCCCAAAAACGGCGAAACATAATGACTACATCTTTACTCTCGTAGTGCTCCTAGCAAAGTGTCCTCCGAAACGTAATCTGGTCTCGCGGCTGGGGAATCCCTCCACTACTGTATTTAGAAACAGGTCTCCTATTGGGCGAAGGGGAATCAATTTGACCAATCGTCGCGTAGCTTCTAGAGCCTTTGGACCAAATAGTAACTGCAAAATCGGTAGTTTGTTATAATTTCAATGCTTGCTGTTTTCCAGCTTATCGCACTCCATGTCACGACAGGAAGGCTACGTTTTAGAGATAATTCCATAATCTACATTCCTCGACAACTCGGAGCCACAATTTTTAAATATCTATCATGGGAAACTCGAAGTCATGGCCGTTCATAATAGAGAGAGAGAAAATAATTTATTTCGCTAACTCACAATAATGGCTCTAGTCTATTGCGTATTAAATTTACTATTATAACTTGGGAAAAGGCCTGAATTAAAAATAGTGCTCGGCACAAATACAATTACATATGAATGCATATACATGAAGAAGAAAAAATGAGCTAATTATAATATATTCCAAATAATATATTCATCCGTGAATCACTTAAATGTAATTCCTATATAGAAACTACAGTTATAGAAATGTGTATAGGTTTTTAACAATTCAACAAAGTTCTAACTACTTATTTAACAATAGGATTACCATGAGTGAGATCAGTGCTATAAAACATGATGATGACCAATAATGATTATAATCATTGAAATATTTCCCACTATCATTTATTCCCACTATGTATTATGCTCCTCGTTTTTCAAGCTTCCAATCTACTGAGAGTTGATAATGATGTTACAAACAGAACTAGTATCTCAATAAATAAAATAAGTGATTTAAATCAATCTGAGACGATTCAATTGGATGTGGATATCTATAAATTCAAATCCCAATTCGAATTCAATTCATTTACTATAAAATTACTAATCAAGTAGACGAAATGCAATAGAAATATAAATACATACATGAATATAGAAGCGTTCAATTTTAATTTTCCTAGTAGGTGCGCCAGAGAAACTTACTTATTTGAAAGGTCAATAAAAACAAAAGTTCTTAATAAAATTAGTAGAATTGATGGTGATGTTGTAAAATCTCTCCATAATAAGAAAACAAAGATATTGTCAAATTTTTAGTGAAATTTGACAATATCTTTGTTTTCTTAAAAGTTCTTAAGTTACTGTTTTAATCTCTTTCTTATATGAGAATACAATTTTCCATTTTTTTCATGAAGCCTTGAAAATGACATCAGATCAATTGCATACCCCCATTGTGCATACACTGATGAACTCGATTTTTGAAATTTGTATCCACTCGTTGCAGTATATCAATCGGTATGTTGGCAATGGCGTCGTGACTGTTGTTCTTGTTGTGTGCTATGGTCCGTGGTCGATCCACATAAACCAGGGATTTCAAATAACCCTATTGAAAAATCACATTGAGGAAACGCATGTGGAAATGAGCCTCGTCACTGAAAATAAATGATCGCGTCTTCAGGCAGGTTGTCAATCAGCATATCACATGCATTTCGACCAGCAAAAATATCGCGTTCAGTCAATTCTTGAACAAAAGCCAATTCATAGGGATGAAATCGAAGGTCTTCATGGAAAACTCTCCGAACAGTGGTGTCAGAAGTTGCCCTAGCAGCTGCGTGTTTGCGAGGAGAACGCACAACTGACTTCCTCACTCTTTCGATTTTTTCTGGAGTTCTGATGGCTCGTTGAAGTCCATTTCTGCGTTTAGCGACACTTTCACACTCCCGAAATGAGTCAACCCACGACAGAATCGAATTACGGCCAGGAACGAGTCTGTGACGAGGAATTTCAAATCGAGCGCGGAAGACATAGTAATAAGTGATCGACCATTATAATAGAAGCTCTCAACTGCGAAGGCCCGCTGCTCTCTAGACCAGAGCATGATGTCCACTTACTTGAGGGAGGAAACATTATGGAGCTTCCCTCTCCAAATGCGACTCCTCCTGCCCCACTACACGATCAATTCACCGCGTGGGATTTTTTTCAAATAAGTAAGTTTCTCTTGCGCACTATGTATATCGTTCAAAGATGGAGTAAAAATGTACAAAACATATCAAAATGTTAAATGAGAATTCAATGTTTTTCTAAAGCAATAAAGTTTGATGTTCTAGAACACAGAAAATACACCATATTCTTCCAGAAAATCCGAACGTGAATGTTCGCAGATGTTCCCAGAAAAAGTATCCCATGGAAACTTTTCTTAATCAAAATCAGAACAGGATTTATCGATATCGTCGACGTTAGATAACGATGAAATACGTAGTGGTTTTGCTACCATTGAACAAAGAGAAGAAGAAGATAAGAGTTGAGAGAGATTATAAGTCGAAGGGTTGGATAAGAGAAAGAGGAGTAATGGAGCACATGTTCAGACATGAGAGCTGTCATCGATCTGAGGGTGAGGGGTGGGGGAAAGTAATTGATAAGGTGGTGGCACTGTACGCGTTTCAATTTGTCTTTTTTGCCACAAATGAAAGCCCGGATGTTGTGCGCTCTCCGTGCATGGAAACTGAATGGAAACTGAGTCGGATTCACACTACGCTTCTTTCTTCCCTCCTTTTCTTCTACTACATTCTTTCTCAACTTCTTTGATGTTCTTTTCTTCCATCACTTCGTTTCTTCCTTGACGGTGCTCCCTTGGTGCTCCCTTTTATACTCTGCTTCTTTTTTTCACTTCCTTGTTGCATTCTCTGTCTTCTTCCTTGACTTTCTTTCTGGATTTCTAGGTCTTTCAGTAGTTTTCACATTCTCATTACAATTCTCTGTTCTCATATCTTCATTGTTCTCTTGAACCTTATATCTTAATAATTTCCTCCATCTTTTTAGCATATCCTCTCATCATCTTTATTTTTTTTTTTTTTTTTTTTTAATTTCAAGATTCTAAACTTTATTACTAAATATTGTGTATTGAAACTAAATGAATCTGTATCTAGTTACCACCTCTCCTTCTTTTTACTATTTGTTTTCTCTTCAGTTCTCTTTCTTGCAATTCTTTTCTCCCTTCATTTCATATTCCATATTTTCCAATTTTCTCAGCTTCTGTTGTTTTTCATCTCCCCATTACAATACTCTTTTTCGCCGCCTTTGCCTTGATACGTTGCTTCGCCTTATCCTTCCTCAATTATGTCTCCTTTTATTTAGAAAAATATATATTTGTATGATTCGCTTGTCTTGACTTTTCTTCCCACCTCATTATTTTGAATTTCTGTCTACCTATTGAGAATCATTGGGAAAGAAGATTAGTAAAATACGACTAAACTATTGAAACTCCGAAAAATATGAAATTGACAAGAAAAATACTGAGTTTGAAAGGAGCATACTCAAAATAAGTTGAGAAATGGAAAGTTGTCAGAAAGCATTTTTTGTCAAGAGAACAAAATCCATTGAGAACGTCAAAAATTTCAAAAATGTACTTCGTGGAATAAGGATTGATAGTGATCCAGCAAACACAAACTCACTATCTCAACTTTCTTTCCTCCACACGCACACACTGTTTCTTAGAAACATTTTTCCGATAATATATCATTTGGAGGGAGTCACCACCACGAAAAGTGACCTAGAACCCTGTGTGTCAATCGAGTGAGTGTTTTGAGAGTGCACGCGCGACGCACTCTTTGTCTTGGACACACTTTACTCTGTGACATTCTATTCTTTGGCACTCTTTTTGCTCTCGACGTGGTGCATGTCACCTCTTCCACCATTTTTCTTGCGATTCTTTGGAGGGCGGACAGGCGAAGACAAATCGAAAATCACTTTGCGACTTTTCAGAGCCACACCGCGCGGCCAGACAGATTATCAATTACGTTTTTCGATAGAAAGCCGACGCCGCCTTACAACTTTCTCTCACTTTTTCAATGCTCCATCTTCGTCTCAATATGTTCCTTGCATTCTCTTTCCTTGTTTGGTTTCCTCATCCTTCTTCATCATACTTTTTCTTGTCTTTCTCCTCTTGTTTCTTTATCTTCCTTCTTAGCCCACTCTCGTCTTATTTTTACTTTCCTTGCCCTATTACCATAGGTGAGGAAAGTATTGCTTTCCGAAAAAAATGAAGGTACCCCAATTTCGAAATTTCTATACGTTTCAAGGTCCCCTGAGTCCAAAAAAGTGGTTTTTGTGTATTGGTCTCATCTTCTAATTAACGGAATGACTTGAAATTAGGAACTTAAAGTCCTTCCACTATAAGGATCCGACACGAACAATTTCGATCAAATGCAATTCAAGATGGCGGCTAAAATGGCGAAAATGTTGTCAAAAACAGGGTTTCTCTTGTATTTCTCGGAAACGGCTTCAACGATTCTGATCAAATTCATACCTGGAGTAGTCATTGATAAGCTCTATCAACTGCCACAAGTCCCATGTCTGTAAAAATTTCGGGAGCTCCGCCCCATCAATGCAAAGTTCGATTTTAGATTCCCAATTATCAGGCTTCAGATACAATTTAAGCAAAAAAAATCAATATGAACAAAAAAGTGGAGTAGAGTGAGCATGGAAATCTCTACAATTAATTAATGTTCAGTAACATTTTCACCTAAAATTTAAAATAAGCTTTAAATTCGAGAAAATGTGATTATTCAATTGCAAATTATTGTTGATTCTATTAAATCATCCACTATGAAGAGATAGCAAACTCATGAGTGTGTCTCCAGCGTTATTGCCCTGTCACCAGCTGGCTCAAATCTTTGAATAGTAGACTTGAGATGCGTGGGAACACTAGCGTCAGGTGATAAATTTCCATAACGGCAAGGAAAGTTGTGTGAGTGCGCCACACCAGATTTTTTGATTCCAACTCGTAATCGTGATTAATTTATTCAGTTTTCCCATTTTTTCAACTCTCTATCCTTATATTTTATCTATATATTTTTCAATCTAGTGCTCTTCTTCATCACCTGTTTCTTCCTTCAACATAACTCTCTCGTACTTTTATTATTATTATTATTATTATTATATTATTATTATTATTATTATATTATTATTATTATTATTATTATTCATTATTTTGTGACAATATTGTGTCATGCTTTTAAATAATATTCCCAAAATTTTAATGAGGTTACACTTTTTTGTCTTACTTTTGAATTTTTTCATTTATCTTTGGCTAAGTTTTCTTATTATTATTATTTCTTTTGTATGTTCAGGATAATATTTTTAATTGATTCTTATTTTGTGATTTTGCAATTGTATAATATTGTAATGCTTACAAATGCAATAGGGTTTTCAAGACCTGGCATATAATTAATAAATCAATCAATCAGGGTTGGTCCCCCCGTGTTCTCCTCATCTCGTGCATACCTACCTGTTTTTTTTCTTCTTTTCCTTCATCATAATTTTTTTTGTTCATCTCATTTTTCTTGACCTTATTTCATCATCTTATTTCCTGATCGCCGCCTTTTATCAACACATCCCTTATTAAGCTCTTAACTTTTCTCCTTTCTCTTAATATGTTTTGATTGTTTGTAGTATCATTGCTTTCTTATACCAAGCATGCTTGGCTGAGAATACTCTAAAGAACTCTTCCAGAAAAAAAATAAGTCAATTATCCGTTTCCATATAACTTTAATCGAGGTTATATTTTTTAGCTACCGTGTATGTATTTAATGGAGCCTACAGTCGTCTACTTCTACTATATCTACATACCAAGGTGAGAGCCACACTACTTGGAATAAGATGACAATTTTCATCCAGATTTAAGGCTCCATTTGTGATGACAACAGAATTCAAATGAATTCTGCATGAATAAATTCAGGATAGTGCTTTTGGCGATAGGGAGTGAAAAGAGAGGAAATTTACAACCCTCCCTCTCCAATCTTATTTATTATAATAAATTCTCCTTTTATTTCAAAACAAATCGTATCGATTGGCTTTTTGATACCTTCTCTGGTACAATTACTGTTATGTTAGATACCATTGCTAATGCTTACTCAATTCACTGACATCCAGTGAATACCGCTGTTGAATTCCACCTATCATTCCAACTTTTTCCTTCTCGTGATTACTTTTCCGAACATTTTCCTTTTTCCGTACTATTTCCTCCAGCTGTTCTCCCATGTCTCTTCAACCGGTCTGTTCCCTACATGCACACTCTCACAGCAAGGCACAGGAGTGCACATGACCTAGAAGCCAATATATCTTGAGTCAGTCGGTCTGTCTCTCAAACAACTTGACAGCCACGTTTTTCTGACCTGTTTGGCCGAGAAGAAAAACAAAATAAGAAGTGGGAAATGAAGCGAGAAAGACAAAGAAGAAATTTCAAAGGAGGGGTTGGAGAGAATGGGGAGCGATAGGAGGGATGGAAGGGGGATTGGAAGGAAACAAAAAATGGTGAAAGAATACTATTAATTTATTTATTCATAGACAGTACATATAATTCAGGTGTAAGTAAATAACGGGCACTCGCCCAAAACTGCTTTCAACCTTGATTCAAAATAAACTCATGATTCGATTTACACATGATATATTATGGTAGAATACTGATAAATTATATAGTGACGATCAAAGATAAAAGAAGACGAAAAGTGAGAACGAAATGGTGGAGTTGGGAAGAGTAGTTAGAGTGAAATTGCAGAGATGAATATAGAAGGAGGATGAGTTGAAATATAGAACAAAAAAGATGGAAGGAAACTATGATAGAAAACTAATAAATAAGAAAGTGGAAGCAAAAGAAAACAGCAGACGGGAGATAGGGATGAAATGGAGATGTTGAAAAAGGAAAAGAAAGAAGAGAGAGAAAGTGTGGAAGAATAAGCGAAAGAACTTATTTGATTCAACTATGAAAATGAGAGGGAAAAGGTGAATTGAAGAAGAAGAAAAAGAAGAAGAAAAGAAGAAGAAGAAGAAGAAGAAGAAGAAGAAGAAGAGAAGAAGAAGAAGAAGAAGAAGAAGAAGAAGAAGAGAAAGAGTATTACTGGCACCAATCAAAGAACAGCAAAAGTCACGTTGTTGAAAGCTTCAAGACTGGGATCAATTGACGTTGCAGTGTGGTAGTTTGCCGGTAGTAAGTTGCCACCTCATTAATCTGCGAGTTGGCCAGCCTCGGCGATGGTTGCAGCAGAAGATAAATGACCACTTGTCAGAGCTACAAAGTCGCTGGCAATTTTTATTATCGTTGTTTTGTCCTATGAAGAAAAGATCTTTCAATCTATAGGGGCAACACCAACCCACATCGGTCTTCCCGACAATCTGTGATTAATTCCAGCTGAGACGTTTTCCATGGGATAGTGATATTCACTTTCAGCTTAGTTTGAATAATCTGCAATGCTGTTATTTGAGTTTTGACTCACTGTAGCAGGTCTTACCACAGCTATTTTGAAGTACTAAACGTTTCTCAAGGCTTCCTGATATAATTATTATCCTGAGATAAACTCGAAATCTGGAATCACAAAATTTATTTGTCTCATTCAGTCTCTTCAATATTCAATTTGGAAACGTTATCCTGAACGAAAATGTATCAAAGTGCTCATTTCTCATCAATTCATAACTTTATGGTACTCACTCTCCATTGTTCAAAGATGAGACCTATTGCCTGGAAAGACGTCCATAGTCCACAAAACGTCATTATTTCTACTGAAAATTTATTAGACTTGATTTTCTTTTGTAAGATTCACAATGTGTTGACAAATGTTCGTGCTGTTTTCGAAAATGGTTAATCACTCAAATTCAAATACTTAAATATACTATAACCATAGAGAAACAATAGCATAAGTAGATATCCCATGGTATAGGGCGTTTATGTCGCAACTTTTACTGTTATCCCAAGCCGATAGTTCACATAGTTCTTCCCTATGCAGCTGTGTGACGCTGGTAGTCTCTCAAATTGTGCCGTTCATACACTATCACCCCAACAAAACAGTAAAAATTGACAATAATCGACAGTAATCGGCTTGAGATAACAGTAAAAGTTGCGACATAAATTCCCTATATCATGGGATATCTACTCACGCTATTGTTTATCTATGCTATAATGTTCATACTTAAACCTACTCTAGAACATGGTACGCCAGAGTGGAGTAGGTCAATTTCCACACAGAAAACACTGAACATGTAGAGGACACATCATAAGAAATTTTTATTGTAACTAACTATTGTATATAAATTGTAATTGTGAACTATCTAATATTTTCTGTAATTGATGTAGATAGTTTTTCTGGAAAATGAACATTTATTTATTAATGTAATTTTATCAATCAAGCATAATCAAAACTATCAGTTGCACGATGTTTTCAAAACTGTGGAACCTATTATTGTATAAATAACAACCATAACTATTATAGTTAAGAGTTTTGCTATCATCTCATTCTAGGATACTGACGACTTACCTGTATAATTCAGGCCTAATCAATACTAAGAGATGATAGAAACATATAGAGTATAATTATAATAACTATGATAGTTATAATAACTATATGTTTCTATCATCTCTTAGTATTGATTAGGTCTGAATTATACAGGTAAGTCGTCAGTATCCTAGAATGAGATGATAGGAAAACTCTTGCCCAGAGGTAAAATAATAGTGGAATCACTGTTTAATAGTGAAAACTTCAAATAGTACTGTTTTGAATTTTGATAATGAGGTACGTCATGACGCATCAACATTTTTTTCTTGAGAATCAATAAACGCTTTCCATCGTAATACATTTACTCACTCATTTCAATGTATAGAAGAGATTTGAATGACAAAATTCATAAACCATGGGAGATCTAATGCAAGATTATCGATTACTTACATTATGATACGGTATACTCTTACGAGACAGATGTCCGACCCTATTCATCGACGTGAATGCCAGCAATATACGAACCTGGAACAAAATTGTAGGTAATGTAAAATACTATAAATGAATAATAATTACCATAACTTTCTCATATATGAACAACAATAAAAAGCCAAACTCTTATCAAATCATCTGTGTATAGGTGGGACTCATCATAGAGGTTCCTCTTTCTCCTTACATTGTTATGTTCTTCCTATGTAGAATGATGATAAATAGAGAATATGTTGTGAAGAATAATGAAGTCTCTGATCTGATTTGAATCGATGACGTTTTATCATAAACACCGTTTTCAGAGAATTACATCTGTAATTGTTATATTATTTCTATTAGAGATTACTCTATGAATAAAGAATCTGATTTCAGGAAAATAAATCATGAGACAATTCAAAGTTTCATGACAGAAATTCCTAGAATAGATTTCTCTAGAATTTCTAGGTATTTTTCCCTAGAATATCACCAGAGGGGTTACATAAAATTGGCATTCTATACTGTGAAGGTGACTCATCCTATCATAGAATCAAGCAAGACCCATGCATCACTCTCAAGATGCAGATTCAGCGCATGCGCGAGAAAGGACTCCTTCCTTTAGCATTCCGTCGGTGAATTTGATTGAGAATTAGCATGTGACTTCCGCGCCCTGATTTCGCTCACTTGACACTTTCACACACACGTACACGCTGCCAAATCATCCTACATTCATCTGGCAATTGGGCTTCAATGCTACGCTGATCAAATGACGTCACACATTCGTGAACTACTAATGAACTACAGTGAGATCTCTTCAGACTGTCAGCATTCCTTATGTTATCATATCAATTCTTCCCATCCAACCAATGCTGACACTTCCAAGTGGATCTCACTGTAGAAACTACAATTAGCTTCACTTCAATCTGTCAGCATGTTTCATGTTGTCTCATCAATGCTTCTCATTTAACCAATGCTGACAGTTTCATGTGAATTCCACTGAATGTATCTTGAATTGGCTCCTTATTTAGTGGCCTGATAAGCCTGTGACTTGTCAACTCAGATATTTCGCTATCTTAGTTCGATAATTTAATTATTCGGTTATGTATCGTAGAGGAAAGATACTGTTTAAGATACTAATCAAAGAAATATACAAACATTGTTTGACTGTGGGTATAGGCAGGAATTAGGTAATTTGAGTATAGATGGTGATATTTATAATCGAATCAAATTGTATTTATTGCCAGAGACAGGGGACTGACTCTTTAGAGTGTGAGGTGCATGAAAGACGTTACCAAGTATTGAAGATCGTAGTAGGCCTACTGTGAATGATGTTATGGTATTTCTCCATAATGATTTGTGTTCATTGGAACACAGTAAATGTTATCCCAACACAGTAAGTATCCTTTATTGTATCACTATACAACTAGTTTCAACAGCTATTCTATCATTTTGTGATAAAATTAAGGATACTAAATTATTTTTTGTGTTTCAATAACTTTAGTAGATTGCTCTAGAAAGAAAGTGGATATCCTGAATTGCTGAATATGAATCGGTATTGTTGATAACTACCTCATGTGAATTACTGATAGCATTAGTTAAGAAACCTGGTGATGGAAATTATTCAACAGAATTATTTAAACAAAGGTTGAATATAGATGTATCACAGGAAGGACGAAGCGTGATACTAAGTCACAGTGACAGATGATGAAATTATCTCTGAAATAGACCGGTTCAAACTTGTCATAGTACTTTCATGCTAATTGTTTCTACTCGAAGATGTCATTCACATTCATACAATTGGATGGAAATTGTATAAATTTACAATACAATTGAATCACAATATACATACAATTGAATTGTATTAATTTTTGGGCACTTCACAATTGCAAATGTTATTTCCTCCAAAATATAAATGACAATTAATCTAAATCTAAAACTGTGCTATCACAGTCCGAATTTCAATTCAAGATCAAACTTATGGAAAATTTACCATTTACTAAATGTATTTCAATTTTATGCTGTAGAATCAATACGAGTCAGAGAAGAAATGTTTATTTTGTTTATCCTACGTAGTCGAGTGACATGCTATTGAGTCTGGTCTGAATAAAAGATTACACTTCAAATTTAGTATTCCTCTCACAATAGACAACTTTTTCCACTTCAATAAAGTTACACGTTTTAAAAGGGATCTTAATATTCCATCGATATCAAATACCAGTACGTGAGAAATACCATTTGTCAATGAATGCCACGATACATGCCGTCGTAATCAAATCAACTCTTAATCAAAGGCACTGAAAGCGTATGTTGTGATCTCAACATGTATCAATGGTGACCACATCAAACGCTGGTAACTTGTCACTCAAGCCACCCTCCATCAACCTACACGTGTTTGATGGTTGGTCAGGTCACCACTGCCCTAACTTCCCCCATTAAACCACCCCATACGTGCCAAATCTATTATACACCTCCGATCACTGTAGTATACTGAAACCCCTGCTGATAAACACTAGGCTATGTCACCTCTCCTGATGTAATGATATCCATTTCAAACTGTCAGCATCAGTTGAATGGTGATCATGGATGGCATTCATGAATAATGCTGATAGTATGAAGTGTATTCCGCTGTGGCTCCTTTGTAAAGACCTCTCAATTTCTACAAAAATTGCATTCAACTTTCTGAAACAGAATACTAATAAAGACCACTTTATCCAATAATATAAGAAAAATGATAACTTCACTACTCATCATACACCTGATCATTTACAAGAGGGGCTTCAATCCCATCGATTTTTCCCCAAGAAACGGTGTTTCTCAAAAACAGTAATATTTTCATAATTATTCCACAAGTACATGAAACCGTTTATGTGTGGATACAAAGGATAATATATTGTTTTCATAATATTTAGTGATCCTTCGAATCACAATTGAAATTGGAGTTTATATTGTAATCTATAAATAGATTTATGCCAATCGAAAAAACACTTCACACACATGGCTACTTTTAACAAATTAAAAAAAAAACAATATAAAAATCTTGTAGTACCCTTTAAAAAAAAAACCTTAACTACTAGTTTCGACCCTAACTTAGGTCATTTTCAAGTTGACATTTTCAAGTTTTTTAAATTTATTTCAATCAATATGGATGAAGTAACCTAATTTGATTATTTTTCTCGATTCCACTGCCCACTTGGTCTTCCCTCATTTTCTGTTCCTCCCAGATTCCTCATTATTTGAATTCTCACCCACTCTTCCTCAGTGAATAACAACTTGGATGGTGGATAATTACTATAAATGGTATCATTAGTAACAATATTCTTCACAATCCAAAATTGGAACTCCATCCTTCAGATCCTACCTCTCTCACTTCTTCTCATTACCCTTCTTTAATCCTTCTCCTCTTGATCAACACCCTTCCCTCTGAATTCCTCCTTCAGGGTCACTCCGCACAAACCCTTTTTTCACCCAGCTTTGAGTGCAGATGTGCTCTCTCTCTCTCTCTCTCTCTCTCTCTCTCTGTCTCGCAGACCAGTGACTTGTGCGGTCAGCAGATTTACGCAGCTCTTCCACACAACACCACAACCTTTTTTACTCTTAAAGCCAACGTAAAAAATGTGTTATAAGGTTTTTAGCTAGTTAGTGGACATGTCTCATAATGAACTTCAATGTTGGTTGGATTATTTTTGAATGTAAATAACATGAGTTGAGTAGAGAATACGTCTAGCATGGGTTACATAACAGAGAATAAAACATAACAATACATGAGAGAACGAAATTTGAATAATACCGATCAACTACATACGTTTTAGTACAGACCTAGTAATTTTTTCTAAATTTTATTTTTATTTTTTATTATTTATTCATTATCACTAGAAAGCACTGAATGATAGAGAAAAACTAAGGATACTCCTTGTACTATTTCACTCCCAAATTTAGATTTGAAAGTCCGAAATGAGGTTATGGTTCCACTTCTCTGAAAGAATAGTTGATTGATGCTTAAGGAATTCGATGATTTTTGGATCAGAATCTATCATCAAATTCGAATTTATATGAATAACATATTATTTTGTGTTCATTCTAAACTCAATATTCCCTTAATAATTCACAATTTGATTTGTGTATTGAAAACTAATAGTCTTGCTCGTATTCGTAATTCCTAAGATAAATGCTTTAGTGTAGATTTTGTACGAGTTCGAGCATTTAGACTATTCATTTATGATAACTTTGAGAAATGGAAGATGTTTTGAACAATTACTGTTATTTCATCAAATAATTATTTTTGTTTGTTTTTTCACAATGGATTAATAATGTAGGCTACTATTAAATAGAATGATACTTCAAACCATTGAAGGAATTGACGAATTTAAAGAGACATTGACGAAGAAACGATAAAGGACAACTCTAAAAAATAAATAAGATAATTCATTTCTCAACGATTAAAAATGAGGAAAATATACAAATGAAGCAATAACTAATATTCAACTTGAAATAAAACAAAACTAGAATTTAACTAGACATGAATCGATAGTGAAGTGATGTATCCAATGAATGGATAAAAGTGTGAAAAATCCTTGTAACCTCCATTTTTATACCATAGAATAGTAGTTCTGGTGGAGTACACAGTACATTGATGTGAAGTGCATCTGTTTGAGGGAACTGACCTGATTGTAAAACTGTAACGAGTTTGGAAACTGATTGCAGATGCTGGTTTGACCACTGGAAAAACCAAAGAGGGGTAGTAAAAGTGCTTTCGAGAGTTGGTGCATTCAGATTGAAAATCTATTACAAACTTTAGCATCAACTGTGGAGGGATTGATTGTGTGGAGTTGGAACTTCTAATCGATAAACAACTGAAGTTTCTACTGTTAAAAATCTAAATCATCAAAATAATTCTGGGAAAGTTATAAGTTTTAATTTAAAATAATCTTCAATCGTTATCGATTAAGATACTATTGCATATATATTAATATATTAGTATGTGCTGATCTATTCATTTCTGCTTATTCATAAATTTAGTGAGAAAATTTTATTGTCATCAATAGTAGCCTACATTCGTGAAATATTTCATTCAGAATAAGAATAGTTTAGAAGCTTCAAAATTGGCAAGAATTTTGTAAAGTAATGTACCTTACCGTCTAGATGGATAATAAAAACTCATTGAGTAATCATCAAAAGTACCCCTTATTTTCAAGTTACACTACTAGTTTCAAGTCTTCAAGTGCTTGTAATTTTCACTTGAATGTGAATTGAAAGAGAATTACACTCTTGAGAACGGATCTTAGGGAGTTGAAACTGGGGTTGATGTTGCTGAGAAATAGAGGGTACTTTTAATAGTTTTTTTATTGTGTGTCAATAACCAATAGCCCTAAAAAAAAGGTGATAATGGATAATAGTATGGTTGATAGTATAAAGACGTTTTGCTTATCTGTATGTTCAGATTGATTCTTTTATTGTTTATAAATAACCAGTAGCCCTAATAAAGAGTGATAGTGGATGATTGTATGTTTAATAGTATAAACACGGTTTGCTTATCTGTATATTGAAAATCTACTGGTCTCTACTGCCATGATTATCGATTGAGAGGAGCACTTTCGAGAAGTAGTTTGCAGAGAAGTACTAGTGATAAGTAGTGGAGTAGTGGAGTAGTGAAGTAGTGAAGTAAGCGTGAATCAGTGCTAATGCAGTCATCTAGTTGGCAAACTGCTCTCCCCGAGTCAATTACGGCAGTCGGTAATGACCGGCCGTAAAAATTAATGACGGTATCGAGCTGCAAAATCTTAGATGTTGTTCGCAGAGAAGTTGCCCTACCTCGCTGAGCTATTGCCTCCGGATGCTTGTGGAAGAGTTACGGACTAGAAAATAGAAGTGGAAAACTCGAACTGCGAGAATGGAGAAAGGAAAAGTCATTTTTGGTGGGATAATGCCCACATGTGCCTTGGACTTCTGCAGCGTAAACATTGAGAGAGCATTGTAAGGATTTGACGGAGGATGGAGTTTGTGACTCTAAGAGCCATTTGCACAGACAAAGCTTAAACTCGACTTAATTAGCTGGTGGCTTAAATCCAGTTTAAAATTAAATTTAGTTTAAACTGTCACTGTGCAAACGGCCCTGAGAGATTCACAATAAACAACATTCAAAAATCATCTGGAACTTTGAAACATCATGAGTATCGAAATACCATATCACTATCAGTATCCTAACCAGATTTTTTTCACCTGTGAGTTTCCTGTGAAACGTATAGTTTTTGGCTACCCCAATATAGGAATGAATCAAAATTCACTCTCATTTACTCCTATACTTCTGTAATATGAATAAAGAAATTGTATTTTCATCACTTTGGATGCTTATACCAAAGAAAACTACTATAATATTGTTGTATTCTGTGCTTATACATAATGCATATAATTAACACATTGTATGTATTTGCTTTGTTTAAATCTTTCTATTCTATTCTGAAAAAAAACGTGCGCCTAAATCTGAATTGAAAAATAAAATTGATTAGCAAGACGAAGGTCAAAAGTCAGATTAGGTAGTTATTGAAAGGGTATTATAAACAATTCGACTGACGGCTTCTGCCAAGTCTATGATGATTTTTGTAAAATTAAATTGATACTGTACTTATTCTTTTGAAAGACATTGTGAACTGTTTTTTGTACGTTATTATGTTTTTGCTTTGTTCAAATAGTTCATCTTTCTATTCTATAACTAACACATTGAATGTTTAACTACATATCAGTATGATTCAGACTAACAAAGCTGCTAGTTATCTAGCACCTTGTAATGAAAAAGGTGAACTGGAAAAATGAACTCTTTATGTGTAGTTGAGAAGTTGACATTGTGATAATTATTCATATCAAATGAAAAGACTATTCCATATAAACTATTTCATATTGACTATTGACTATTGCATATTGACATAAAAGACTATTGAGAAAAGAGATTCTCAAAACCACAGATTTCATTAAAAGTAGAAAGACCGTTTTTGGTTGTT